>NC_052161.1:114954956-115256365 GCF_902713615.1 Scyliorhinus canicula | reverse complement strand
CTGGAAGGGTGTTCAACAGCGGTACTCACCCAGCAACATGGGGATAAGCACCAGCCCGTGGCATATTACTCTTCCAAACTTGATCCAGTGGCGTTGGGCTACCCTGTTTGCACCCAGATCCTGGCAGCGATATACAATAGTCTGCAGGCTGCTGCCAATATAACTCTCCAACAGGACATTACGGTGTATAGCTCCCACTCGGTCATCGCACTACTGGGGCAGCTGCAGACTCAGCATCTTACCGCAGCTCGTCAGAATAGGTATGAAATATACCTTCTAAACAATCCACGTCTGACATTTAAATATTGTACTACTCTCAATCCAGCCTGTTTTCTTAGCGGTCCCCCTGACCATGAAGACGCACCTGGCCACAACTGTCTAGCCCTGATTGAGGAAGCTACTTCGATAAGGGAAGATCTGAGCGATATACCGTTAGATCAACCTGACATGATTATGTATGTTGATGGCAGTGCATTAATAAGCCCCACTGGCCAGAGACTGTCCGGTTACGCAATCGTGGATCAGGATGGACTGACCCTAGAAGCAGCCGCTTTTCAGACCCCTTATTCAGCCCAACAAGCCGAACTTTTTGCCCTTACCCGTGCATGTATACTCGCGGCAGATCGCTGGGTAAATATTTACACTGACTCACGATACGCCTTCGGGGTGGTTCATGACTTTGGACAGCTCTGGAAGCATAGGGGATTCCTTAACTCGGCAGGCACGAAGATATCCCACCGGGGTTTAGTTAATGACCTACTGCAGGCCCTCCTTATGCCCGCACAGATTTCCGTCATTAAATGCGTTGCACATACAAACGGTCGGAGCCCGGTTGACGTTGGTAATGAACGTGCAGATTGTGCAGCGCGGACAGCCGCGCAAACTCAGCAAGTGATGGTGCCTAAAATATTGAGTCAGACTAAACATTCTGCAGTACATAGGTCTACCTCTGACAAGCCAATGCCAACCATCCAAGACGTCATAAGGTTACAGGAGGACGCTCCTGTGAGTGATAAACAAATGTGGAAACGGTTAGGTTGTACATATGATTCTGTTTCTTCTTTATGGACCACTCCAGCACATCAGACTTGTATGTCTGATGTGCTAGCATTATGGGTCATCGAATGTGTACACTTTGCAACTCATTGTGGGGCTCGGGGGACTAGTGATTTGTTACTGGACACTTGGTGGCACCCTAAGATGCAGGGGATGGCCCAGAGTATCAGTAATCGGTGTTTGATTTGTCAGCAATATAACACCGGTAAAGGTATCCCTTGTGGGGTGGGGCAAACTCCGTTGCCCAGTGGTCCCTTTGAGACGCTCCAAATGGATTACATTGAGTTGGAACGATGTCAATGTTATAAATATGTTTTGGTCATTGTGGATGTGTTCAGCAAATGGGTTGAGGCGTATCCGACTACCGATAATAAAGCTGTTACTGTGGTCAAAGTTCTGATGCGGGAAATCATTCCCCGTTACGGCATACCAGCCCAGTTAAGTTCTGATAACGGGCCTCATTTTATTGGACAGATTAACAAGGAGTTCTGCTCCCAGTTGGGCATACGCCAGCAGTTACACTGTGCGTACCGACCGCAGGCGGCCGGGTTGGTTGAGAGACACAATCAGACCCTCAAAACTAAGTTGGCTAAATTAAGAGCAGACACGGGACTGACATGGCTTAAGTTGCTCCCCATTGCCCTCTTCCAGCTGCGGGTTACACCTGCGGGATCGGCCCGGCTCTCCCCTGCCGAGATCCTTTATGGCAGGCCCCTTAGAACTCCCTGGAACCTGCATGTTCCTAGGCTGGTTCAGTTTCACCATATGACTGAAGAAATTACTACTTATGTTCTAGCCCTCACTAGGGTACTGAAGGAGCTCCATGGCCAGGTTCGAGCAGTTCACCTGTCACCGTCCCCATTACATAGCTCGCTTTCAGTGCAGCCTGGTAGTTATGTCATGGTCAAAAATTGGACTCGGAAAGGGTTAGAGCCACGATGGGAGGGACCATTCCAAGTTCTCCTTGCCACCCCCACTGCAGTCAAAGTGGAGGGGCGGAGTGCTTGGGTCCACCTCCACCACTGTAAAAAGGTCGGTCACTAACCTGCCTCCCTTACCCAGTGTTGTTTTACAGGTGTGAAGCATGATGGGGTGGCTACACACCGCCTGTGTGATCTTCGGCCTCGCCTCGCTTGGAGTGACATTGGCGGCGGACATGGAACAGGGGAATATCATCTACATCTGCAACACCAACCAAACTACAAGAACATTTCACTTATGCAGAGGTGACGTTCTCCGCTGTCCCCATATACGAGGACGGGGTATCGACTCATGGAAGATCATCCAGCTGTCGGACCGTGCAGGACTCATGAAGCAATTGCACCGGTCCCAACGATGGGAAGGGTCTATTACATGGACATTGCCTTGTTTTTGGAGTACATGTAAATTTGATTTTGGATGTGTTCACCTTGGTGCCTTACAGGTAAAATCAGAGTGTGAGGAGGGGGGAGGAAGAGGTTGTGAGAGAAAGACAGGGACTAGACAAAGGAAGGGCCGTGTGAGGAGGGAGGTACAACTAGAACGTAGGTTCTCGGAGGATGTACTCGATTCATATAGGACCCGGGAGGGGGGTAACTGGGGCAGTATGAATCTCTTCTATCAGGTCTACCACCGTTTGTATGGCCAGGGACGGGTTGTCTGCTACCCGAACCCCGCATCGGTGTCTAGGTTATTTTCTGTTTCACCGGTTTGGGGCACTCCCCAAACTGTGGTTCATTGTCAGCGTTCCGAGCCACCGCCCGAGCAAGTTACTCTTCCTTACGATCCGGGTTCAGCCCCACCAGCTATTTGCCTTCCCCTTCCTAGAGATAATTCCCACTCTCAGTATGATAAGCTTCGACGGTGGAGGGCGTATATACCTAGCCACTTCACTCCCAATAGAGATTCCCGGTCGTACGAGAATTGTTTCAGCAGTCCGGGGTACGGGTGTTTGCTAGTAGAGGTGGAAACGAACATAACATGTCTGTTCCCCGCTTGTACGGATAGGAGGTGTCATGTCACTCAGGCGTCTGGCCAATGCATCTGTCATAACACCACCTGCGTTCCATTGAACGCTGGCCTCCAGCTCCTTTGCGGCTGGGCGAATGTCTCTCATATCACTGTTGGGTCTAGGGCATTCCGCATTGCTAGGAGGCTCGAATGGGCTTTCCAAAGCCGGATGAAATGGGCTACTGGGGGTTCCCTGCTCAATCAATATACTGATTGTGATGCAAGCCTGTACACGGAGCCAGGATACTACTTTTTCTTTAATGGTACAGCGACCAATGTTTTGTCACCCCCATTTCCCCGCCGAATTGCTATCGGGACTCTAGTCCCTACCACGGTCCCCTGCCCCACTGAGTGGATACTGCACCGTCAATTGGCGCGCCGGTCAGTCTCAGCCGAATTTTGCGAAGGTTGGAAGAAACCTCAGGTCCTAGCACCCAACCGGGGCCACTCAGCCGGATGGGGAATTCTGAGCGCCTTGACACTGGGGGGTGTGGGGGGTTCCTTGGCGGTCAACGATAGGAATTATTTTATTTGCGGCCTTACCATCCTGGGAAACGAGACCTTAGGGGCCCTCGGGGCAATAACAAAGGAACTATCTCAACTGCGGTTGTTTGCCATGCAGAACCGGTATGCTCTTGACTATCTTCTGGCCCGGGAAGGTGGGGTATGCGCCATAGTGCAGGGTAAGTGTATCATGGGAGTTCAAGATTTAACCGCTAACATCACTACATTTATGGATCGCATAAGGGACCACCTGGACGGTATGCGGGACCCTGGCTCTTGGGGTAGCTGGGGATTCGGAGGTTGGAAGGATTGGTTGATAAATATGGCCATGTATCTAGCAGTGGCACTCGGCTGCATCTTTGTGGGCCTGGCCGTCCTTAAATGCGTAATAGGTAAAATTCAGAATGCGGTGGAACAGATAGCCGCCCCTAGAGTCTTGGCTGTTCGGATGCACAAGGGTGCAGAGGATGATGGGGTGCTGCAACAGGAATTAGAGATACAGCGACGAATGTTCCTAGATGAGGGGCCGTGACTGCGGCTTGGACCGATAGTTTATCATGAAATGATAAAAGGAGGGAATGAGGAAATGAATAAATGAATGTGATAAAATTAGAATTATTAGTTAAGATAGGATAGTTAGTAGGGCCGGCTGATGGTAGGGGGCTCACAGACAAAGAACAAAGAGATTCAGCCAAAGCCTCTTTGAAACTATCGGGGGAGGGTGGCCGCATGGTCAGAAGGTGAAGAGCATGATGGGGTTACAATGCAAAGTGACCAATTAGGATATAGGGCCAGGTCAGAAGGTGTATAGAATGACCAATGGGAAGCTTATATGTGACTCTTACTGTGATTTTGAATACATCAGCAGAAACCCTTTTGTCTTCTGTCTCACTTACTGCGGAACTCACAGGAGGCAGCTGTGTGTCCTGGAGTTCTCCCAGTAGGCCAGCCTTGCAAGTTAGTTATTATTAAATGATACTATACCTACAAATCCATCTCTCGTTTTATTGAGCCAGACTACCGGGTGAAGAATTTGTAATCAACATTGAAACTGGGGCCATGAGAAATACTCAAGTGGTAAAGGTAAAGGTGATCTGATGGGAGATAATAAGGAGAGTGTATCTCAGATTAAAAATGAAATCCAGGAGGGTGGAAAAGAAATGAAAAGTTTCAAATGTTTTCACTGTGATAAACTAGGCCATGTAAAGTCAGTGTTGGTGGTTGAAGAAAAGCACTGGGAAGTCTGAGTGGTAAAACAGGATAAGGCTGTTTGTTTGTTAAAGTGGGAAAGGAAAGCCCAAGTGAAGAGAAGGAGATGCAAAAGATTGTACAGCCTAATTAAGAGGTGATTGATATGAAGGTGCCAGATCTCTTTAAAGAATTTGCTTGTGTGGGTAAAGTTTACTCATGTGTATCAGGAAGAGAGGTAAAGAAGTTACAATTTTAAGAGATACAGGACTAGTCAATCTTTAACGGTAAGAAATGAAATGAAATGAAAATTGCTTATTGTCACGAGTAGGCTTCAATTAAGTTACTGTGAAAAGCCCCTAGTCGCTACATTCCGGCGCCTGTCCGGGAGGCTGGTACGGGAATCAAACCATCCTGCTCAGGTAAGGTTGGAAAGTCCAGTGAAGAGTGGTGAAGTGGTAGTAGGAGTAATAGAGAAACTATCTTGTCCAGGAATACAGGGCGATATTCTCCGCACTCCCGACGGTGCGGAGAATAGTGTGGCTCGTAAAATTTTACGGCCACGCTGTTCCGACGCCCTCCCGCTATTCTCCCCCCCCCCCCCCCACGCCCGACTCCCGATACGAATCGCTGCCACCGTTTTTTTACGGCCGGCAGCGATTCTCAGCTGATCGATGGGCCGAGTTCCCAGCCCTTAACGGCTGTTTTTACGAACGGCAAACACACCTGGTCTGGCCATTCGTAAAAACGGCCGTAAACTCTCGATTTTTAAAACCATGGCCCCGATTGGCACGGCAGTACCACGGTCGTGCCAAGGGTGCCATGGGCCCGTGATCGGTGGGCACCGATCGCGGGCAGCGGGCCCGCTGCCCGCGCACTCTTTGGGGAGAAATCGTAAGGCTGGCGTCAAATCTGGGCGGGTTTGCCGCCAGCCCCCCCCCCTTCCCGACCGGGAATTGATTCTGGTCCCCGGTCGGGGCTAGCATGCCGACGCCGTAAACTCCGGCATCGCGGGCTTAACGAATTTCGTTAAGCCCGCTTGCCAGGGTTAGCGCCGGCTGACGCGTCACATGACGTCAGCTGCGCATGCGCGGATTGGAAGACTCCAACCTGCGCATACGCGGATGACGTCATCGCGCATTTGCGCGAAACCCGCGCATGCGCGGGCTGGGATGCCCCTCAGCCGCCCCGACCGGGGACCAGAATCGGTTCCCGGTAGGGAAGGGGGGGGCTGGCGTCAAACCCGCCCGGATTTGACGCCAGCCTTACGATTTCTCCCCATATGGGAGAATCGCGCCCACAGTTTATCTTGGGTAATGATATAGCTGGACCGCAGGTGGGAATGATGCCTACGGTGGTTGATAAGCCAGTGGAAAATCAGACAACTGAAGTGTTGAAGGATGAATATCCTGGGATTTTTCCGGATTGTGTAGTAACAAGGGGCCTCACGGTAGCATGGTGGTTAGCATCAATGCTTCACAGCTCCAGGGTCCCAGGTTCGATTCCCGGCTGGGTCACTGTCTGTGTGGAGTCTGCACGTCCTCCCCGTGTGTGCGTGGGTTTCCTCCGGGTGCTCCGGTTTCCTCCCACAGTCCAAAGATGTGCGGGTTAGGTGGATTGGCCATGCTAAATTGCCCGTAGTGTAAGGTTAATGGGGGGGATTGTTGGGTTACGGGTATACGGGTTACGTGGGTTTAAGTAGGGTGATCATTGCTCGGCACAACATTGAGGGCCGAAGGGCCTGTTCTGTGCTGTACTGTTCTATGTTCTATGTTCTAAGGTCGCAAAGTCACAGGTTAAGACGAGGTGAAATCAAAGAGTGAAGATGACGTTGAAGTGCAATTATCAGAAACAATTTTTGATCAGATGGTTGAAAAAGAACAAGAACAGGTGGAGGATGAGGCGGATGTTTTTAGTTCAAGAAAATGGCGGAGTTACAACAAAAAGATGGAGAAATAAAACAGATGTATCAGAAAGCATATACGGAAGAGGAATCTGCGTGTATACCAGAGTGTTATTACCATAAAAGTAATGTCTTGATGAGAAAATGGAGACCTTTATAAAGTGGGCAGAAGTTCATCAAGTAGTATTGCTGGTAGGGTATAGAAAGGAGGTGTTGCGAGTTGCACATGAGGTACCAGTGGGAGGTCATTTGGGAATAAGGAAAACTCAAGCTAAAATCCAAAAACATTTTTATTGGCCTGGACTACATAAAGATGTAGTCCTTTGTCCTGTGTTCTTGTTCTTTTTAAATTTTGTCAATCATGTCACACATGTCAAGTGATAGGGAAACCTCAAGCAGTGATAAAACCAGCACCCTTAATACCCATTCCAGCATTTGAGGAACCTTTTACAAGGGTCCTAATTGATTGCATAGGACCGCTTCCTAAACCGAAAAGTGGGAATCAATATCTTTTGACGATAATGGATGTGTCTACTAGGTTTCCAGAGGCCATTCCAGTACGTAATATTACAGATAAAATGATTGTGGAGGAGTTACTTAAATTCTATACTAGATATGGACTACCCACAGAAATACAATCGGATCAAGGATCAAATTTTACCTCCAGGTTATTCAAAGAAGTAATGGATAGCTTAGGAATAAAACAATTTAAATCGACTGCGTACCAACCAGATTCGCAGGGAGAATTAGAAAGGTGGCATCAGACATTCAAGACAATGTTGAGGGCTTATTGTCAAGATTATCCAGAGGATTGGGATAAAGGAATTCCATTCGTACTGTTTGCAATTAGGGCTGCACCTAATGAGTCAACCAAATTTATTCCTTTTGAACTAATTTTTGTTCATGAGGTAAGAGGACAACTTAAATTGATTAACGAAAAATTGGTGAGTGAGAAATCGGAAATTACATTATTGGATTACGTGTCGAATTTTAGAGAACGATTAAATAGAGCAGGTGAATTGGCTAGACAACATTTAAAAGTTGCACAAAATGTGATGAAATGGGTAGCGGACAAGAAATCCAAAGTTCGTAGTTTTGCCAGTGGAGATAAAGTTTTAGTATTGTTACCAGTGGTAGGTAAACCTTTAAAAGCTAGGTTTTGTGGACCTTATCAGATTGAAAGGAAATTAAGTGAGGTGAATTATGTGGTAAAAACACCAGATAGAAGGAAGAATCACCGAGTGTGTCATGTGAATATGCTTAAAAGATACTTGGAAAGGGAAGGAGAGAAAAAGGAGAAGGTTTTAATGATTCTAACTCAAAGTGACAAACCAAATCCAGATGACTGTGAATTTGACCAAATTAAATTGGAAAATGAGGATGTTCTTAAAAATTGGGATACATTGTTGAGTTACCTTCCAGAGGAAAAACAAACTGACCTGAAAGAGTTATTAATATCACACGAGCAAGTTTGTTGAGTTAAATTGGGAAGTACTAAAATGGCTATACATGATGTAAATGTTTTAAATGCTGTTCCAATCAAACAACATCCATACAGACTTAACCCTTCAAAATTGGCACAGGTTAACAAAGAGATTGAAAGTATGCTTAAAAATGGCATAATTGAAGTGGGTTGCAGCCAATGGAGCTCACCCATAGTGATGGTACCTAAACCAGATGGTAACCAATGGTTGTGTGTGGACTATAGAAAAGTTAATGCAGTTACAAGAACGGACTCTTATCCTATCCCAAGTTTGGAGGATTGCATTGAGAAAGTAGGACAATCAGTTTTTATTTCTAAACTGGATTTACTTGAAGGTTACTGGCTGAAAGGGCGAAGGAGATTTCAGCTTTTGTGACTCCAGATGGTACATACCAATTCAAAGTTATGCCATTTGACATGGAAAATGCACCAGCTACATTTCAACAGTTAACTAACAAAGTTGTTTCAGGATTACCCAATTGTGCGGTATACATTGATGATCTGATAATTTTCAGCCCGACATGGAACGAACAGTTAAAACTTCTGATGGAGTTATTTGATCAACTTCAGGAGGCGGGTTTGGTGATAAACGTAGCCAAAAGTGAATTTGGAAAAGCCCAAGTCACTTTCCTTGAGGAGTTTCCGATACCCCCAAGACGAAGGGACATAATGCGATTTCTTGGCATGAGTGGATTTGATCGAACATTTGTGAAAAAACTTTGTGGCGTGATTGCTCCATTGATGGACTTGCTGAAAAAACGTTGAACATTTCAATGGACAGTGGACTTTCAACAGACATTTGACTGCCTGATAGCTGTGACCCAATGCTCCTGTGTTGGAGAATTACAAGGGATTCTGTGATCAGATTGAGCGAAAGTATCTGATTTTAAAGAGAAATGCCGAGGCGTAGAGAAATGGACGGATCATGGAGAGACCTTCTTGTTCAAAGAGACTGTCAATCATGAAGGATTTCAGTTGGAGGAAGAACGGAAAAAGAAATGGACGATATTATTATACCTGTTTGCGTGTGTTGTTTTTTGAAACAATAAAGTATATTTACTGTGTGCATTTCTTAAAGGATTGGTGAAAATGTGAAAAATGAAACCATCTTCAAGTTGATTGGTTTTTTTTTCTTGGAGGGAGGTGTCATGAGAATGCCACTTTAAGAAATGTTTGGCTGCTCATGTTACTGCAGCGATGTCAGAGTGTGGGTGGAACTAAGCTCTGGTTCTGCTTTTTAGTTTAACTTTGAGAAAAGCTTGGGTGTGTCTGTCTTTTTGGTTTCGTTTTTCAGTGTGTTGCAGCTGAAGTCAGACAAAGCAGCTGTATTGGTGCTCTCTCTGCCATGAAGGACTATCTCTTGATCAATTGGTGAATTCAGATTTAGAAATGTTTTCAGTATTGAATGAAAACCCTGATGTGCTTCTGTTTAAAGGTTTGTTAAGTCTTCTGGGTGTTAAAAGGACAGCAGACAGATTACTTAGTGTTGTATTCTTTGGGGGGTGTATTTGATTTACTGGTTGCTAAGATGTTCACTGTTTGTTTTAGCAAGGTTAACTTGAGTTCATACAATAAACATTGTTTTGCTTTAAAAAATACTTTTCCATTTCTGCTGTACCACACCTGTAGAGTGGGTCAAGTGCACCCCATACCACGGGTGCGGGGGATTCTCAAGCTCACTTAGAGATTGGGGCACCCTTTCCAAATGGTGGCTCGATCTCTAAGGAGCCTGGCCGGCCAGCGAATTCAGCTCCCTAGGTCTCCATTTTCTCATCAAGACATTACTTTTACGAATTTGGCGCAAACCAAAGTAAAAGTTTCTAAATGTCATTTATGGCGGGTTTTGCTGCAGGTTTCACCCCGGCTCTGTCAGCATGTTCCCCACTGCTATTTAAATATTGAAATTATTTTAAATTGAAGTGTGCGATTAGCCGGGCATTTCTCGGCACTCAGAGCATCGAGAAACACCCCACCTGCCACCCCTTACCTGGTCTGGCCGACATGTGACTCCAGAACTACAGCAATGTGATTGACTCTTAAATGCCCTCTGGCTCAGCCAGCAATGTCCACATTCCCTAAAAGAATAAAAAAAACATTTGGTTGTTGCCTCTGAAGAACACAGAGTTCTGGGGCACTGCTCAGATGAAAAGTCAAAGGCAAGGATTTAATAGTAATAATATTTATTTGTGTCACAAATAGGCTTACATTAACATTGCAATGACGTTACCGTGAAAAGCCTCTGTGTTCAGCTTCAGGTTCACAAGTTCAGTGTGTCGCTAACAAACGCAGTGCACCTTTTTATCATTCTCTCAGTTAACCTGGACATACAGCCTCCTCTTACCCCTACAAGCCCCTAAGTCCACTCCATCCACTTCCGAATTGTCTCCACACGGGAGCTCTTGTCCTTCAAGGACGCTTCTTTTGTTCATCACCTCCCCCGCCGCTCTCCACCCCCTCTTCCCAGGTACTCGTTTCAAAGCATCCGTCTCTGCCGTGTTGCTACATGGACTCCATCCGCCAAATTGCCTCCTGTACCGCAAGGACTGTTCCATTTATCTTTACCAGGGCTTCAATTGTTCGCTGAGGATGGCAGTAGTTGACAACTAAACTATGCTCCTGTATACAGGAGCCAGTAAATGTTGCAGGTGAATGGAATGAAATGTGTCTACATATTTTGTATCTTGGTCAGCTGAATTGTTCCCAACATTGTTTTTTTTAAGCATGTTTTCAGTCTGCTGCATATCTACCTGGCAAACAGTACTAACATGCGTCCAATGACATTGTGTCTGACCGTGTTTTTAGTTCAGCCGTGAGGACCCCTGGTTCTGAAGTTGAAGAATTGAGTTTAATTTCCTATCCGAGATCGTGTTGGGTGTTGCACAAGTGAACATGATGTTGTTAAAACTGCGATATTGAGCCTGTTAACCTTTCCAGTGCTTGCTGTCAATTCTCCAAATGCTAATAATGGGTGCGAAGATACAAAAGAATGCTCAGCTACATCCATTAGAAAGGTCAGGGTGGAGCTGTCGCTTCAGGTGAAACAGCAGGTCAATTTACAATTTGACGTTCATAATACAGAAGTGCCAACAATGAGTGTGACGTTTTTAAAAGTAACTATGGAGAACATTTTGTGAAATTGGGTGGGCGCCGGAAAGAAAGTGTGAAAAACACTGATCTATTTGGAATGCAGAGCGAGCTTGAGGGAAACTGAATGGTCAACTCCTGTTCTTCTGTTCCTAAATCAAGATAAATTTAAAACAATGCTAAATAATTCTATAATTGGTTAATTTTGGGTAGAGTACAGATTTATAATATATAATTCATCAGATCTTCCACCATCCCTTCTGAACAGGTGGAATAGACTCCTGGCATTTAAAAAAAAGTGCAAACACCAGAGAAGCGAAATAGTGAACATCAATCATCCAGTCCTCTCTACCACCCACCTCCCCTTTCTTACAATCAAAGGTTTTACTGAGCAGTAACCTTCATGAACAAAGTTTCATGGGACCTGCTGACTGATAAAACACTTTTTTCTGAACATTCTGCCGCATCCAGCAGCAATTAAAGAATTGGGAGGTCAATGTTTCTTTTTATGTTCACTTTATTTGAACACTTCAAAGTTATGACCAATGTAAAATAAAATTATGTGCCATCCATGGCTACTTTCAATAACAATAACAATTTCACTACTTTAACTCAATTCACCTGCGCACCCCTTCCCCGCGACCATAAGACGGAGCCCTCAGCGACCCCATAGCGGGGTGTCATTACTTGAGGGTGTGGTCAGTAATGCCCTTGCGCGTGGAGGGTGACATTGCCCGTGGGTGACGGGGGATTCTCAAGGTCACTTAGAGATCGGGGCACCCTTTCCAAATGGTGGCTCGATCTCTAAGGAGCCTGTCTGACCAGCGAATTCAGGTCCCCACTGATAAAACTAATTCTTAAGGGCGCAAACTAATGTAAAAGTCTCTAATTGTCATTTATGGTGGGTTTTGCTGGGAGTTTCACCCCGGCTCTGTCGGCTTGTTCCCCTATTTAAATATTTAAATTATTTTAAATTGAAGTGTGCGATTAGCCGGGCGTTTCTCGGCATTCAGAGCATCGAGAAATACCCCACCTGCCACCCTTTACCTGGTCTGGCCAACATGTGACTCCAGAACTACAGCAATGTGATTGACTCTTAAATGCCCTCTGGCTCAGCCAGCAATGTCCACATTCCCTAAAAGAATAAAAAAACATTTGTCTGTTGCCTCTGGAGAACACAGAGTTCTAGGGCACTGCTCAGATGAAAAGTCAAAGGCAAAGATTTAATAATAATAATATTAATTTGTGTCACAAGTAGGCTTACATTAACACTGCAATGATGTTACCGTGAAAGCCCCTGTGTTCAGCATCTGGATCTGTATTATTTTGCAAGTTCAGTGTGTCAATAACAAACCCCGCGCACCTTTTTATCATTCTCTCAGTTAACCTGGACATACAGCCTCCTCTTACCCCTACAAGCCCTATGTCCACTCCATCCACTTCCGAATTGTCTCCACACGGGAGCTCTTGTCCTTCAAGGACGCTTCTTTTGTTCATCACCTCCCCGCCGCTCTCCACCCACTCTTCCCAGGTACTCATTTCAAAGCATCCGTCTCTGCCGTGTTGCTGCATGGACTCCATCAGCAAGGACTTTTGCATCTACCTTTACCAGGACTTCAACTATTCATCAAGGATGGCAGTAGTTGGCGACTAAACTATGCTCATGTATACAGGAGCCAGTAAATGTTGCAGGTGAATGGAATAGAATGTGTCAACACATTTTGCATCTTGGTCAGCTGAATTGTTCCCAGCTTTGTTTTTTTTAAGCATGTTTTCAGTCTGCTGCATATGACCCTGAGAAACGGTACTAACAAGCGTCCAATGACATTCTGTCTGACCATGTTTTTAGTTCAGCCGTGAGGACTCCTGTTTCTGTAATTGAAATTTTGAGTTTAATTTCCTATCCAAGATCGTGTTGGGTGTTGAACGAGTGAAAATGGCGTTGTTAAAACTGTGCAATATTGAGCTTGGTAACCTTACCAGTGCTTGCTGTCAATTCTCCAAATGATAATAATGGGTGCGAAGATATAAAATAATGCTGAGTTACATGATTTGAAAGGTCAGGGTGGAGTTGTCGCTTAAGGTGACAGAGCAGTTCAATTGACAATTTGACATTCATAATACAGAAGTGCCAACAATGAGTGTGACGTTTTTAAAAGTAACTATGGAGAATATTTTGTGAAATTGGATGGGTCGCAAGAGTCGGCCATTCTGTGAATGGGGGTCGCCGAAAAACAAGTTTGAAAAACACTGATCTATTTGGAATGCAGATTGAGCTTGAGGGAAACTGAATGGTCAACTCTTGTTCTTCTGTTCCTAAATCACAACTAAATTTAAAACAATGCTAGTGTAATTATATAATTGGGTAATTTTGGATGGAATACAGGTTTATAATATATAATTCATCAGATCTTCCACCATCCCTTCTCAGTAGGTGGAATAGACTCTTGGGATTTAAAAAACAAGTGCAAACTCCAGAGAAGTGGAATAGTGAACATTAATCATCCAGTCCTCTCGCCCCCCCCCCCCCCCCCCCCCCCCGCTCCTTTGCAATCAACGGTTGTACTGAGCAGTAACCTTCAAGAAGGAAGTTTCATGGGACCTGCAGACTTATAGAACACTTTTCTGAGCATTCTGCAGCATCCAGCAGCAATTAAAGAATTGGGAAGTCAACTTTTATTTTTAAGTTTGTAGTGATCTCTATATGTGCATGTACACAAGTGGTTAATGTGTAATCAGTAGCACCATATGATCACTAGAGGGCTGGACCAACAGGGGTATAAAAGGCAACCACATTGTGTCTCTCTCTCTCTCTCTTGGGTGCACTGTAATCATGGCAATAGCAGACGAGTTCAAATGGTTATTGGAGTTACGTATAGTTACCGTAGTTGGATCTTGTTAACCTTATCATTAGTATCAAAGTTAAAGTAAAGAACTCATGCAATTATTGTTATAGTTACTCAATAAACCTTTTGTTACTACTGGCCACGTTAGAGTCTTCTTCATCGAGATTCAGAAGACCTCATCACTAACCAAGGTTTGAATAGCACATGTTATCTACCACACAGGTAACAAAACATGGTACCCAGGCGAGTGGCTTTAAAATAACTAGTTGGATTAGGTTAGAGAAAAAGAGAAGAAAATTCAGACTGGACATTCAACTGTGGATCACAACAAATGGATCCTCGACGACTAACTATGGGACTCATTGGATCTCTAGGGCAGCTGGAAACAACCGGTAATTTAAGTTATGACTGGAAAAGATTTGAACAGATATTCCAAATATTTATCACAGCTAATGATTTAAGCACGGTCTCTGACGCAACGAATATAGCACTACTACTCTCATTAGGAGGGCATGAAGCTCGAGAAATCTAAAATTGCTTTAATTGCTTAGAAGGTGAAGACAACACCAAAATAGAAGTAATACTCAAAAAATTTGATGAGCACTCTAAGAGTCAGCCTGGTGAGATGCTGGAAAGATTTAACAATTGTCATAAATGTCAGAGAAACGGAGAGCCAATCACTGATTTTATTACAAATGTCAAGTTAATACCGTAAGGCTGTGATTTTGCTGATTTCAGAAACTCTGTGATAATGAATCAATTAATTTCTGGACTATCTGATAAAAAAAATTTTTTTTTAAAAAATAAATTTAGAGTACCCAATTATTTTTTCTAATTAAGGGGCAATTTAGCGTGGCCAATCCACCTACTCTGCACATTCTTTTGAGTTGTGGGGGCGAAACCCATGCAGACACGGGGAGAATGTGCAAACTCCACACGGAGATTGACCCAGAGCCGGGATCGAACCTGGGACCTCAGCGCCATGAGGCAGCTGTGCTAACCACTATGCCACCGTGCTGCCCTTATCTGATAAAAATTTGAGGGAAGAACTATTACAAGATAAGTATCTAACTCTAGAAATCGCTATACAAAAATGCCTTGCTTATGAACAAAATCAAAATCAATACTTTGAGTCATTACAAACATAGAATAAGTATCTAGAAAACAAAATTGGTAAAAATGGCGCAAATACTCACCACGAGGCAGGGTGGAAATTTAAGAAGATGGAAATTCTGAGCAGCAGCCATCTTGCGCATGTGCAGTCTGACCAGACCGCACATGTGCACTTCCCTCAAAGACACAAACTGACAAAACAATGTTCTACGCATGCGCGAGAAGGCGCGCATGCGCAGTTGCGAAAAGAGCACACAGTACAGGAAACTCGGATTGCACATGCGCAAACGAGACCTACACATGACGTCACGAGCGGCATGACATCAGAGGACCCAGGCCACGTCCACTTAAAAGGGAAATGCACAAAAATTAACAAAAAGAAATTTAAAGCTGCAAAACCCAATTTTCTTACCTCAAAACACAGAACAATGCTCAAACTTACACCAGCAGTTGAAAATAACTTTCACAACACACTGGAACAAGCAGTCTGCACCACCCAAAGTGAAGAGCACAATGACAAATCCGAAACCAAAGAACATGATTTGTTCATTGAACATGAAGAGAATGATAACAACACCGAAACAAAAAGAGATGACTTGTCTATCGAACAATACACACAATACTGCTCAGACATAGCTGAGTTATTCGGATATGCTGATCACAGCATCAGCAACACAGTTGAAAAGTTCAACACTACTCTTCTCATGGTAGATGAATCTAATACCATGATGCCATGGCAGATCACCGATACATTGGATGACAGCAATACCCAAGAAGAAGACGACGCCACACAGAGAGCACAGAACGACTCAGTTGAGAGAGCACAAACTGACTCTACAGCGATAACACTGCACGACTCCACAGAGAGAGCGATGACAGACTCCACAAAGAGAGTGACGCAAACCTCCACAGACAGCTCAGTGACAGACTCAAAAATGGAAGCAAGCAAACACTCCATAGCAAATGCCATGCATGAACAAGACTATGAAAGTCTACCAAGCTCATGTGAACAACAAAAAGACTATGTCAAAACTTTCACAAAGAGTCATCAAAACTTTCACAAAGGTCCAGATGCTGCCAGACTTGCTGAGATTTTCCAGCATTGTCCCTTTCGTTTCAGATTCCAGCATCCGCAGTAATTTGCTTTTATTTTTAACAAAAAGACTATGACAGGCTACCCCGCTTATTTGAGCCACCAGAACCCAGTTCATTTAACCAACAAGAAGACAGTCTCCCCAGCTTATTTGACCCACCAGAAAAAGACTACGAAAGTCTACCAAGCTCATTTAACCAACAAGAAGACACTGAATGTCTACCCAATGTATGTGAGACAAGTGACGAAGAATTCACAATTCCATACAGGATGTGCAGGATCACAGTGACACTGACAGATCTCAGCTCGTCTGCACAGAAGCACTCAACAATGAGAGGAGGGATACTCATGAATCCGGAGAGACAACATCAAATGAAATTGTGAAGATTTTGACTCCAGAAGAGGAGCACCAAGAGTCCACGTTAATAGAAATTTTGAAGATTTTGACTCCAGAAGAGGAACACCAAGACACCAAAGGTGATTCAAATGAACCAGAAATAACTCCAGAAGAGGAGCACAAAGAAATCACAGATGATTCAAGTGAACCAGAAATGACTCGAGAAGAGGAGTACCAAGGAAGCAAAGAAGAAGAATCAAATCCACCACAAATGACTGATGTCACCAACATCAGTGCAACATCAGATCATTCTCACAATTCTCAATAAGAAACACTGATCTATTTGGAATGCAGATCGAGCTTGAGGGAAACTGAATGGTCAACTCTTGTTCTTCTGTTCCTAAATCACAATAAATTAAAAACAATGCTAAATAATTATATAATTGGGTAATTATGGGTAGAGTACAGATTTATAATACATAATTCATCAGATCTTCCACCATCACTTCTCAATAGGTGGAATAGACTCTTGGGATTTTTTTAAAGTGCAAACTCCAGAAGTGAAATTGTGAATATCAATCATCCAGTCCTCTCGCCTCCCCTTTGTAATCAAAGGTTTTACTGAGCAGTAACCTTCAAGAAGGAAGTTTCATGGGACCTGCAGAATGACAGAACCCTTTTTTCTGAGCATTCTGCCGCATCCAGCAGTAATTAAAGAATTGGGAGGTCAACGTTTCTTTTTATGTTCACTTTATTTGAAAAATGTATGTTGACACTTTAAAGTTATAACCAATGTAAAACAAAATTATGTGCCATCCTTGGCTACTTTCAATTAACAAGCTTCAATCCCAATTACACAATTTTAACTCAATTCACCTGTGCACCCCTTCCCCCCGAACCCAAGGGGGAGCCCTCAGCGATCCCATAGCGGGGTGTCATGACTTCAGGGTGTGGTCAGTAATGCCCTTGTATGTGGGGGGTAACATTGCCCATGGGTGACGGGTGCGGGGGATCCTCAGGTTCACTTAGAGATCAGAACACCCTTTCCAAATGGTGGCTCGATCTCTAAGGAGCCTGTCTGACCAGCGAATTTAGCTCCCCACTGATTAAACTAATTCTTAAGGGCGCAAACGAATGTAAAAGTTTCTAAATGTCATTTGTCGCGGATTTTGCTGGGAGTTTCACCATAGCTCTGTCGGCACGTTCCCCACTGCTATTTAAATACTTAAATTTGGGTGCCATCTACCTGAATGGGGACAGAGTCCCGTAGAATGTGCGATTAGCCGGGCATTTCTTGGCACTCAGAGCATCGAGAAACACCCCATCTGCCACCCCTTACCTGGTCTGGCCTACATGTGACTCCAGAACTACAGCAATGTGGTTAACTTTTAAGTGCCCTCTAGCTCAGCCAGCAATGTCCACATTCCCTAAAAGAATAAAAAATATTTGGTTGTTCCCTCGGGAGAACACCGAGTTCCAGGGCACTTCTCAGATGAAAAGTCAACGGCAAGGATTTAATAATAATATTTATTCGTGTCACAAGTAGGTTTACATTAACACTGCAATGACGCTACTGTGAAAATTCCGAGATCGCCACAATCAGGTGCCTGTTCGGGTACACTGAGGGAGAACACTGAATGGCCAATTCACCCAAGAAGCACGTTTTTCGGGACTTGTGGGAGAAAAATGGAGCACCCGGACAGACACGGGGAAACGTGCAAACTCCGCACAGACAATGGCCCAAGCCGGGAATCAAACCTGAGGCCTGCCGCTGTGAAACAATAGTGTTAACCACTGTGCTACATGCCATCCAGTAGAGTCGGCAGCCGAGCCAAAGTTTCCTTAACTTTTGGTGCGACTGGATGATCCCGGTGGTGGCCTAATTCTTTTGTGATGATTCTATTTTGTTCTATTTGTTGCTGGATCATTTCCTCCCTCTTTGTCTCTTTTCCCTCTGTCTGACTGTCCTCTTATAAATGTGGTTTGCAGCTGCCCCCTAATCAGTCAGTCAATTCATTTGTATGTTTAGCTTCTTCAATCTACTCTTACACGTTTCACATTTTGTTCAGCTTAGTTCTTCCTTTTGCCTCACTCTTTGTTTCTTTCACTGTTTTCTCATTGCCACCCTTGTCTCAGTAGTAGTACTCTTGCCTCTAGTCAGATTTATGTCCCATTCCAGAGACTTGAACACAAGATCAAAGCTGGCACATCAACGCAGTACTGAAGGAATGCCACTCTCTCAGAGGCGCTCTTTAAATTAGACATTAAACTGAGCTCCTGTGTGCCCTCTTAGGTGGATATAAAAGATGGCATGGAGCTACCAGACAAAGAGAACTATCCTTATGTTCTGGCCAATATTTGTCCCTCAACATTGGTGACTAAAAACATAATACAGTACATGATGGCTGTGTGGGAGTTTGCTGAGTGCAAATTTCTGTGTTTTCTTACATGACAACAGTGACCACAATTCAAAACTACTTAACTTGTACTCTGTAAGCTAAATTTCACAAGCCTGGTAGGGAAAATGAAAGAGGTTCTGGGGAGGTTGGATAGTCTCTCTTTGTCGTTGGCTGGCCGGGTGCAGGCAGTCAAGATGACTATTTTACAGGGCGGCACATGGCGCAGTGGTTAGCACTGGGACTGCGGTGCTGAGGACCCGGGTTCGAATCTTCGGCCCTGGGTCACTTTCTGTGTGGAGTTTGCACATTCTCCCCGTGTCTGCGTGGGTTTCCCCTCCACAACCCAAAGATGTGCAGGTTAAGTAGATTGGCCACACTAAATTGCCCCTTCATTGGAAAAAAAAATAAAAATTGAGTATTCTAAAATTTTTTTTTTAAATGTCTGTTTTACCACCGTTTCTGTTCCTGTTCCAGTTCCAGTGCCTACCGGTCTTTTTGTTTGTCAGGTGCTGTTTGTGTAAAAATGTTTAAAATGTTGGATAAAAATCTTTTTTTTTAAAACTACTTAACTTGTTGGGAAATACTTTGGGACATACTGATTAGTTTAAATTCCTACAGGATGAAATTGGTTACATAGAGACCTCTCACAAGTGCTTCCATGTCGTGCTGGATTTTCCTCGAGATCAGGGATTGCAAGATTTTCCTGACCGAAACCTTCTGGTGAGGTGCATTGCTTTTGTGGTGTGAGACTATTTATGGTGTTTATTCTTAATTTTTTTCCCCCTAAGTGCCCCAAAGTTTTACCTGTTGGTCGGGGTACGTTGCCTAGGTGCTGGTACCCTTCTTGTATCTTTAAAAAAAATTAATTTAGGGTACCCAATTTTTTTTTTTCCAATTTAGGGCCAATTTAGCGTGGCCAATCCACCTCACCTGGGTCCTCAGCGCCGCAGTCCAATGCTAACCACTGCACCATGTGCCGCTCCCCCTTCCTTATCTTGCCCAGTTGGTCGGCATGCTGTGAATGTCAGCAGGCTGCTAAACAGTAGGAGGCGTTGCCACCTTGTCTGACAAATCCTTATTTGACTTCCACACAATGGTAACACCATGGGCTGGAAGATATTGATTGTGATCGGGGCTAATCTTTGTAACAGTGTACAAAGGCTATTAGTAGTCTATTGATTTCTCAACTAGAGGCTATTCTTCATTTTGGCTATACAGCACCTGATCTTGCATGTTTGATGCTATTAATATGGATAAAATAGTGGGAAAAATAGTTGCTTCTTCCAGCTTGTGAGTACACATTAAACATATCTATCTATTATCTGATAATAACTTTATCTATTATTGTCTAGAATCCGTATTCTGGACATGTAACCAGAACATCTGTTGAGTGTCTACTGGACTCCTGTGGGAATCTGGTCAACTCTAAAGTAACAGTGAATCACAGAATCCCTACAGTGTAGAAGACCATTTGGCCCTTTGAGTTTGCATCAACCCTCTGAAACAGCACCCCACCCAGGCCTTATCCCCATAATCCAGTAACACCACTAACCTTTTGGGCACTTAAGGGGCAATTTAGCGTGGCCAATCCACCTAACCCGCACATCTTTGGACCGCAAGAGGAAACCGGAGCACCCAGAGGAAACCCACACAGATATGGGGAGAACGTGCAAACTCCACACATACAGTCAACCAAGGCTGGAATCAAACCTGGGTCCCTGGTGCTGTGTGGCAGCAGTGCTAACCATTGTGCCACCGTACCATCAATCACTTAACGTCATTAGTCTCCAGAAATCTATTGATTTCTGTCTTCAACATGCTCTCCTATGAAACATGACCCAATTCTCAGGTGACAGTCACTCTCCAGTAGCTTGATTGAGTAAGTATGCTCATCTGTAAGCATTGATTTGATGAGCAAGTTTTTTTAATATGCTCGTATGTGATCCATCTACATCCATTATTTTTCTAAATTTAGTCTCACATCAAGCATTTCTATTTCTTGAAGTTACTTTCATTTGGAAAAACATGAAGCTCGACCAACCTCCAAATTGAACATGGAATTACATTGATCAAACTACAATTTTCAATCTGGTACCAGCTTCCCTGTGCAATGTAGCGTAGTTTATGCCAAATAAATGCCCTGCAAGCCAACATTCCTAAGTCTGCACCTTACAGCCCTGTCTTTAACTTGGAGCCTTACTCTCTGTTTACTGCTTTACTGAACAGAACCCCTTTTCCAGATTCCTGTTCTTTGTTCTTTTGACTTCATGGTCTTCCTGGGACGTTTTTTGTCCTATTCCCTAGTTTCTGGGTCTTTCTGTTCTTCAGCTTGGGGCTGGCTTTATGTCCCTGTATATTGTTCTGCCTGTATTGACAGTGCCTGTGGAATGCTTCTTAGCTCTGGATCCACCTGGTTACTTGGTTCCTGACAGTCTCTTAAGTTCTCTTGCTGTCTCAGTGTGGACCTCTGGTTGCTAAGCAACAGTTTCTTTTTTTAAACAATGTGCTTACTTGAGGGGTTGTAAAATCCTCATTATAATGCAAGCATCTGAACCAAACTGAAGTTATTAATCTTTTATTAACACACAAATGGATAGATTTGAGCCAGGGCAGTGGGATGGAAATTTTCAGAGATGGGAGGAGAACGGAATTAGGACACAAAGATTTGCTTCTTGGGGGTCGGTTTGCAGGATTGAAGGAGCTGGAAGCGAAGTATGGGCTGGAGCAGGGGGAAATATTTAGATACATACAGGTTCGAGACTTTGCCAGAAAGGAGGTATAGAGCTTCCCAGTAGAGCCGGCCTCCACATTGCTGGAGGAGGTGCTGACGACACGGGGACTGGGGAAGGGGATAATGTCAGCGGTTTACAGGGCTATTTTGGAAGAGGAGAAGGCACCGCTCAATGGGATCAAGGAAAAATGGGAGGAAGAGTTGGGGGAGCATATGGAAGAATGGTTCTGGTTTTAGGTGCTCCAGAGGGTGAACACCTCCACCTCGTGCGTGAGGTTGGGACTGGTACAGCTGAAGGTGGTATATGGAGCACATTTCACAAGGGTGAGGATGAGCCGTCTCTTTGAGGGGGTAGAAGATGTGCGTGAGCTTAGCGGGGAGAGGTGCAAACCACATTCATATGTTTTGGTCCTGTCCAAAGCTGGAGGATTACTGGAAGAAAGTTTTTAGGGTAATCTCTAAAGTGGTGCACCTGAAACTGGACCCAGGCCCTTGGGAGGCCACATTCGGGGTGTTGGACCAGCTGGAGTTGGTGCGGAGTTAGATGTTGTAGTCTTCGCCTTGTTTATCGCCCAAAGGCGGATCCTTCCTGTTGGGATGGAGATCAACCATCCTGGTGTGGCGGGGGGACCTGCTGGAATTCTCTAGAGAAGGTCAAATTTGAACTGAGGGTAAGGATGGAGGGGTTCTTCAATTCCTGGGCGTTATTCATTCTGCACTTTCAAGAATTGGATTACATCAAACATTGGCGGGGGGTGGGGTGGGGGGGGGGGGGGGTTTGGGTAGGGAGGGTTGGTGGTAGGGGGACTGACTGTATGTGTTAATAGTGACAATGGGTGATCCCTGATTCCTTTTTGTTATTTGTTTATGTTAATATTCAGGATGCTGTTCGGGGGTTTGGTGGGAGGATGGGATTGTTGTTACAGTATTGATATTGGGATTGGCATTGCATTCGTAACTGATTATTGTTTATTGCTGGTGGGTGTAAATGTGGGAGAAAATGTGAAAAAGGAGAATAAAAACATTTAAAAAAAACACAAATATAGAAAATCATAACCTCATTTCTAAAGCCCACAAAACAAATATAAATTACTTAAACTATCACTTAAAGGGACTGGAGCCCCAACATCAGGCAATTAATTGACACAGAATTGGAGGGGGGGGGGGGTAAAATAACCAGGCTAGGTTATCCCTCGCTTTCCAGTCGGATGTGGGGCCACCTCCGTCTGCATTGAATTCATCCCATAATGTGATGTCAACCCTTCGATGACTGGTTAAAAGACCTCCAATTGGCCCTGTGATTTATGCTTGTACTGCTATATGAAGGCAAGGTAAATTCAAATTCATTTCCTGACAAATGTTTCACCATATGAATGGGCTTTCCAACAGTAACATGTGGAAATGGGAGCTGCAACTGATAGGCAGAACACCTGTTTAAGTCAGGGAGTGACAATGAGCCTGACAAATTCCGACTCCTTGAAAAAGAATTGTACGTCATATTGCTTTGACCTCCTTGCGCAGTGAAGCCCTGCCCTCTAACTGCCCCACCCCCAAGCCCTGCTGACCCAAAAAGAGCAGCCAAGGGTATTCTGCCACTTGCTGGTGCACAACTCTGCTGCAGTCAGCACGTCAGCAGAGGGCTATGTGGGACAAATACCTGGCCTCACTTTATCTGAAAGTCAACCCATTTACCTGCTGCTGTTATATAATCTGCATGTGTGTAGCTTGCATTACTAACCACCCAAACCTCCCATTTCTACCACAAAATTGCTGAAGAGATTTGTCCACAATGTGGGGCCCATTGTCTTATGGAACAGACATGATGCACTGATTGCCCTTGTGAAATGGCATTAGAAATGGGTCAGAAATTAACCCACTCAACTTAGGCTCCAACAATTCTGGGTTTGTATAAATGAAAAGCTTCGTCAGGCGGCACAATGGCAGAGTGGTTAGCACTGCTGCCTCACGAGTTGTGGGGGTGAAACCCTTGCAGACACCAGGAGAATATACAAACTCCACACAGACAGTGAACTGGGTCCGGGATCGAACCCGGGTCCTCAGCGCCGTAGGCAGCAGCGCCACCATGCCACCCGCGGAACAAAAAAACATAAGAAGAACTAGGAGCAGGAGTAGGCCATCTAGCCCTTCGAGCCCGCTCCACCATTCAATGAGATCACAGCTGATCTTTTGTGGACTCAGCTTCACTTTCCCACCCGAACACCATAACCCTTTATTCTTCATAAAACTATCTATCGTTATCTTGAAAACATTTATTGAAGTTGCCTCAACTGCTTCACTGTGCAGGGTATTCCATAGATTCACAACGCTTTGGGTGAAGAAGTTCCTCCTAAACTCAATCCTTAATCTACTTCCCCTTATTTTGAGGCTATGCCCCCTAGTTCTGCTTTCACCCGCCAGTGGAAACAACATCCCCACATCTATCCTATCTATTCCTTTCATAATTTTACGTGTTTCTATAAGATCCCCCCCCCCCCGCATCCTTCTAAATTCTAACAAGTACAGTCTGAAAGATGATGCTATCGTAGATGCTGCATATTCTTCAACCGATGGGGAAATGACACTGGAGTCCAATGAATGCCAGCCCGCTCGTCTGCCTGTTTTTTTAGATATTACAGGCATAATTTATGTGTTTCCTTCCACTTCCCATGATCAGCATGTTTTCTTACCCTCAATGTGAGAATCCCAATTAAGTAATTTCTAGCAGCAAGCTTTTTGTGAGTTTGAAACAGGAAATTATTTTTTTAATATAAATTTAGTGTACCCAATTCATTTTGTCCAATTAAGGGGCAATTTAGCATAGCCAATCCACCTAGCCTGTACATCTTTGGGTTGAGGGGGCGAAACCCATGCAAACACGGGGAGAATGTGCAAACTCCACACAGACAGTGACCCAGAGCCGGGATCGAACCTGGGACCTCGGCGCCGTGAGGCAGCAGGGCTATCCCACTGCGCCACTGTGCTGCCCGAAACAAAGGAAATTATGTATTATTTCCCCAGAATTTAGAACGTGATCTCTCACATACACAAAACGTAATTACTGATTCTTATAAAACATCACAGTTACAACTTGTAATTATCTCAGTCTCTTTCGCAGCTGGCCTGTCGTTTCTTCGATGAGGTTGCTGCTTTAGTTGGTGTGAAGGTTTGTAAAGCAAAGGATTCTCAGTAAGCTGCAAAACATCTTGCAGTTTAATTTTCAGGAGGGTGGTTCTCAGGGAAGTAAAAGTTAGAACAGATTGCAGGGAGCCCCTTCCCACTTTCAAGTTATTGCTGTGCACTACCTTAACTGCCTGCGTGACTTGCAGTTAGTTTGATGGTTTTTGGTGGAAGTCTGTTGGCAAGCAACTTATTGTTGAATTTTTAAAGGAGACAATAAAATTGCTTCTCATGAAAATCGCTTATTGTCACAAGTAGGCTTCGAATGAAGTTACTGTGAAAAGCCCCTAATCGCCACATTGCGGCGCCTGTTCGGGGAGGCTGATACGGGAATCGAACCGTGCTGCTGGCCTGCCATGGTCTGCTTTCAAAGCCAGCGATTTAGTCCTGTGCTAAACCAGCCCCAGCCTCATCATGTGACTTGTAGAAGTTCAAAGTCCTTTCTTCCAAAAAGGGTTGGTGTTTGATTACATATCCTTTGTTGTCATTTGATACCTTGAAATATGCCCATGAATTGTGTTTGAATGATCCGTTCAATTTGAAATTGACCTTTCGAATTAGTTTCCGGAAAGGCATTGATTCAACATTGATCTGGAAGGTTCCTTTTCGTCTCTCTTGAGACAGAGAACTGGTTTCAATCAGGTGATCATCAGGTTGCCATCTCCTTACAGCCTTTTGTGCTTAGTTTTTCAAATGCAAATACTAGTATGAAGCTCAGAATGTACTGGGACATGACATTAGTAGATGCCACATTGGCCGAGATGTCCTGGGGTTTTGCACTGCAGCCCATAACACCAGAAACCTGATTGATTGCATTGGCAGCAAAGGCTGGCTACATCATGCATGTCTGAAAACCTCAAATTGAGCAGACAAATACCGAATTTTCCAGAGCTAACTCATGACCTTTTTTTATAGTAAGCTAATTGGCCTTTTGAAAATGAAATGAAAATGAAAATCGCTTATTGTCACAAGTAGGCTTCAATGAAGTTACTGTGAAAATCCCCTAGTCGCCACATTCTGGCAACTGTTCGGGGAGGCTGGTATAGGAATTGAACTATGCTGCTGGCCTGCTTTGGTCTGCTTTAAAAGCCAGTGATTTAGCCCAGTGTGCTGAACCATTTTGCAAATGCAGGTCAGTGTAAGGGGTGAACAAACTGAATAAAGAATTTTTTATTCACACATTATCGCATTACTATGTTGCCATTTAGCATCTGAATCTGTTGTTTTGACATAGAGCATCTTTACAGGCATATTGTGATATCTAGAGACGCATCATGAAGAGATGGGGCCTGCTCAGCTATTACAAAGCAACAGTTAACACAAATATTGGGAGGTGGTTCCCTTGTGGATTTTACTATGTAATAAATAGTGAAAAACTGCAACTCTAAAACAAAATCAGAAAGTGTAAAGTTAGGGGTCGGGTAACTGAAATGTTAATTTCGCTGTTCTCTCCAGGGATGCCCACTGAGCTGTTTTCAACAATTTTGGAAAGAAGAAGTGAGTTGTTTCCGCAACCGTTTCTGGAATGTCTCCAAATACTTGGTCATCCAATCACATTTTGTAATTTGTACTGGTGAGAGTGGGTGGGGTTTGTGCCTTTCTTTATAAGCCTTCTGAGAAGACAGAAGTCCATTCAGTACGAGAAGCAGCTGTCCACAATTACAGAGGTATTTTTAAGTAGAGCGGGAAAAACCAGGTCTCTGCAAGAGGAATATACATTTACCTGGGCAGGTTATGGGCAGAGGCATAGGAAAGTCAAGATCTTGTAGAAGGCTTATTTTACCACATGCTGCGAGTTCTGTAGAAAATGGTTAGGTGGGGTCACGGGGATACGGCAGAGGAGTGGGGTGCTCTTTCAGAGGGCCGGTATAGACATGGTGAGTATAGACATGATGGGCCAAATGGTCTCCTTCTGCACTGTAGGGTTTCTATGGTAATCTCAATGCAGGTTAACTAAACGGGACAAGTATTTCCAGGTCTGCAGGAAAACCAGTTAAGACAGTTTGGGAAGATAACTATTCATTATGAATGTCAAGTAAAGAAAAGAAAAATTAAAACTTGTTTTAAGTCTACAGGAGTCACAAAATAACATTAATTCCAATGAGGATTTTTGCGATAAGGAAATCCTTTAAATGGGGACATTTTTTCAAAAACAGATTAATTGTTGACGGATTTAAATGACTGAGAGGAGAATTTAATCATAGGAAAACACTTGATATATGAGACTGATTTGGTTTCATTGAATAGTTCCCTACAAACAGGTTACGTGACATAAGTAAATGCTATAGGAACAGGACTCTGATTGAACAGATTTGGCAATTTGTTGGATGATGAATTCCAAAATATATCAATATTGCAGACGGATGTAAAAGATTGAGGGATGTATGAGCTATTTTATTGGATTACACTAAGTTATAGATATTTCTTACACCTGAAGACAGATGAAGAGGGAGACTGGTGCCTGTCGGTTGTGATTGCAAGCAGAGCAGTGGATGTTTGCAGATAAACTTCTACTTGAGCTGAAACACCGACTCTTATTCTGCAGAGACCTGTAAACCTTCACTATGTCCAAACAAAGGACCCTGCGCGTGGAATGTGGGAAACCCAACCAGGTGATTTATGCGCTGGGAACTGTGCTCAACATCGATGTTTACAAGTAAGTTGCAAAACTGAATTGACTTTACTCCCTTACTAGTTATTCCTTGTACATATCCCTGTCGAACAGTTCGGATGGAGCAGTTTTTGTAGTGTGTGCAGGAGGGTTTCCTGACACAATATGTGGATAGGCCGACAAGAGGCGGGGCCACATTGGATTTGGTACTGAGTAATGAGCCGGGTCAAGTGTTAGATTTGTTTGTGGGACAGCACTTTGGAGATAATGACCACAATTCGGTGTCATTCACTATTGCAATGGAGAGGGATACGACCATACGGCAGGGCAAGGTTTATAATTTGGGGAGGGGTAATTATGATGCGATTAGGCAAGAAATAGGGAGCATAAGATGGAAACAGAAACTGTCAGGGAAAGGCACAAATGAAAAGTGGAGCTTGTTCAACAAACAAATACTGCGTGTCCTTGATAGGTATATCCCTGTCAGGCAGGGAGGAAATGGCCGTTTGAGGGAACCATGGTTCACAAAAGAGATTGAATGTCTTGTCAAGAGGAAAAAGGAAGCGTATATAAGGATGAGAAAACAAGGTTCAGTTGGGTCGCTTGAGGGTTACAAGGTAGCAAGGAATGAGCTAACAAAAAGGGCTTAGGAGAGCTAGGAGGAGGCATGAGACGTCCTTGGCGGGTTGGATCAAGGAAAACCCCAAGGCTATTTACTCTTATGTGAGAAATAAAAGACCGGTAAGGGCAGGTCAAGGACAGTAGTGGGAACTTGTGCATGGAGTCGGAAGAGATAGGAGAGGCATTGAATGAATACTTTTCTTCAGTGTTCACCAAGGAGAGGGGTTATGTTTTTGAGGATGAGACTGTGATACAGGCGGGTAGGCTGGAGGAGGTAAATGTTCTGAGGGAAGATGTAGTAGCAATTTTGAAAAACCTGAGGGTCGACAAGTTCCCTGGGCTAGATGGGATATATCCTAGGATTCTTTGGGAGGCAAAGGGTGAGATTGCAGAGCCTTTGGCTTTGATCTTTGGGTCCTCACCGTCCACGGGGATAGTGCCAAAGGACTGAAGAGTGGCGAATGTTGTTTCTTTGTTCAAGAAAGGGAATAGGGATGACCCTGGTAATTATAGGCCGGTTAGTCTTACTTCGGTGGTCGGTAAACTGATAGAAAACGTCCTGAGGGATAGGATTAATGACCATTTGGAAAGATGCAGCTTAATCTGGGATAGTCAACACGGATTCATGAAGAGTAAGTCTTGCCTCACAAATTTGATTGATTTCTTTGAGGAGGTAACTAAGTGTGTAGATGAAGGTAAAGCAGTTAATGTCATATACATGGATTTCAGTAAGGCGTTTGATAAGGTGCCCCATGGTCGGCTGAAGAAAGTAAGGATGTGTGGGATAGAGGGAAATTTGGCCAATTTGATAAGCAACTGGCTATCACATAGAAGACAGAGGGTGGTGGTGGATGGAAAATTTTCAGACTGGAGATCAGTTACCAGCGGTGTACCACAGGGATCAGTGCTGGGTCCTCTGCTATTTGTGACTTTTATTAATGACATGGAGGAGGGGGCTGAAGGGTGGGTCAGTAAATTTGCTGATGACACCAAGATTGGTGGAGTAGTGGATGAGGTGGAGGGCTGCAAAGAGACATTGATAGGATGCAGAGCTGGGCCGAAAAACGGCAGATGGAGTTTAACCCTATAAGTGCAAGGTGATTCATTTTGCTAGGACAAATTTGATTGCGGATTACAGGGTCAATGGCAGGGTTCTGAGGAATATGGAGGAACAGAGAGATCTTGGGTTCATGGCCACAGATCTCTGAAGGTTACCACTCAAGTGGATAGAGCCATGAAGAAGGCTTAGTATGTTAGCGTTTATTAACAAGGGCTTGAGTTTAAGAGTTGTGGAGTTATGCTGCAACTGTACAGGACCCTGGTGAGACCACATTTGGAGTATTGTGTGCAGTTCTGGTCACCTCGTTATAGGAAGGATGTGGAAGCATTGGAAAGGGTGCAGAGGAGATTTACCAGGATGCTGCCTGGATTGGAGGGTAGGCTTATGAGGAAAGGTTGAGGGAGCTAGGGCTTTTCTCATTGGAGCGAAGGAAGATGAGAGGCGACTTAATGGAGGTTTATAAGATGATGAGGGGGGATAGATAGAGTGGACATTCAGAGAATATTTCCTCGGGTGGATGTAGCTGTTAAAAGGGGGCATAACTATAAGGTTCGGGGTGGGAGATATAGGAGGGATGTCCGAGGTAGATTCTTTACTCAGAGAGTGGTTAGGGTATGGAATGGACTGCCTGCTGTGATAGTGGAGTCGGACACTTTAGGAACTTTCAAGCGGTTATTGGATAGGCACATGGAGCACGCCACAATGACAGGGAGTGGGATAGCTTGATCTTGGTTTCGGACAAATCTCGGCACAACATCAAGGGCCGAAGGGCCTGTTCTGTGCTGTACTGTTCTATGTTCTACGTGTTTGATCCTCTTTGGATTTTGTTTATTGTCACGTATACCGAGATACAGTGAAAAGTACTTTTCTGTGAGCAGTTCAAGAGATCATTAAGTACATGAAGATAAAATAAAATAAAATAAAATACATAATAGGGCAACACAAGGTACATAATGTAAATACATAACACTGGCATCTGGTGAAGCATACAGGGGTGTAGTGTTAATCAGGTCAGTCCATAAGAGGGTAGTTTAGGAGTCTGGTAACAGTGGAGAAGAAGCTGTTTTTGCGTCTGTTCATGCGTGTTCTCAGACTTTTGTATCTCCTGCCCGATGGAAGAAGTTGGAAGAGTGAGTAAGCCGGGTGGGAGGGGTCTTTGATTATGCTGCCCGCTTTCCCCAGGCAGCGGGAGGTGTAGATAGTGTCAATGGATGGGAGGCAGGTTCGTGTGATGCAGGCATTGTCAAAGTCGGGATGGTCGCGGAGCTGTCCGTCACGGCGCTCCCGATCGCGCATATCCGCGCGCAACAGCCAGCTTTTATTAATGCAGGCTGCAAGCAGCCTTCAAAATGGCCACGAACATATTAAAAAAAAAAGCGGCGCAGAGTTTTGCGCATGCGCACCGATGAGCGGGCACACATGCACAGTGCAGCCGCATTTTTTAAAATCTGATCACAGCATTTTTGAAGGCCGTTTGCAGCCGGCATTGTTATAAGCCGGCTGCAAAAAGTTCAGGGAGAATAATGTGATTGGTTGCTTTCTGAACTTTGATGCTGATGAGGTGGAAGCCTCTTACTCCAAGAATGGTGAGTGATCAACGATGGTTTCACCGCAGCTGTAACTTCAACCAAGAGATGTCAACGTTTTTAATCTTGATTTTTAAACATTCGAAAGTGCCTGCAGATTGTGTTTGGAAGCTTTATCAATTATTTGATTTTTTAGTGTCTTTTATTTTTTTACTTTTTAATTGTAATGTTTAGGTGAAATATGGTGAAACTCCAATTTCTAGAGGATGAAAGCATTTTCAGTTTCTGCATTTTTTTCCTGTAAAATTTTATCAAATAAACCCCCCCTGCCCCCAAATTTGTAAACAAAAAAGCTGTTGCCCGTGAATTTGCGCAATCGGAGACGCAAAAGATTTTTTTTTAAATTTGATGTAATCTTTCTGCCTGAAGGGAAGCAGAGAGCAGGTCACGCCCCTCGAACTTTGACATCACGTGCTTTGGGCGCGATTGCGATTCCTCCATTTTGTCAGCAGCAAACAAGGTAAGAGAAAATGGTGGGTTGCGAAGATCGGCCGTCATGGGTCGCGAAGGTCGGCCGGTGTGGGTGACGAACATTGGCCGGTTAGTAAAAAAGGGTCCCTGAAAAAGAGTTTGAAAAACACTGCTGTGATGGACTGGGCTGTGTTCACGACTCTCTGAAGTTTCTTGCGGTCTTGGGTTGAGCAGTTGCCATACCAAGCGGTAATGCAGCCAGATAGGATGCTTTCTATGATGCATCTGTAAAAGTTGGTAAGAGTTAATGTGGACATGCCGAATTTCCTTATTTTCCTGAGGAAGTATAGGTGCTGTTGTGCTTTCTTGGTAGTAGCGTCGATGTGGGTGAAACAGGCAGATTTTTGGAGATGTGTACCCCTAGGAATTTGAAGCTGCAAACCATCTCCACCTCGGACCCGTTGAAAATGTGAAAAAGGAAAATAAAAATATTTATGTTAAAAAAAAGATGTCCGTGATGAACCATCAATCGAACACGAGACGAGTTGCTGTACAAAAGTTAGGCTTTAATAAGCTAGAAGTTAGCCCTGCGGTCGACTACAGTAAATGGACGACCGCCGGGCGTTCTGACTATTTATACCTCGGTATGGAGGCGTGGTTAACTCAGCCTCTCGACCAATCGGAGAGCCGTCACATGACTGGTCTCAACCAATCGGTCGAGAGGCACATGACCGACCAGGGCCAATGGTAAGCCGGTGTTCTGCATCAATGGCAAACAGCTATGCAAATCATACCACCACAGTCCGCGAACACGTCTGCCATCTGGACCTCGCAGGCTGAGTGCATGACCAGGGATCCCGTCCGGACCTGTCGCCTTCTGATGGTTCATCTTCAGGAAGGCCGATCTGACTTCAGAAGCTGTGATGGTGGGTATGGGCGTGTTATGGGTTGCTGGGGCATTCAACAGCGGATCTTTGGTTTCCTGCTCGAACCGAGCATAGAATGCATTGAGTTCATTGGGGAGGGGTGCGCTGCTGCTGGAGATATTGCTCGCTTTGTAGCCGGTTATGTTGTTTAGACCTTGCCACAACCACCGAGAGTGTGTAACGCTAGTCTGTGATTCTAGCTTGGTCTGAAATTCTCTCTTAGCATCTCGGATGGCTTTGCGGAGGTCATACCTGGACTTCTTGTATAGGTCAGGGTCGCCTGATCTGAACGCCTCAGACCTTCAAACATCCTTTTTGCAAATGCTGGACTCCTGAAATCTGAACTGTGAGGCTCCACGGCTGGTGTAATCATTTTCCACTTGCTGCCTCATTTTCTAGTCCCAGCTCCTCCAGGACATTTGCGTTGCGTGTCACCAAGTGTAGTCCCCTCTGACTCGCTAACTAAGCCTGTCTTGAGTGGGTGTCTTAGGACTGCTGCTTGTGAGGGTGAATTGCAGTGACAGGATTCACGGAGAATGCTGAGGATTGCTGAAGCAGAAAGGCCAGGTTTCTCTTGCTAATCTCGTAAAAGTATAGTATCATTGTGTCAGCTGCTGAAACCTTCATGCATGCGAGGGCATGACTACTCCAATGCTCTGTCACCAATTTGCCACCCTTATAAATCTGAGCTCATCCACACCTCGGATGCCCCCATCCTAGTTCACCCACGTTCCATTCACCAATCACCCCTGTGCATGTTGACCCACATTGGCTCCCAGTCCAGCAACGTCTCAATTTTTAAATTATTATTAATTATTATCATTATTTTAAAATTCCAATTTTTTCCAAATTTTTCTGTGACCTTACCTGTCCTAATCTCTGCAAACGGCTCTCGTGCTCCTTAACCCTCTTGGGTATCTGCGCTCCTCGGGTTCTGGCCTGTTATGTATTCCTGTTTTAATTATTTTATGATTGTCAGCTGTGCCTCACCGCCTGAGGCCCTCTAGAAATCCTAACCTGAACCTCAGTTCATTGGAGGAGTACTGGCTTGTCAGTTGGGAAAGGTATTGGGCAATAAATGTATGAATTTAAAATTGGTTTTGCACGCCCTGATCAAATAAGAGTCCAAATTCAAATGCCACGGACATTGCCTTGATGAAAACTACTCATGCTCTCTTGGTCCTCCATGTGCAATGTGTATACTTCAGGGTTTTATACTTATAAAAGTGTGGTGAATTATAAACACTAATAATCCACATTGTATTGTACAACATGTGTTGAGCCTGTACCTTGTACTAGATCATGTGTAGTTGCGCGGCTCTACCCATAGGGGAAGATGAGGAGCTTGTACTGGGCTCCACCCTTGGCTCCGCCCATGGCTCCTCCCCCTAACCGGAAGTATTGAGGGGCAGCAGGGTAGCATGGTGGTTAGCATAAATGCTTCACAGCTCCAGGGTCCCAGGTTCAATTCACGGCTGGGTCACTGTCTGTGTGGAGTCTGCACGTCCTCCCCCTGTGTGCGTGGGTTTCCTCCGGGTGCTCCGGTTTCCTCCCACAGTCCAAAGATGTGCGGGTTAGGTGGATTGGCCATGCTAAATTGCCCGTAGTGTCCTAATAAAAGTAAGGTTAAGGGGGGGGTTGTTGGGTTACGGGTATAGGGTGGATACGTGGGTTTGAGTAGGGTGATCATGGCTCGGCACAACATTGAGGGCCGAAGGGCCTGTTCTGTGCTGTACTGTTCTATGTTCTATATAAAGGTTGCTGTTGTGAGCCTGCCTGCCAGTTCATCTAGAGTTCATCTCATCACAGGCAGGCTCTGTTGTAAGACGATTAAAACCACTGTTCGCTTCTAACCACGTGTCGCGTGAATTGATGGTCTCATCAATTTAATCGTCTTAAGAAACAGTACGGAATGACCATGGAATCAGCCCTCAAACCTGATCGACTGGAACTCGACCCACAGGATGCAGAGGCGAAATAAATCTTTTCACACTGGCTCCAATATTTTAAGGCCTACCTGGCTGAAGCAAGCACTACTGAAACTACGGAGGAGCAGAAACTCAGCCTACTGCACGCAAGGGTGAGCCATCGTATATCTACTCAGCTAAACTGTACAGGCTCATATACAGAGGCCCTGGCCCTAATCGACAGAATGTACGTGAGGCCCGTCAATGAGGTCTAAGCGCACCACGTTTTTACTACTCGCCGCCAGTGCCCCACAGAATCACTAGAAGAATTCCTAAGAGACTTAAAAACCTTATCCCGGGACTGTAATTACCAAGCTGTAAATGCTGCAGAACATAGGAAACTCGCTGTCCGCGATGTATTTGTTGCAGGCCTCAGATCCAATTACGTGCGCCAGCGGTTGCTTGAGAAGGGGGCCCAAAACTTAGAAGGCACTGTAGAACTCGCCACTACTATGGAGATCTCATTCCGCAGCCTCACCTCGTTCCCCGCGAACTCCGCGACCCCGTCATGGGCCCCTGACCAGCGACTACCCCAGGCCTGCACCGCGCAGCCACCCAGCCACTATGCTACTCCAGCCTGCCGCTTTTGTGGCCAGCCCCAGCACCCACGGCAGCACTGCCCGGCCCGCAACGCAACCTGCAGCAGCTGCGGTCGCAAAGGACACTATGCCAGTGTATGTCTGGCGAAGAAAGCTCCAGCCTCAAACCCTCCCGCAGCCCAGAGCACTTGCTCCCTGAATTCGCAGGCCCGCAGGCCCCGTAACGCCGCGGCCTTCACTCCGACCCCACCCACCACGTGCAACCCTTGGGGGCCGCCATCTTGGAAAACCCCCACCACGCGGCTGGCCACGTGCGACTCATGGGGGCCGCCATCTTGGACGCCACCTTCCTCGCCGCCCACCACGTGCGATCCACGGGGCGGCCATCTTGGGCTCCATCCTCTCCAATCTCAGCAACCCTGATCGAAGACTGCGACCTCAGCGGGCATTCATCACGGGGCCACTCCAGCACAGCTGATCGAACCGCCGACTACCCACAACTCAGCGCGGTCACGTTGGACCAGTCGTGTCTGAAACACCTCCGCAACTCCATGATGACCGATAAAATCAACGGGTATGGTACACCGTGTCTCTTTGACTCCAGGAGCACCGAGAGCTTCATACACCCAGATCTGGTAAGACGCTGTTCACTCCCTGTTTTTCCTGCACGGCAAACTATCTCCCTCGCTTCGGGCTCCCACTCTGTTCACCTCGGAGGGTGCACCGTCGCGGCTCTAATGATCCAAGGTGCTAGCTCAGGGGTGGGCAAACTTTTCCGTGCAAGGGCCACATTCAGAAATTCACAATTTTAAAGGGCCGCATAGTATATTAAGTAAAATAATTAATATTTTAAATAGCCAAAATAAACGGTCTTTAAAGAAAAAAAAGCACATTTATTTGAAAAACAAAGTAACTCAGTAAGTAACAGAACAATATCAATGAGAATGATGCATCTGACTGCAGTCATTTACCAGTTTGTTGAAATCAGGTGTCAAGTTGCTTGTGCTGATCCTTAACACTGACAGAAGCACAGCCTAGCCGAGTCAACGATAAAAACGCACGTAGTGGGGTGGATGAGTGGGGCTGCCTTATTGGTCGGTTTAGTTGGGTGTGCGACCAATAGGAGTCCAGGTTAAACTGCGGGCCGTAGTTTGCCCACCCCTGCGCTAGCTACTCTAATTTTCAACTATACGTCCTGCCCGAACTCTGCGCCCCACTCTTACTGGGACTCGACTTCCAGTGTAACTTCAAAAGTCTCACCCTCAGCTTCGGCGGACCCCTACCCCCACTCACCATCTGCAGCATAGCCACGCTGCAAATCTCCCCCCCCTCCACTCTTTGCCAATCTCACTCCGGACTGTAAACCCGTAGCCACTCGCAGCAGGCGGTATAGCCTGCAGGACAGGGTGTTTATCTGAGCCGAGGTCCGGAGGCTCCTACATGAGGGGATCATAGAGGCCAGTAACAGCCCCTGGAGAGCCCAGGTGGTGGCCATCAAGACCGGGGAAAAATTCCGCATGGTCGTGGACTATAGTCAGACCATTAATCGGTTTACGCTCCTCGATGCATACCCCCTCCCCAGGATTGCAGACATGGTGAATCAGATCGGCCAGTATCGTATTTTCTCCACCGTGGATCTGAAGTCTGCATACCACCAGCTACCAATCCACCTGGAGGACCGCCACGACACGGCATTCGAGGCAGATGTCTGCCTCTTCTATTTCCTCCGGGTTCTCTTTGGCGTCACGAACGGGGTCTCGGTGTTCCAACGAGCAATGGACCGAATGGTGGACCAGTACAGGCTGCGGGCCACGTTTCCGTACTTGGATAACGTCACCATCTGCAACAATGACCAGCAGGACCACGATGCCAACCTCCATCGATTTCTCCAGACGGCCCAGAAACTCAACCTCACTTACAACATGGAGAAATGTGTTTTCCGCATGACCAGGCTAGCCATCCTCAGCTACGGCATGGAAAACGGAGTCCTGGGCCCCGACCCGGACCGTATGCTTAGAACTCCCTCTCCCTCATTGTCCCAGGGCCCTCAAATAGTGCCTAGGATTCTTTCCATACTATGCCCAGTGGGTCCCTCAATATGCGGACAAAGCCCGCCCACTATTTAAGGCCACACTTTTCCCCCTGTCGGCTGAGGCTCGCCAGGCCTTCAACTGCATCAAGGAGGACATCGCCAAAGCGGCCATGCGGGCGGTGGATGAATCCGTCCCTTTTTAGGTTGAGAGCGATGCCTCAGAGGTCGCTCTTGCAGCCACATTGAATCAGGCAGGGAGACCAGTCGCATTTTTCTCCCGAACCCCCTCCGCTTCAGAACTTCGACACTCCTCGGACGAAAAGGAAGCACAAGCCATTGTGGAGGCTGTACGTCACTGGAGGCACTACCTCGCAGGTTGAGGGTTCACCCTCATCGCCGACCAAAGATCGGTTGCCTTCATGTTTAACAACTCGCAAAGGGGCAAAATTAAAAATGATAAAATCCTGAGGTGGAGGATCGAACTCTCCACCCACAAATACGATATCATGTATCGACCGGGGAAGCTCAACGAGCCCCCAGATGCCCTGTCCTGCGACAGCAAGCAGAGCGACCGCCTGAACGCCATCCACAATGACCTCTGCCACCCGGGGGTCACCCGGCTTGCCCACTACATCAAAGCCCGAAATCTACCTTTCTCCACTGAGGAGGTAAAAGCCATCACCAGGGATTGCCCAATCTGTACGGAGTGCAAACCGCACTTCTATAGACAAGACAGGGCCCACCTGGTCAAGGCTTCTCGGCCCTTTGAACGCCTCGCCATCGATTTCAAAGGGCCACTTCCCTCGAATAATCGGAATGTGTACTTCCTGAATGTCATCGACGAGTTCTCCCGCTTCCCTTTTGAAATCCCGTGCCCCAATATGACCTCCCACACAGTCATTAGGGCCCTGCATAGTATCTTCACCCCGTTTGGTTTCCCCATCTACGTACACAGCGACCGGGGTTCGTCCTTCATGAGCGACGAGCTGCGTCAGTACCTGCTCGACAAGGATTACCAGCTATAACCCCAGGGGGAATGGGCAGGTGGAGAGGGAGAATGCGACGGTATGGAAGACCGTCCTACTGATCCTCCGGTCCAGGAATCGCCCGGTTTCCCATTGGCAGGAAGTCCTCTCCGACGCGCTCCACGCTATTAGGTCTCTCCTATGTACCGCCACCAACCAGACCTCTCACGAGCGGCTCTTTGTTTTTTCCAGGGGCACTACCACGGGGGCTTCGCTCCCAGCATGGTTGAAGACACCAGGCCCGGTATTCCTCCGGAAGCACGTCAGGGCACACAAAACTGACCCACTCGTAGAGAAAGTGCTTCTACTACACTCAAATCCCCAATACGCCTTCATAGAGTACCCTGACGGCCGTCAGGACACTATCCCTCCGGGACCTAGCGCCGGCAGGATCGAATCCCACCACTACCACCGCCGAGGTACCCCTCACACTACACCCCACACAACTCGTCGCGCCCCACACCCTCGCACCTACCGGGTCGCTACACATGTTCCGCGCACCCGTGCCCACAAGCTTCCAGCGCCCCCAGTCCCCAGTCAAACCAGACGGGTACGAAGCTTGGACAGAATCACCCCCGGAGTCTGCCATCGTACCCCAACCAACCGTGATCGTCCAGCCACCAGAAGAGGCTGCAACCCCGATGCTCCGCCGATCACAACGGACAACTCGACCACCGGATAGACTCAATTTGTAAGCCATCACCCCCGCCGGACTTGATTTTTTCACAGGGGGTGAATGTGGTGAATTATAAACACTAATAATCCACATTGTATTGTACAACATGTGTTGAGCCTGTACCTTGTACTAGATCATGTGTAGTTGCGCGGCTCTACCCATAGGGGGAGATCAGGAGCTTGTACTGGGCTCCACCCTTGGCTCCGCCCATGGCTCCTCCCCCTAACCGGAAGTATAAAGGTTGCTGTTGTGAGCCTGCCTGCCAGTTCATCTAGAGTTCATCTCATCACAGGCAGGCTCTGTTGTAAGATGCTTCTAACCACGTGTTGCATGAATTGATGGTCTCAACAAAAAGCTGAGAAGCTGAATGTATAGGTTTCTTTTACCCAAGGCAGCTCGCACTTCATCAATTATTATTCGTGTCCAGAGCAATGTTTTTTATGCTTGTAGATCAGCATCCTTTTGATTTGTGTCCAGTCAGTTGACAATGTATTGCAACCAGCAATATATGGAAGTCACTCGGTCTTACATAGTCAGGATTTGAGTGTTTGCAAATCTAGCAGGGATTGGAATGGGTGGGGGAGGGGGAGGTTTTCAGGGACAAATAGTGAGAAAAACAATAAGTTCATTACTTCTCTGAATCTAACTGGTCGAACTCGGGCGGCACAGTGGTTAGCCCTACTGCCTCACAGCACCAGGGACCCGGGTTCGTTTCCGACCTTGGGTGACAGTCTGTGTGGAGTTTGTACGTTCTACCTGGGTCTGTGTGAGTTTCCTCCGGGTGTTTCGGTTTCCTACCGCAGTTCAAAGATGTTAGGTGGATGCTAAATTGCCTCTTAGGCTGGGGCTACAGGGAGGGTGGTCTTTCGAAGGGTCGGTGCAGACTCGATGGGCTGAATAGCCTCTTCCTGTACTGTTGGGATTCTATGAACTAGCCAACTTTCTCCCCATTTTGTTCAGTATATTAACTTATTTATCTCCAAACAAATAATTAGGCACTCTAAATTTATTTTTAAAAACATATTTAATTCCAAATGTGACTGGCCACACAACGGGGAAACACAAAGTTTGTTCTTTCTTGATTAAAAGACTTTTATATTTCCAGCTGTAATCACATGGTTGGTTGTTTGTACGTGTGGTTTCCTGCAGGTTGAGTGAAGCACAGGCACGGCACTGTCCAAACTGAGCCAAAGTGTAGCCATAGTCTGCTACATGTCAGCTGGTCCGCTGCCACCTGGATGGCAGTGGTTGCGACAGTTCATTATAAGATTCCTTAAGGTTAAGTATGTTCATTTCTATTGTTGGTTTCTTTACCACCTGAAACGTACAGACTGGCAGCTATGTCCTTCAAGACTTGGCCAGTTAGACCTTGATCTCTTTTTCCACTTACTTTGTGTGTTCCATTGTGAACTCCCTTCAGTCTCATTAACCAAGCCCCCTCTTGAGTGGGTGTCTTTGGGATATTGATAGCTGACACTGTACCCAGTTGGAGTGTATCAGAGTCCAACTTCTTCCCTCAGTTGCTTGCTTGATGTTCAATGTCTTCTAGTTTTATGTCCATTTAAAATATTTAACACCTACCTCTTTAACAACTTTGGTATATTTTGCTGCTTTAAAAGGTACTATATAAGTGGAACCTGTTCTTGTTGTACATGAAAATAGGACTGCATTACTTTAAAAAGTGCTTAAAATGATGGAACCTGACACAGAAGGGGTAACCAATCTAAATGGCCTCATGATGACACCTGGTGACTAAAACCTACAATAGCTGCATCTACACTCAAAACTGCACGTAAAGCATCTCAAGGTTGTGACATTAATGGGGAAATCCTATTAAAAACACCATTGGCATTACCAGAAAAAAATAACAGGTAGGAATGGGAACATTTAAAATGAGCAATCCCATGTGGGGTATTTAGATATTTTCCGTGTAAGAGTCATTAACGATTTTAACAATATATGTATTAGTTGTCTATCATATATTAATAAGTGTGATAGTGACATTCCAAAGGATATTTGTGAGCAATGCTGTGCGCATAATGTTACATGCAACATCATGTGGCAGCACCCACCCGAATAAAAAAGCAGCGATTCATCTATGGAAAGCATCAAAGTCAAAAAATCAGAAAGATTTTTAAATGAAAGCACACGGAATTGGATAACCCTCTGACATGCATTGGTACTTGGTCAGGACAAAGGGGATAGAGAGCAGGGAAGAAGGTGAAAGAGTGAAACAATTTACTGAAACGGTTAAACAATCTTAGATGAAAAGTAGAGTTTAGCAAAATAAAACACCAAGCAGGAATGATTGAATTTGCAGTGGTTAGCACTGCTGCCTCACGGCATTGAGAACCTGGGTTCAAACCCGGCCCCAGGTCACTGTTTGTGTAGAGTTTGCACATTCTCCCCGTGTCTGCGTGGGTCTCACCCCCCACGAGCCAAAAATGTGTAGGGTGGGTGGATTGGCCATGCTAAATTGCCCCTTAATTGGGAAAAAACAATGGGTTCTCTAAATTTAAAAGAAAGGAATGATTGAATTAGTAGGTGTGCTAAGAATTTACTTGCGTTTAATAATATAAAAAGTCGGAATTAGCTGAAAAGTGTTTCTTAGTACCAAGTGATGAAAGGTAGAACCTATAGGTAGCAGATGCAGATAGTAGTGTTAATAAATTAGTTTTGTTCGTAAACAAAGCTTGCTGTTTTTTGTTCAACGTGACACATTCAAGCCATCCAGGTAAGCTGAGCAGAGAAGAACACATGGTACCAGGGGTGTTTCTTAAATAAAATAGTCAGGTTTAGGGAGAAAGAAAGAATCTCCGTTCGAAGTATTTCTCAGCCTTAAACATCGAAGCCGTCAGTGAAAAGCAAAAGATTGTGCTGTTACTAAATTTGGCTGGACCGCTGGCTATAGAATTTTATTACTGATTCCACTTTGAGAATGAAGTTGATAAAAATAAGTTTAAGGTGGTAATTGAAAAAATTGATAACTATTGTAGCTTAAAAGAAATGAAAAGCTGCGTGAACGACTGCAAAGGCAACAACAAGTATTGCTAGAATAACCTAGTAATATATCCGTGTGAACAATGTAACTAAAAATACATGTTCCAAAAATTTCTCTGGGGAAAGTGGTTCGAAAATCCGCATGGGGGCTGACTCCGTTGAAGCTGTGGCGCAGCTGAAACATCAGCGCACTACAGAAGAAGGCCAGTTTGCGCAAGCTTACCTGAAAAAAGTGCCCTTCGGAAGAAGGACAGTTCGCACATGCGCAGTTGAAGAAAAAAAAACACAATCCGGAAGTTGACCGTCCTGCGCATCCGCATGACAATGTTGCGCATGCGCACTTGAAAAAAGAGCGCACTCCGGACGACGACCATTCTGCGCATATTCTGAGAAGTTTGCGTATGTCATCACAAGCGTGATGACGTGTATGCGTTGTGCCCACGCCCACTTAGATATGATACAGCAGTCATCCTTTTGACCCGACCCGACCTGACCGCCGTGATCTGGAAGATCGAGCCCAAACCGGAAGTAAAGCCCCGACCTCGATTTGCAGCCGACCCGGCCTCGTAGCTCCAAACCCGGCCTAACTACCGACTCCAGCCCCCGGATCGCCCGGCCTAGTCCCCGGAGCTCCCGACCCGACCCCCGACGGCAAGACCCGTCCCAACGCGACCCCGGGAGACCTGCCCAGCGACCCGACCCGGAGAGGACCGCCCAGCAACCCGACCTACCTAGTGATGGAAGAAAGAAAAATCCCGTGGACGCCCCACCGTGCCGACTTCAAGATCCGACCCCAGGAGCGCCCAGGGAGGGAACAGACCATGGGACCCAGCCCAACCTGCCTCAGGAAGCCCCTGCCCACGACCCAGGACCCCAGAAACGGCGGAGACCACACACGAGGACCTGAACGCGCTGCAAGGTATTCCCGCGCCCGCAGAATTCCGGGACCCATCCGGATCGCAAACTCACCCCCCCAGTAACCCGTCTACCTCAACCAGCACCCGGGACCCTGCCAGACGCGACCCCGGAAACGTAAACAGCGCCCTGGACTCTGCTGGCGCCCTGGACCCCACCAGACGCAACCACCTACCTTCCACAAGGGCTGACATCTCCCATCAGATTCCAGGATCATCCAGCAGCAGCCGCCGACCGAGGAAGCGAGGGAAATGCAGCGGTCTGTAGGTTAAACGGAAGCAACGCGGTTTCAAGACCCCTCTCCCCAGCATTATCCTGGCAAATATCCAAACGATTGAAAACAAGCTGGATGAACTTAACGCCAGACTTACCACTCAGAGGGAAGTAAATGACTGCTGTGTGCTCTGTTTCACAGAGACATGGCTCACCCCCGCCACACCAGACTGTGCCATACAACCTGAAGGTTTCTCTATTCACCAGGCGGACCACACGGCATCTTCAGGCAAAGCGAAGGGTGGAGGGGTTTGCCTCCTCATCAACTTCTCCTGGTGCTTGGATGTGGAGAGCCTGGCGACCTACTGCTCCCCTGCCTGGAATACTTGACCGTAAAGTGCCGCCCATACTATCTTCCATGTGCGTTCACTTCAGCCATTATCACAGCGTTCTACATCCCACCCCAGGCAGAAGTGAGGAAGGCGCTGGATGAACTGTATACAGTCATAAACAACTACGAAACAGAACACCCGGAGGCCTTGTTCATCGTGGCCGGAGACTTCAACAAGGCCAACCTCAAGAGTGTACTGCCAAAATTCCACCAGCACATCTCCTGTCCCACCAGGGGTGACAACACTCTTGACCACTGCTACTCAAAAATCAAGGGCGCCTACCATTCCATCCCCCGACCGCATTTTGGGAAATCAGACAATAAGACTGTGCTCCTTCTCCCGGCTTACAAGCAGAAACTCAAGCGGGAGAATCCAGCTAAGAAGAAGGTTGTGCAGTGCTGGTCCGTGGAGACAGAAGAGCTCTTACGTGACTGCTTAGAGACAGTGGACTGGTCCATATTTAAGAACTCAGCAACTAACTTAAATGAGTATGCCACCACCGTCATAGACTTCATCAGCAAATGTGTAGATGACTGCGTGCCAAAGAAAGCAGTACGTCCGTTCCCCTACCGGAAAACATGGCCTAACCGCGAGATTGACTCCCTACTGAAGGACAGATCTGAGGCGTTCAAGGAGGACGACCCTGTCCTATACAAGAAATCCAGGTACGACCTCTGCAAAGCCATCCGAGATGCCAAGAGAGAATATCAAACTAAGCTAGAGTCACAGACAGACTCTCAGCGGTTGTGGCAAGGACTAAACAACATAACAGGCTACAAAGCGAAGCCGAGCAGTAGCTCTGGCAGCAGCGCACCCCTCCCCGATGAACTTAATGCATTCTATGCTCGGTTCGAGCAGGTAACCAACAATCCGCTGTCAAGTACCCCAGCAGCCCATAATTCGCCCATATCATCACAGCTTCCGAAGTCAGATCGGCTTTCCTTAAAGTGAACCCACGGAAGGTGACAGGCCCGGACGGGATCCCTGGTCGTGCACTCAGAGCCTGCGTGGACCAGCTGGCAGAGGTTTTCACAGACATCTTTAACCTATCCTTACTCCACTCCGAGGTCCCCACCTGCTTCAAGAAGACCACCATCATACCAGTACCAAAGAAGAACCAGGCAACGCGCCTCAATGACTACCGCCCGGTGGCCCTGACGTCAGTTGTAATGAAGTGCTTCGAGAGGCTGATCATGAAACGCATCACCTCCATACTCCCGGAACGCCTTGACCCACTTCTATTTGCATACCGTCGCAACCGGTCCACATCAGACGTCATTTCCCTGGCCCTATACTCATCTCTAGAGCATCTCGAAATCAGACTCCTATTCATTGACTACAGCTCTGCCTTCAACACCATAATCCCAGTCAAGCTCATAACAAAGCTCCAAAACCTAGGACTTGGCTCTCCACTCTGCAACTGGATCCTTGATTTTCTGACCAACAGACCACAATCAGTAAGAATGAACACCAACACCTCCTCCACAATAGTCCTCAATACCGGTGCCCCGCAAGGCTGTGTACTTAGCCCCCTACTCTACTTCCTGTACACACACGACTGCGTGGAAAAACTTGGTTCCAGCTCCATCTACAAGTTTGCTGACGATACGACCATAGTGGACCGGATCTCGAATAACGACGAGTCAGAATACAGGAGGGAGATAGAGAACCTAGTGGAGTGGTGTAACGACAACAATCTCTCCCTCAATGTCAGCAAAACTAAAGAGCTGGTCATCGACTTCAGGAAGCAAAGTACTGTACACACCGCTGTCAGCATCAACGGGGCCGAGGTGGAGATGGTTAGCAGTTTCAAATTCCTAGTTCCAGTTTCAAACACCAAAAATCTGTCCTGGTCCACTCACGTCAACGTTATCACCAAGAAAGCACAACAGCACCTATACTTCCTCAGGAAACTAAGGAAATTCAGCATGTCCACATTAACCCTTACCAACTTTTACAGATGCACTATAGAAAGCATCCTATCGGGCTGCATCACAGCCTGGTATGGCAACTGCTCGGCCCAGGACCGCAAGGAACTTCAGACGGTCGTGAATACCGCCCAGTCCATCACACAAACCTGCCTCCCATCCATGGACTCTATCTACACCTCTCGCTGCCTGGGGAAAGCGGGCAGCATAATCAAGGATCCCTCCCACCCGGCTTACTCACTTTTCCAACTTCTTCCATCGGGCAGGAGATTCAGAAGTCTGAGAACACGGACGAACAGACTCAAAAACAGCTTCTTCCCCACTGTCACCAGACTCCTAAATGACCCTCTTATTTATTGACTGACATCACTAACACTACACCCTGTAATGCTTCATCCGATGCCAATGCTTATGTCGTTACATTGTATATCTTGTGTTGCCTTATTATGTATTTTCTTGAATTGTGTTTAATTCCCATTTCTTCCATGTACTGAATGATCTGTTGAGCTGCTTGCAGAAAAATACTTTTCACTGTACCTCGGTACACGTGACAATAAACAAATCCAATCCAATCCAATCTAACAATGACAGTGAAGAAACAGAAAATGAGCAAGAAGAGGAAGACTATGAAGGTCTATCTCGTTTATTTGCAACTAGTGACAACATGATCACAAGTAGCATACAAGCTGTGCAGGGCAACGGCGAGACTGACAGATCTCAGCTGGACTGTATAGAGGCTGACAATGAAAGTGCAACGGATCAATTGAGAACACATCGATCGTGAACAGCCAACAAGAAAATGAAGACATCTTGGAAAAGTTGACTCCAGATGAGAAACACAAAGAGCTCAAAGAGAAGTCAAATAATCCGGACTTCCGGTGGCGGCAATGAGCAGTTAAGCCGCACATTCGGCGGCTCCCGCGGAGATCGGACTTTGGGGCTCTTTTCAGGGCCCCCAACGGAGCTGTAGCGGCAATTCCCAACAGGGGAAGAGGACAGCATTCGACCCCAACAGTCCTATGGTCCGGACCAGGAGCGGGGCAGAGAAAAAGCCGAAGAAAGCACCTCTGGAAAAACGGGGGCAGGAAGGTAAAATGGCGGCCGGTGGAGACCTCGAGGAGCTGAGGAGGTGGGTCCAGGAGCAGCAGGCAACTCTGCTGCGCTGCTTCCAGGAGCTGAAGTTGGAGCTGCTGGAGTCCCTGAAGGTAACCAACAGGGAGCTGATGGAGACCCAGACAGCCCAGGGGGCTGCGATCCGGGAGCTGCAGCAGCAGGTCTCCGAAAGGGAGGACGAGGTCGTGGCCGTGGCGGGGAAGGTGGAGATGCACGAGGCGCTCCATAAAAGATGGCAGGAGCGGTTCGAGGAGCTGGACAACCGGTCGAGGAGGAAGAATTTGCGGATCCTGGGCCTCACGGAGGGGCTGGAGGGGTCGGACCTAGCGGCCTATGTGGTGATTATGTTAAACTCGCTGATGGGGGCTGGGTCCTCCCAGGGGCCCCTGCAGTTGGAGGGGGCCCACAGAATTCTGGCTAGGAGGCCCAAGCCGAACGAGCCGCCGCGGGCGGTATTGGTGAGGTTTCATCGGTTCGTGGATCGTGAGTGTGTGCACCGGTGGGCCAAGAAGGAGCGGAGGAGCAAGTGGGAGAACAGAGAGGTGCGGATCTTCCAGGACTGGAGTGCGGAGGTGGCGAGGCGAAGGGCCGGGTTTAACCGGACGAAGGCGGTGCTCCACAGACGGAGTGTGAAGTTCGGCATGTTGCAGCCGGCACGTCTGTGGGTCACCTATAAGGGTCGGCACCATTATTTTGACTCCCCGGAGGAGGTATGGGCCTTTGTGCAAGCCGAGAAATTGGACTCAAACTGAGGGTCTGGGATGGGGGATGTTGTATTATACTGTATTTACTGTATTTGCATTTGCTTGGTTTAGTGTAAAAAGTAGGTTGGCCTTAGGGTGGGTGGGGTGATGTCGTACTGTTTTTTCTATAGGGGTTATTAAGCAGGGGCCAGGTGCACGGGTTCGGGCAGAGGGGTAAACGGGGAGTTCGGGGAGCTGGTGGGGGGGACTGACAATGGGAGTGGTCCTGGAGGAGGGCCCGGCAGGGCGAAAGCGTGGGCTTTCTGCGGGTTTCCCGCGCTGTGGGATGGTGGGGGCGGGGCCGGGGCTGAGAAGCGCGGGTCGTTGCTGGCTGTTTTCCTTTCCCGCGCAAGAGCGGGGGGAGGGGGGACCCGTTGACGGGCACAATGGAGGAGGGGCAGTCCCACGTGGGGAGGAGCCGAAGGTAGGACGGGAGTCGCCGGGGTCAGCAGAAGTTAGCTGGCTCACGGGAGTGCTGTGGAGGGAGGGGCGCAGCTAAGAGGGGTCCTAGCCTGGGGGGGGGGGGGGGGGGGGTGGTACCGGGTTGCTGCTGAAACGGTCAGGAAGGAGCTGGAGGACGCAGGGGGTGCTGGAGGGGGGGCGTTGCCGCCGTGGGAAACTGGCAGAGCGGGGGACGCTGGCCGGGGGTGGGCAAGGGATGGGGTATGGCTAATCGGCAGGGGAGGGGGGCAGGGAGCCCTCGGATCCGGCTGATAACCTGGAATGTGAGGGGGCTGAATGGGCCGGTCAAACGGGCCCGGGTATTTGCGCACCTGAAGGGACTGAAGGCGGATGTGGCCATGCTCCAGGAGACACACCTGAGAGTGGCGGACCAGGTTCGGCTGAGGAAGGGATGGGTGGGCCAAGTATTTCACTCAGGACTGGATGAGTAGAGTAGGGGGGTGGCGATCCTGGTGGGGAAGAAGGTATCGTTCGAGGCGTTAAATGTGGTGGCTGACAGTGGTGGGAGATATGTGATGGTGAGTGGCAAGCTGCAGGGGGAGCGGGTGGTGTTGGTGAATGTTTACGCCCCAAATTGGGACGATGCGGGGTTTATGCGGCGTATGTTGGGCCGCATTCCGGATCTGGAGGTGGGGGGCCTGATCATGGGGGGGGACTTCAACACAGTACTGGATCCCCCATTGGATCGATCCAAGTCCCGGACAGGTAGGAGGCCGGCGGCGGCTAAGGTGCTGAGGGGCTTCATGGACCAGATGGGAGGAGTAGACCCCTGGAGGTTTGCGAGGCCAAGGGCCAGGGAATACTCGTTTTTCTCCCACGTACATAAGGCCTACTCGAGGATTGATTTTTTTGTCCTGAGCAGGGGGTTGATGTCGAGGGTGGAGGATGGGGAATACTCCGCTATTGCCATTTCAGATCATGCCCCGCACTGGATGGACCTCGGGCTGGAAGAAGAGAGGGACCAACGTCCGCTCTGGCGCATGGAGGTGGGGTTGCTGGCAGATTAGGAGGTGGCCGAGAGGGTTCGGGGGTGTATCGAGAGGTATCTTGAGGCCAATGATAACGGGGAGGTTCGAGTGGGGACGGTCTGGGAGGCATTGAAGGCGGTGATGAGGGGGAATTGATCTTCATCCGAACCCACAGGGAGAGGGGGGAGCAGAGGGAGAGGGAGAGACTGATAGGGGAGATGGTGCAGGTGGATAGGAGATATGCGGAGGCCCCAGAGGAGGGATTACTGGGGGAGAGGCGTAGCCTTCAGGCCAGATTTGACTTATTGACGACCAGAAAGGCGGAAGCTCAGTGGAGGAAAGCACAGGGGGTGGTGTATGAATGCGGGGAGAAGGCGAGCAGGATGCTTGCTCACCAGCTCCGAAAGCGGGACGCGGCCAGGGAGATTGGGGGAGTGACGGATAAGGCTGGGAAGGTGATGCGGAGGGGAGTAGATGTTAATGGGGTCTTCAGAGACTTCTATGGGGAACTGTACCGGTTGGAGCCCCCGGTGGAGGGGGGTGGAATGGGGCGCTTCTTGGACAAGCTGCGATTCGCGAGGGTGGAGGAGGAGCAGGTGGAGGGACTAGGGGCGCCGATCGAGCTGGAGGAGGTGGTCAAAGGGATAGGGAGCATGCAGTCGGGGAAGGCGCCGGGGCCGGATGGGTTTCCGGCAGAATTTTATAAAAGGTATTTGGACCTGTTGGGCCCCCTGTTGGTCCGGACCTTTAACGAGGCAAGGGAGGGGGGGGCTTTGCCCCCAACTATGTCACGGGCGCTGATTTCCTTGATCCTGAAGGGGGACAAGGACCCTCTGCAGTGCGGATCATATAGGCCAATTTCGCTGCTGAACGCCGATGCTAAGCTGCTGGCAAAGATCCTGGCCACTAGAATAGAGGATTGCATGCCGGGGTCATTCATGAGGACCAGATGGGGTTTGAGAAGGGCAGCTGAATACAAACGTACGAAGGCTCCTCAACATTATTATGATGCCGGCTATGGAAGGGGAGGCGGAGATAGTGGTGGCATTGGATGCGGAGAAGGCCTTTGACAGGGTTGAGTGGGAGTATTTGTGGGAGGTGTTGGAGAGGTTTGGGTTTGGGAAGGGGTTTATCCGGTGGGTGAGGCTGCTCTACGAGGCCCCGATGGCGAGTGTAGCCACAAATAGGAGGAGGTCGGAGTACTTTCGGCTGTACCGGGGGACGAGACAGGGGTGCCCCCTGTCCCCCTTGCTCTTCACGTTGGCAATTGAGCCCCTGGCCATGGCATTGAGGGAGTCAGGGAACTGGAGGGGCCTGGTGCGGGGTGGGGAGGAGCATCGAGTGTCGCTGTACGCGGACGACCTGTTGCTGTATGTGGCGGACCCGGTGGGGGGGATGCCAGAGATGATGAGGTTTCTTGGTGAATTCGGGGGTTTCTCGGGGTATAAGTTGAACTTGGGCAAGAGTGGGGTGTTTGTGGTACATCCGGGGGATCAAGAGGAGGGGATTGGTCGGCTCCCACTGAAGCAGGCAGGGAAGAGCTTCAGGTACCTAGGGGTCCAGGTGGCTGGGAGTTGGGGGACCCTGCACAAGCTCAACCTCACAAGGTTGGTGGAGCAGATGGAGGAGGAGTTTAAGAGGTGGGATATGTTACCGCTGTCACTGGCGGGGAGGGTGCAGTCCGTTAAGATGACGGTGCTCCCGAGGTTTTTGTTCCTGTTCCAGTGCCTTCCCATCCTTATCCCGAAGGCCTTTTTTAGGAGGGTTAACAGGAGTATCACGGGATTTGTGTGGGCGCATGGGACTCCGAGGGTTAGGAGAGTGTTCCTGGAACGTGGCAGGGATGGGGGTGGCTGGCGTTGCCCAACCTCTGTGGGTACTACTGGGCTGCCAACGCAGCGATGGTGCGTAAGTGGGTAATGGACGAGGAGGGGGCAGCATGGAAGAGGATGGAGGCGGCGTCTTGTGTGGGCACGAGCTTGGAGGTGCTAGTAACGGCACCGTTGCCGCTCCCTCCAACGAGGTATACCACGAGCCCGGTGGTGGCGGCTACCCTCAAAATTTGGGGGCAATGGAGACGGCACAGGGGAGAAATGGGGGGCTCGATGGAGGCCCCGATATGGGGGAACCATCGGTTTGTCCCAGGGAGCATTGATGGCGGATTTCTGGGCTGGCACAGGGCAGGGGTTAGGAGGTTGAGGGATTGTGGAGGGGAGGTCCGCGAGCTTGGGGGAGTTAGAGTGGAAGTTTGGGCTCCCCCCGGGGAACATGTTTCAGTACATGCAGGTTAAGGCGTTTGCCAGGCGGCAGATGGAGGGGTTCCCCTTGTTGCCCCCATGTGGGGTACGGGACAGGGTGCTCTCGGGGGTGTGGGTTGGAGGAGGGAGGATTTCGGACATATACCGGGTAATGCAGGAGGTAGACGAGGCCTCGGTGGAGGAACTGAAGGGTAAATGGGAAGAGGAGCTGGGTGAGGAGATTGAGGAGGGGACGTGGGCGGATGCCCTGGAGAGAGTGAATTCCTCCTCTTTCTGTGCGAGGCTTAGCCTCATACAGTTCAAGGTGCTGCATAGGGCCCACATGACTGGGACGAGGATGAGTAGGTTTTCCGGGGGCGAGGACAGGTGTGCTAGGTGCTCGGGGAGCCCAGCGAACCACGCCCATTTGTTTTGGGCGTGCCCAGCGTTGGGGGAGTTTTGGAAGGGGGTAGCAAGGACGGTGTCGAGGGTGGTGGGATCCAGGGTCGAGCCAGGCTGAGGACTCACAATGTTTGGGGTTGCAGTGGAGCCGGGAGTGCAGGAGGCGATAGAGGCTGGTGTTCTGGCCTTTGCGTCCCTAGTAGCCCGGCGGAGGATCTTGCTCCAATGGAAGGATGCGAGGCCCCCAAGCGTGGAGGCCTGGATCAATGATATGGCGGGGTTCATTAAATTGGAGAGGGTGAAATTTGCCCTGAGAGGATCAGTACAAGGGTTCTTTAGGCGGTGGCAGCCTTTCCTGGACTTCCTGGTGGAACGGTAGGGAAATAGACCGACAGCAGCAGCAACCCGGTGGGAGGGGGGGGGGGGGGGGGGAGAGGGAGGGAGGGAGGGGGAGGTTTGGATTGGGGGGAGGGAGAGCTTTGTACATGGGTCTGTGGGATGTGGCGGGTGCTATCTCTTTCCCTTTTGTTGTTTGGGTGCTCTTTTTTTTTTCTTTTTCCTTTTGTTTGAAGTTGGGGGGTATTGTTCTTGGGGTGTTACCGCGGTTGTTTGTTAATAGAGTTAAGATTTTATATTTTGTAAAAATGTCAATAAAAATTATTTTAAAAAAAAAGAGAAGTCAAATAATCCAAAGGGAACTGATATTAAAAAAGATCAAAGGTAAGTCAAATAATCCAACTGGAACTGATCTTGAGAACACAAATAGTAACTACAGAACAAACTTACACAAAAGGTATGACCTAGAAACCAAAGATCAACTAGTCAACTCATTGCAATTCAATGGAAACAATGTCTTTGAATTTGAGTCACATTTGACCAACCATGCAGTATCGAAAACAATACAGATAGCAAACATGCAAGGCACTGCAGGACATTGACTAAAAAAAAGCATAATTCCAACAAAGTGGACGAGTTGTTATTTGCTCAAAGACCATAAAGCATGCCGGTTTTTCAGGCAAAGGAGACAAGAAATCAACACCACAAGCACAGAAAAAAGACCACGTCACGCAACAAAGATGGTTCAACCAGTCGAAAACCTGATCAATTGAACTGATGACTTTTTGGCAATGTACCACACTACCACAGTGAATATTGAGTACAGACTCAATTCACAAACTGTTGAAAGTTAATAGCTGCATTGTTAACCTATCTTTGTAATTGTTGACATGCTGTGCGATAACTGGTATAAGAAATGTATAGATATTCAACCTTGTATACAAAGAAAAGGGACATTTTTCTCCAAAGAAAGGAGGATGTGACATTATACAAATGTACAGCATGTAAAGAGTTAATGTTATGTTAAAACTAGCCATTAGATGGAGCTAAGGGACAATACTATAAAAGACACTGACTCTTAGATTTCTGGGAGATTGAGCTGGGAGAGACAAGAGAGTGAGCTGGAGAGAGTCCAGGTGAGGAGAGTAGAAGATGGTTAGACATAGGAGACATCAGTTGTGTATTTGAGAGTTCTGTAGTTCGAGATAGCATAGTTTAATATGATAACCTTATACTTTACGAATCTTCTATAGTGTTAATAAATTAGTTTTGTTCGTTAAGAAAGCTTTTTGTTCTTTGTTCAGCACTACGCATCCAAGCCACCCAGGTAAAGCAAAGCAGAGAACAACACAATTAGTTTTGCCTAGCGTGGGGGGAATTCCTGGCCCCCTTGAGTTCTCAATGGGGGTTAGGATGGTCCGCTTCCCGGTTTGACACGTGTGGGAGGGATCTATGTTGCCTCCTGCGAATGGCCTACCTCCCCGTTCCTTCTCTGTTATACGCAAGCTCCCTTTCATCCAGACGGTGGTCCCTGCCTCTGTGGTGTTGATGCCCCCAGTGTTCAGGCAAAGTTTGCAGTCACAGTCTGATTGGGATGCTAGGCAATAACACTTGCTTGCATCAGGGCACGCCTGCCCAGCGGCAACCACTTGAGAGCTTTGAAGTGCTTGTGTAACTAACAATGTTTTTTCCCTATTGGTGATAGTCTTCAGCTGTGCCGCCAGTTGCCGCCACTGTCAGAGGGAGTTAAAGTGACCTTCACCAGATTACCATGAAGAGGGCTGTCCTGTGGTTGTTCGGTGGGACGGACAGACAGCAGCTGATGTTGCCCGTTATGGATATACATAATCCTGGGGGTGATCTGTTGGACCCACAGGTGCTGAGTCCCTTGCCCCCCCCCCCAGTCCAGGGATGACCCCCCCCCCACCGATGGCGCCCATCTCCCCCAACCAGGCCCGCCCCCCCTCTCCCCCCCCTCCCCCCCCAACAAGCACTGGGCAGCAGCTCCAGAGCTCTGGGGTTGATTGCCCGAGTTCAACAATGGCTACTTACCTCCTCCGATCCCCTCAGCAGCAATATTGCAACCTTGGTGTGCTAAAGGCCGCCCGCGTGACTGCTCGTCAGGGAGCCAGTTAGGTCACAAGAGGCCAATAGATAGGGGGTCCATCTCATTGGCAATATGGAGATTGGCCTCAATTGGTGTTAATTGGAACCTCGCCACATCTAGACGGTTTCCAGAAACTGCCAACGGGAGTGGGACCATTATATTGGAAACTGACTGGCTCCTGATATCAGCCTCTCTCGCGATCTAACCAGCTTGCATGGATCCACGCCAGACACAACTCGGCCATTAGATCATGCTCATAAACTCTCTTTATCTCCACAGATGCTGCATGACCTGTTGAGTATTCCACAACATTTTTCTGTTTAGTGTGTGACCCTCATGGTCAGGACAATACCCTGTTTTGACTGAATTATGTTTCCGTTTTGGAAGAAGCAAATATCTGAACTTAAATATTTTTATTTTCCGCCAGGCCAGCACCTTTTGGATCCAAGTCATTTGAAGTGCACTCCAGTCCTGGTGTCAAATGTTCCACTTCAGGCCTCCAAAGTATAACTTTTGTCGCACAAAATGCAAAAAGATGGATCCTCAACAATGGGGCTTTGCTTGGGGTCACAATGGAAAAAATAAGCAATGATCTCAATGATAACAAGGTAATATTGCAAACAAAAGATGGTATAATGACAGAAGTGATATCATCATGAGATATTAGCAGCCTAATGAGAGAAATTAGAGATGTTCCTGATGCACAGAACCTGTTAACAGGTGGGGAGGAGGCAGGTGTAAATAGAAGGATGAAAAACTGAGGCGAGGTTAAGAGATTTAAAAGTGCAGGTTGATACCAATTGTCATGACATCCTGACAGGTGGTTCCCCCAAACTACTCTGAGACAAGCCAGCAAACCCATCCCACATCATCAGTTCTTTCTACCAAAGAGAGCAAGTGAGGCTAGTTAACATTTGGAATGATTAAAGTTAGTATTAAGGCTGGAGGATTGCAAAGTGCCCAGTACAACATTGCTGTCAATTCAGCTTACATTGGGCTTCATTGAAAGAGTGTGGAAGGGCAAAAATAAACAGGTCAGACTGGGAGAATGGTGGGGAAGGGAAGTGACATGCAACAGACAGTTTGAGTCACGTTTGTAGACCACGATTCATCAGTGCGGCCAACTAATCTGGTTTATGTCTTTCTATCTCCATCCATTTTTCATCTCTCTTCTCAGCTATTCACATGTCTGCATTGTTTGTGTTGTTTGCCCACTTGAGGACCTCTATTGGTGTTGGGGCAGGAAGGCTGGCCTCAAGCATTCCCACCACACATTTAATCAGGGAGGAGCGGGGTAGCAGCAGGGTCCGCACTGGTCACCATCCCACTGACAAAATGTCCCTCCACTGCCAAACTTGCCTCAAGGAGGGCATTTAATTCCACCCTATCTGGAAGCTCATTATACCTTCTTACTGGCTGGTATAAAGATGGCCTGTAAAGAAACATACTCAGCAGCCTACCAGACTGTTAATCAGCCTGAGAGCAAATCCATCCAGTGCTTCACTCTATTCTTCAGCAGAAGAAGACTAAACTTAAGAGGCAGAGTGGGATGTTACCATCAACGGTGAACTACAACACTACACACCCTTCAATATATGCTTTATTTTTCATCACAAATCGTTTTAATAGAATTAATTAGTTTACTAATTTCATCCAACATTCTGGTTCGAGAGGTTTAGCAACAACTGAGGTACGAATAACCGGCCTATAATTTGATGACATATCTCCTTCCGCTTTCTTCAATCTATTTCGGTAGGAAAGGAAATTGGGCACAATGTGTGATGGGTGGCTGATCCAATAGGCCTATTTTAATAGTACCGGCACTGTTTCTAATCTGTTCTCTGATCTCTTCCTGTAGGTAACAATTTCCTTTTATGGAGACAATTTGGATACGCCAATTGACATGATTATCCTCCAGCTCACGGCTGTCTGTAAGTAACTGACACTTCCAGGTTCAACAGACAGGTCTGGAAATTTCATGCGATGAGCTGAACTACTATTATGTTTGTGGGAAATGAGTTGTATTTGGGAGGGAGTCGGAGGGGTACTTAGACACAGAATTTTGTTTGTCAGTTCAGTCAGTTGTAATCAGTGTACACCTGATGTAGGCAGGGATAATACGCCGGATGCATGGAAACTACAGAACAACATTCAGCAAGCCAGTTCGGGCTGAAAACTGAGGGGCCATGTTCAGCTCAGTCAGTCGATTGTTAACCAGCTCGAACGGATGCTTCATGACTGCGTCACTTTACACTGGGCAACCCATGAAATTCCCTCGCTTCTATGGTGGGATTTAAGCTCATGGGCAGGACATTCTGTTCAAACCCGCCATTAGCCGGTGGCGGGATCTTCTGGTCCCGCTGTTGTCAATGTGGTTTCCCGCTGAATGCCCCCCTTGCCTCCGGGACCCCACGGCAGGGTGTGCATCGTGAGCAGGATATGAAGATCCCACCAGCGTGAATGGCCAGAGATTTCGGTCCATGTCTCTGGATCATTAGTCCTAGCCTCTGGATTACTAGTCCAGTAATATAACCACTCTGTTAATGTACCCCCAAGAAGCAGTGGCTGTCTTTGGCAGGAAAGCTGTCAAAAAAATCAGTTGAGCCACTTGGGGCAGTTGCCACTGAAACTGAATCCCAAATCTCTCTCCCCCAGGATCTGTAGACAAAAGCTGAAAAAAGCTTAAAGTTAAATGACCTGACCAGGGAATGTAGGGTAACAATTTCTCTCTTTATTTCACTGAGCATTTTGATCACTAACACACTCCAAAAGGAAGATTTGTGCAATCATCTCTTCAGGTTCACTCTAGTCTAAGGGAAATGGCTCTGAATCTAACACTATGGCCAGCCTTAGCGCCTAACAGCAATTACTTATGTGCACAACATTCAAATGCTTTCCTCCAGTTTGACAAGGTGTTTCCTCCTTGTCTTATTTTCCCCATGCCAGTTAGCACACAGTCCTCCAATTACTTGTTAATCTCTGCATCCCTTCTTTAACAGACATATCCCTGGATGTGGATGCAGATCGTGATGGTAAAGTTGAGAAGAATAATCCAAATAAGGTGATTAAATGGAAACCTGTACAGTTTATGTTTTAGAACTCACTTGGGGTGAATTCCATGGAATTCTCCCTCTGTTAATGTATTGTTGGTGGAAGAGCTGGAGAACTGCAGAAAACAAAAACATGTTGCATTTATATAGTGCCCTTAACATATTAAAGCAGCCCGAGATGCTTCACAGGATTATCAGTGGAAATTTGACACTGAGATATAAGTAACAAAACAAAAGACTTAAATTAACAGAGAGAGATAGCAGAGAGAGGTAGGGATGTTTAGGGAGGGAATTCTAGAGTTGAAGGCACAGTAGCCAACAGTGGGGCGAAGGAAATTGGTCATGTCCAAGTGGGCACAATAAGAGCAATGCAGAGATCTCAAAGGAGTGTAGGGCTGAAGGAGGTTACAGAGATGGGAAGGGTGATGGAGGGATTTGAGCACAGGAATTACATTTTTAAAAGCTATGTATCTCTGCCAGGCTAAGGATCGATGCTGGCTAGCAGGTAAAGGTGCTGGGTGAGCTGGACTTGGTGCAGCAACATTTTGGATGGGGAGTTTCAGTCATTTTCTGTGATATTCACAGCTCTTCCACTGAAGTTGCAGTCAACGAGTAGGATCGCTTCCATTGTGTGATAAAAGCGATTGCAAAATAATTCAGACACTGTTGACGATGGAAGCTTCTGAATTTGTAAATTGTGATTAAATTGGTCAGGAAATTTGGGCAGAAGTAAGTTGTCTTGACAAATTGGGACGGATTTCTCTTTGCATTACAGCTCTTATTTGGCTAATATTTAAACATGTATCTATACAAATTGCGATACCAATCTGAAATGGAACTGTTCTCTCCAAATTTCACTACTCCCCAATAATACTTACCTCTCGTCACCCATCCTCCATACTTAATTGGTGGTTGGATAAGCATGGACAATATTCCCTTTACATTTTCCCTAATTTGCATCCAAAGTCGACTTAAAACATTCATTATACGAGTTACACGTGGTATCCCCGAGTCAGATACTGTATTGAGGAAACCAATTTGCTTGCTGGAACTGAAGGTTTAAGCTACCTTACATGCATATTGATTTTAGATGTTTTGGAGATCATTATGTGGTCCCGCCACGCCGCTCCGACTGCCAAATTCTCCGGCACCAGTTTTTTGGCGGGGGCGGGGATCACGTCACACCAGTCGGGGGCCGTTGGCTGTGCCGCCAACCTCCCCCCCCCCCCCCCCCGGCGATTCAACGGGCCCCGATAGGCCGGGCGGCCGCCCATTTTTGGCCAGTCCCAGCGGCATGAATTACACAAGGTCCCGGGAGTGGGGGGCCACCGTGGCCTGACCCACGATTGGGGCCCACCGATCTGCGGGAGCAGGCCTGTGCCGCGGGGGCACTCATTCCCTCCGCGCCGGCCTCTGTAAAACTCCACGATGGCCGGTGCAGAGAAGAAACCGCCTGCGCATGCGCAGAGATCGCGCCAGCAGTTCTGCGCATGCGCCAGAACACGCTGGCGCTCCCGCGCATGCACCTACTCGCACCGGCCAGTGGAGGACATTCAACGCCGGTTGGTGCGGCGCCAACCACTCCAGCGCCGGCCTAGCCCCCGGAAGTGTGGAGGATTCCGCAACTTCCAGGCAGCCCGACACCAGAGTGGTTCACGCCACTCTTTAGCGCTGGTACTGCCCGCCCGCCGGTTGGGGGAAAATCCCGGCCATCATGTTTCCTGGTACTTAAGTCAGCTCTGCAGAAAAAACTGTTTTAAACTGAGAATATGCATTCCCCAATAATCCTAAGGGCTGGTGAAGAATGGCCCGAATGGCTTCCTTCTGAACTGTGAATTCTCTGATCTATGATCTATGTTCGTTGCGCAGCACAGCGGCGCAGTGGTTAGCACTGCTGCCTCACGACGCCGAGGACTTAGGTTCAATCCTGGCTCCAGGTCACTGTCCATGTGGAGTTTGCACATTCTCCCCATGTCTGCATGGGCCTCAGCCCACAAAAGATGTGCAGGGTAGGTGAATCGCCCAAACTAAATTGCCCCTTAATTGGAAAAAAGTATTTATATTCTACATTTAAAAAAATCTTGATGTACGTTTTCTCCATGCTATTGTGAAGTTACTCAAGATACTTTTTGCTAAGCTGAAGATACTATACCAATGCAAGTCTTTTTTTTAAACCAGGGTTCTTGGAAATGGGGTCCAAAAGGACATGGAGCTATTCTTCTTGTGAACTGTGACAAGGATGCACCTGGAGCTGCTGTATCTGACAGAAGTGATGAGATAGTGCCCATATTTGAAGGTGACAATTAACCTGTATTGAGATACTGCTGGCTGAGTCATATGTACTCAGACTGGAATTATTTTTTATGGGGTAAATGAAAGTTGAAATGTTATTGATAAGAACAGTAATTTTAAAATATCACTGTTTTGGGAGGTAACCATGCGAAGAAAAGTAAATATTTCTGGTTAGTTGACTCATTGTTCAACTTAAGAATATAGCTACCACCATTATTTTACTGTCATATGTGGATATTTTGTTTTTTCAGACCTTGGTGATATGTCTCAAATGATCTTACGAACTGAAGGACCCAACTCTCTGCCACCTGACTACAAACTCCAGCTGTATATTTCAGCTTCTGATGAAAAGAAAGTACATGTCTTTCGTCATGACCTAAGTGAGTCTGTGGCCTTGATTTTCAAATCTGGGTCCCGAAGGTTAGATAATTTTTAGATCCTGACTCGACGTTGTTACCATATCACTCATATGATTCTATCCTCAAAGTGCCCAAGTAAGTGGCACCAAGTATAACCAGGAATGATCCAGCACCAGATCCCCAGCTCATGATATTTTTCAACATTACAAAAAGCTTTAACTTTTGCCCACTTTGAATCCAACAGCAGTGCACTAATGTGTACTGTTAGGATGCTGGACAAGACCCCAACTATTTGCAATTTGTAAAATTGTGAGGAAATGTTATTGCAGTACTAACCATGTTAACAGCACAGAAATAGCTTTGCAGTTAACAGTTACTGTTCTTACTTCCTAAATCTGCCTATGTATTCCAATTAAGCAAACCAATATAGTCCTAATACAATGAATAATGTTAACAATCAGCTTTCCACTTGTTTTTCTCTGCGCAGAATCTTTGGAGGGAGAACCTTTCGGGACAAAAACTGAAATACCTCAGTTCATATCAAAATCCTAGGAAGAGCTAACTTTTCAGACAGACCTGGCTCCTCTTAATTGTATCATCTGTGCTCAAAGCATAAGATATTTTGTCTCCTGCCACAAGATGCCCCATGACCTGTTTATTCATCAATACTCCTCATAAATTAGCTACACTACAGTTGTCCCTAAAACAGAACATTTTGCTTCCAACATCAACGATGATCTCACTTGTATGGTCCCTTAATCACAGCTTTAGCAGACATATTGGGTGCGATTCAGCGGCCGCGTTGCAACCAGCATGCCGGTTGTATAGTGGGAGAGAACAAAATTGAGATTTGCGTTGGGTGCGAACCATTTTGTGTTTCATCTGATCCACACCCGATGGCGAGTTCCGGATCACGCCTAAAAATGGTGAGAATATCATTAACCCTCATTTGCATTCATTTCAATCTCATTAACAAGATTGAAGTCAAATGCAACAGCCTCCCAGGAATTACCCGAGCGTTGCTTAGAACTCCTTTTCAAAAACAGGAAGCTGTCGCAATGGCTACTGAGAGGAAGTGAGGAGGTGAGTAGCTATTACTATATTCCAGCATGCAGCTCAAGGGCACCAGAACTGCTGCCCCAGTGCTCGAGGTGGGAGGGGGGTTGGACTTGCTCAGGGGATTTAAGCGTTCCAGGTCGAGGGTCGCCCTGGGTTGGGGTGTGTGAGAGGTTTTGCGTCTGTGAGGCCTTCAAGCCATCTTTAAATATTGTGAAGATCCGTAACAAGGGCAACCACAGCTGCAGACTGTCTGTTCCACCAAAACTTCCAAGACAGGGCAATGCTGAGGCTTAAATCCTGAAATTTAATTGCACTCCCTATGACTGTGAGCAGCTTCAAGTTTCACAGATGAAGGCTATTTCAAATGAGGAATGAGGTTTATTAGTTATTACAGCACATCACACTCCTCAACTCTCAAGTGCCTCATCAATGGCACACATGCCATGTCTCAGGAGTATGATTAGTGCATTGCATGTCCAGAAAACTTTGATGCCTGAACAGTATGCCTGAACTCTAGGAGCATCAGCATCATAGAGGCAGCTGCCAACAAACAGACACTTAAGAGGAGGGCTTCACCACTGTGGATGAGCAGAGGGCAGCTAAGCACGGCCTCCCTAATGTTCCCAGCAGAGATCTGCGGTTTGGGGTCTAGGGGGCTCCTGATGTGGCCAGGAGTGAATGTGCAGAGCAAGGTTTGCCAGCACAACTGGCTCACTGGATTGCACTCCTGAGAGAAGGCGGGATACAAGGGATGGGGGAGGCTTGGGGGATTTGAAGGTCCCGGTGTGAAGCCCTAACTAATTAGCAATCTCTCACGGCCTCCAATTACATCCAGATAAAACAATGTTTGCTAGTGGGATCGCGTGGAGGTTGCCTTCGTGTCGCTGGTAGCAGCTGAGGTGGGTAGACATCAGAGACAGCAGCAATACCATCAAAGGCTGGAGGGGGCACCACATGTGCAGAGGGCCACTGAACACCCTGAAAAGTCATCAGGCTGATGAGGGAGGGGAGAAGGGGAGGCCAGCGATGGCCCAAAGTCCACAAGTGTCATTGGTCTTTCAATGAGCTGATGGACACCATGGGCAGGATTCTCCCTTCTGGGGACTAAGTCCCCACGCCAGCGGGAAAACCGGCGCCAACCATTCCGGAGTCAATAGCCCCCGAAAGTGCAGAATTCTCCGCAATGTCGGGCGTTAGGTGGATGACGGAGGGGTTGACGCCACTGCAGCTGACGCATTTGCGCGTTTGCGCAGGGGGGCGGTTTCCTTCTCTGCACCGGCCCCCGGACAATATGGCAGAGCGCTACAGGGGCCCGGCGCGGAAGAAAGAAAAGAAGTGCCCCCATGGAACAAGCCTGCCCGCAGATCGATGCCCCCCCCCCCCCCCCCCCCCCAGGACCGCCCCCCCATACTCACCTGCCAGGTCCCACCGGTGTGTGACGTGAATGAATCACGCCTGCGGGACTGGCCAAAAATGGACGGTCGCTCAAAAATGACGGGCGGCCATCGAGGCCCGGAGAATTGCCGGGGGAAGGGGGCGCTGTCAACGGCCCACGACCGGCGTGGCGGAAATCCCGCCGCCGCCTGAAAAACGGCGCCGGAGAATACGGCAGCTGTCGTCGGGGCGGGATTCGCGCCTCCTCCCGGAGATTCTCCGACCCGGCAGAATCCCGCCGCGTATGTCACAGAAGACTGCGTCTTAGCAGAGAGACAATGCGGCACCTGTCCCACGTCCTCATGGACTTGGCACCCATGGAAGAGGAGGACACCCATTTTGGTGGCTGTGAAGCTCACTGCAACCCTGAACCTTTATGACTGGGTCATTCCTGGGGACCTGTGTTGCATATCGTCATTCTTCCTTCCCCCCCCACAGGTGCATCCGAGAGGTGACGGCTGCTCTGTGTGCCTGGGCATCAGACTATATCACTTTCCAGTTGGACTAGGCCCACCATGATGCCCAGGCTGCAGGATTTTCTGCCATCACCGGGTTGCCCCAGATCAGAGGGTGATCAATGGCAGCGTGCATGACAGCTACATCCTTGAGCATTCAGAGATCCCCGGTGTCTTTGAGGACCACTCCAGGATGACAGGTTGGCACATGGAGGATAAGGGACACCCGGTGAGGTCATAGCTGATGACTCAGGTGCGGAGGGCTGAGACGAGGTGGAGACCCGTTATAATGTGGGGCCCGCGTTGCCACCCGTGCTGTCATTGAGCGGTGCAACGGACTGCTGAAAATGCGGTTCTGATGTCTGGACTGTTCTGGTGGTGCCCTTCAGTAACTCCAGGGTGTCTCCCACTTTGTAGTGGTCTGCTGTGCCCTCCACAATCTGGCACAGCAGCGGGGTGAAATGCTGGGGGAAGGAGGAGGAGAGAAGAAGGCAGAGGGACATGCGGCCTCGTCTGAGGAGGAAGCAGTCCACGAGGGGCTGGAGGATGCGCCTGAGGAGGAGCCAGAGGATGGAGGGCATGCTGCGGCAAAAAGGGAGCCCTCATCGTTACCAGATTCTCCTCGGACAAGGCTGTGCCCATCAGTTCAAAACCCCCATTTCCCTCCCTCCCCACCCTACCTCCCCCCAATTCCCCTCCCCTCCATCTCCCCCAATCCCCATGCCCTCCGCCCCCATTTCCCTCCCCCGCCCTCTCCTCTTTTCCTTCCCTCCCCGATTTTCCTCCCCCCATCCCTCTCCCTCCCACATTATCGCTCCCCCTCCATAACACCGGCCATACCCTGACCACCCTGTTTCCACCCTCCAAGTGTCTGTGTTACATCACTCCAGGGTTATGGGCCTGTGTTGGCACTGTCAGTGGGTCAGCATACAAGGAAGGAGAGTGATGGTAACTCATTGTGTGGAAAGCTCTGGTGCTTGTCAGTTTCTGCAAAAGTCGGACTCCTGATTTCTTCTGACAGCACGCTATCACTATCCTCTGAACGGAGTCTGCATCAGGTGTGATGATATGCATAAAGCAATTCTGTATGTAACATTGTACATGACAGCATGGGCAGCACGGTAGCATGGTGGTTAGCATAAATGCTTCACAGCTCCAGGGTCCCAGGTTCGATTCCCGGCTGGGTCACTGTCTGTGCGGAGTCTGCACGTCCTCCCCGTGTGTGCGTGGGTTTCCTCCAGGTGCTCCGGTTTCCTCCCACAGTCCAAAGATGTGCGGGTTAGGTGGATTGGCCATGCTAAATTGCCCGTAGAGTCCTAAAATGTAAGGTTAAGGGGGGGTTGTTAGGTTACGGGTATAGGGTGGATACGTGGGTTTGAGTAGGGTGATCATTGCTCGGCACAACATCGAGGGCCGAAGGGCCTGTTCTGTGCTGTACTGTTCTATGTTCTATGTTCTACCTCTGACCAGCAGGTGGCAGTGTAATTGTACCATGTGGCTCTGTGCCTCAAGGCAGTTGGGAGTAAGTTGTGTTGGTGGATAGACGGATTTTGCAGTAGCTCTATAATAGTTTTAGTCGTTTGTTATTTATTTATTCTAGGTATAGTTATCTTTACCAAGCAGTTGTTTCATAATAAAATATTTAAACTAGATGTTCTGTAGTGCATTATTCATATCAGCCAGTCTACAGAACACAACATCAGGGGCTAGAGAAATTCGAAAAATTGTGCTGGGGGGGGACGGGGGGACTGAAGATTAACATGACAACAGAGACTTCACATGTATCAGGTGACAAATTTTAATAGTGAACATTTGACTTACAGATTTCCATTCCCCCAAGCTACAGATAGTGACCTCACCATAGAGTCATAGATGTTTACAGCATGGAAACAGGCCCTTTGGCCCAGCTTATCCATCCTTCCAGTTTTTAGTACTAAGCTTGACCCACTTGCCCGCATTTGGTCCATATCCCGCTATACCCACCCTGCCCATGTAACTGTCTAACTGCTTTTCAAAAGACAAAATTGTACCCGCCTATTCCACTGCCTCTGGCAGCCCGTTCCAGATGCTCACCACCCTCTGTGTGAAGAAATTTCCCCACTGGTCTCTTCTGAATCTCTCACCTTAAACCTATGCCCTCTAGTTCTAGACTCCTCTACCTTTGGGAAAAGCTGTTGACTATCTACCTTATCTATGCTCCTCATTATTTTATAGACCTCTTTAAGATCACCCCTAAGCCTCCTACGCTCCAGTGCTCCTCACTCTACATCTAGGTGTGCCCCCACAATGCACATCAGAGGTGAAGGCAGCCTGCTGCCTTCTATACCCTGTGGTCTTTGATGTCCTTGGAGGACGTCCTCTGGAGATCCTGGGACCGAAGGGCTCCATCCAATTTAGTGAAGTGAGCTCCAGAAGCCTCTGTGTCACCTGCTGCTGCCAGGCTCCACATTGTCTGCAATATGCTGACAACACCCTCAGCGATGCTCCTCAGTGACTGGGCCATGCTCTAGGCAGTGCCTCGGCAATGTCCAACTGCATCTGGAACATGTCCTTCAACGATTCGGATATGATGTTGAGACTCTATGCCTTTGTGGTCACAGACTGAGCCATGCCTTGTACACCACCACTCAAGACACGGACGTCGTGCTCCAGGTTTTACACTGTGGCCTCGGTGCCACACGTTGTCGGCACCGTTTCCTGTGCCTGCAGCCTTTGGACTCCTCCAATCGGCCTTGCAGTCTCTTGGTGGTGGGGGAGGAATTACTCCGGATGGCCCAGCCTCATCAGATGAAGATCCTGCAAGGCAATGGCCATATGGCAATTGAAGTGTTGGGCAGTGTGGACTTGTGAAGCTAACATATGCCACCATAACTGAAAAAGATTCAACACTATTTTATTAACTACTTATAAAATAATAGTTATACGATAACTGTGGGTTTAAATGATGCTAGTTTAACTAGAGACCTGTGCCTGTCCGAACCAGTTGAATCTCTCAGCACGTGGTGTGAGTCTATACTGTACTTGATGAGCTCTTGTGCTTCTGAGAGGCAGCATCCAGAATGAGTGGGAAAAATGATGCCCTCTGCCTTTATAGTGCGTGTGCTCTAACTGGTGATTGGCTGCGGTATTTGTGCATGTTGATTGGTCCTAGTGTATGTCCATCAGTGTGTGTCTACACCATGATATACTGGTGTATATTATGACAGCAATGAGAGGGAAGGATGATTTTGTCTGACATAAACTACTCGCTTGAGGCAGGTCATCTGGATCCACACCTATCTGGCAGAGGCCAAGCTTGATTCTGGTGACTGCTCTCTCAAGAAACCTCACGATTTCCACGGCACGTTCCCCATGGGCGTGAGGACCTGGATCTCTGGGATTCCGCCCCTCTCATCTTGACATGCTGGATGAACCGGGGTGGGGTTGATCTATAGCAGGTGGCATGTGTGGGCACTGTACCTGTATATGAAAGGATTTTGCTGTTGGGTGCCAGGGGGTTCTGAGGAACAAGCATGAAGATCAGATGTGGGAAGGGTGCGAGGTATCAGACAGTGAATTGGAGGGGGAGTTTAGGGAATTTGAGGGGCAGCAGGCGGAGCTAATGCCAGGAGAGGTGGTAACTTACATTGCAACTCGTTGGAGGTAGTTTATCTTCTGCCTACATTGGGAGGCAGTCCTCCTGGTCATGCTGTCCGCACTGACAGCCGCTGCCACTGCCTCCCAGTCAGCATTGATAGCCCTGCTGCTGGTCCTCTGAGCCCCTCGGGGGAACAGGGTGCCTCATCTCTCATCCACAGCATCGATAAACCTGGCCAGGTTAGCATCCCCACCACGAGGGTCAGATCTGCGCTGCCATGGCATGTGTGCTGACTGGGAGTGAGTGGTGAGAGTGTTTAAAACCAGCTCCCCCTTGTTAACAGCGAGCAACTGAGGCGTGAATCAGATGAATCAGACGACGAGGGAGCCAGGCGTGTTGAGAACATTCTTGGAGTTCATGTTTGGCACTAAGTGCCGTTGAATACAGGCCACAATCTGTTCAGTGATTTCAATTTGAAAAGTCCCTTTTTAGCCTCCCCAACCTATTAACAAGTCCCTCAAGGAGTTGGTATGGGCTGGTAATTGGAAGCAATTATGTACCCAGTTACCCACCCCCACTCTCCCTTTGAAAACTGCATTGCATTCTGGAGGTGATGGGATGCAGTGCTGCCCACCAGGAACACAATTATTAAATTGTGTCTACACCCCTTCCAGACCTCACCGGTGTGGTGTTCTTTGTGGTTCAGTTCCTAGGATGGTCGGCGTAGTATTCACAAAGACCACAACTAGCTTTTGTATGAAACAAAACTAAAGATTTATTTACACTACTTCATTGAATTCGACCCCTTACTTCTATATAATAAACAATTGACAATAAATATACAATCTACACTCATCTACTACTAATCTCTACATGAATACAATAACTATGATCTGCTCTCACTCACACTAGCTTTCCTAGTCTTTCTCCTAGCCTTCTCCTCAACACTCTCCCAGAAGGCTTAGCATCAATGCTTTATATAGCTCTGTATCTAGCTCCATCTTGTGATTGATTCGGACATAACATTAACCCTTCCAGTTTTATATATTTCTCTAATGTCACAACCAACAATTGAAAATCCCGAACTATTTCCCTGATGTTCTCCAGAAGGTGTAAATTTTCATTAATGTCCTTCATCTCTCTCTGGCAATATAAAGAAAAAACACTTTTGACAACACATCACTCCTGCTTTCTCATTTGTCTCACTTTCTATTTTCTTTGGAGCCGTTGTGAATTTTGGATTTCGGCCACTGATTCCAGTTTCTCAATTTTCTAAATTAAAGCCAAATAGAATGAAAACCTCAACCTGTTTCTTGCTCACCCTCCATTTCCTCCCTGGCTTTCTCTTATTCAGGACCTCATTCCATTGTCATTGTGTCATTTTCCTTTTTTTCCCTGCACACTGCAGTAAAAATGACAAAGGTCCTGGGTGGCACCTTGCTGTCGACAGTTATGGATTATACAAAAGGGAACAATGAATATAATTTCTTCATCGAGGGGCTCAGGTTTCCAGATGAGGAGATTGGAAGTCTGGTGACCGTCAACCTTAGCCTGCTGGAACCAATGGTAAAATTCTAACCTAATTCCAGTTGTATTTTATGAATGGTGGGAAGTTTGCATCAGTGGGTTAAAATCATTGAATTGATAGCCGTTGTTAGATTTTAGCTGCCTTCTGGTCTCACTATTTTATGGGTGCTTGTGCCAGATAGTGCAATGCTTCATTACAAAATATAAGATTTTGTGTCCTCTCCCTGATCTTACATTGACATGAATCATGGGAAACCTGCAGGCTAATTTTCCCAAAAAATCCCAAGTGTAATTTTCAGCGTGAAAATTGTTGCGAGTTCCGCTGGCACGATTTGGATCACAATCTTGAGGCACTTTGAAAAATGTATTTTCTCCATGTGAAAAACATCGTGCCTGAGGCGCAAAGCACCTGATTCACACGCCCCGGGGGTCAGTTGAGCACTTCAATTAAGGGGCGCTGCATTTAAACATCTCCACAACAATTTGATCTAATTCAAGCCAGGAGGATGGCAGCAGGAAAACCAGCACCCAGATTCTCGGAGGGAGCCCTGACTCGATTGCTGGATGCTGTGAGGAGAGATGGGCCACAATTTACCCATAGGTTGGGAGGAGATCCCCCAGCAAGGTCACCTACCCCTCCTGGGAGATGGGGCCAGCAGTGGTCAGTTCCAGCAGCCTGACCAAGCGGACGGAGGCTCAATGTGGAAAAAAAATGAATGACCTGCTACAATCTGCAAGGGAAGTGTCCCTCGTCTCCCCTTGGCACTCCACCTTTCCGTCAACCCCCAAAATGTCACAGGAACCCACATGTACGATTTCGCAGGGTCCCAGTGCCCCACCTCCCACCAGCACCCCCAAACCCCCCCCCCCCCCCCCGCACTCATCAGAACCCTCCCTACTTGAGTGCAGTACCCACACATGCCAGGTGCCATCGACCTCTGGCCGAGCAGGCATCCGGCTCGTATTACCCCACTTTGTGTCCCTGCAGGAGGAGATGACCACAGGAATAGGGAGAGAAAACTCCAAACTAAAGATGTTGAGCTGGATTCACCGTTTTTGAGGCTAAGTGCAGAGGATCTGTGGCGTTTTACGTCAAAATAATTGGCAGCGCCCCCTTACCGGTTACAGGATTAGTGAGGGGCGAACAGCCAGGTCGCGTAAAATTCCTGGCTCCCACGATAAAAATGGCTGGAGACTGGCCGTATCCGTGGGCGCGCATGCCTACGACCTACAGCGGTCGCGCTGCAAAACATGGCGCTGGACGTGCGCGGACCCGACTTGCCTGATAGTGTCCCCTTGGCTACCCCCTGGCTGAAGGATGAAGCTCTCGCGCACGTTCTCTGGAAAACATGCACACATGTGCATAATCCTCATCTGATAGTCACAGACCATCTTAAGGTAGTGGAACCATTTAATGTTAATAAAGAGGACTTCTTGGTGCCATGGGGCACGTAGAGCTAGCTGACTTGGTTCCTGGCACCTGTGATCTGTGCCATACCAACTATGATCCGAAATCCTGCATCCCTCTCATCCTGATGGGCCTGGTACAGGTCAAAATTAATGTAGTCTAATGCCCAGGCACAGGGTACATCCATGACTTTGCATGCATTTCTAGGCGGATGACTGCGCGATGCCACACAGATCACCCGTTGAGTCCTGGAAAAATCTCATATCGTAGAGGTTTGCCATCCACCTTCATGGCCACAGGGAGTGGGTGCCCTCTTCCTTCACTTGGCAACAAGTTGGCTGGAATATTGTATAGGTGCTGCACTGTCTCCCTGTTGAGGCAAAGTCTCCTGCGGCACATGTCCGACAACTCCCATGAAAGACACCCGGGTCTTGTAAATTCTTGGTCTCCTTTTTAACCTGTGAGCCTCCTGGTCGGCTCATGCTGCGTCCGGCCCTTGAGCCAGCCCTGCAGCCCCCTGGCACTGGGGACTCCCTGGGTGCAGCCATTTGTTCCTGCTGGAGTCTGTGCACCTACAACGCTGGTATGAGCAGTATTTCCAGCTCCACTGGCTCCATCCCAAGATCTCTCGGAAAGCTGCGAGGGATGAGCGACCGAGAGGGAGAGAGAGAGAGACAGGATGGTGTACCAGCCCGCTACCTTCAGATCCTCCCTTCACCCTCTGTCCTCCCGGTCCTGTAAGCAGACACTCCTCCAACGTATCTGGCAGCTCACGCTCACTCATATGTCTGGTGCTCTTCCCACTTCATCACTTGACTGGCCCCGGTCAAGGCCCTCGCCCCTTCAGAGTCAGATGGACCCCCATCTGGTTGACCCTCACCTTCATATATAAATTTTTGGGTATTATGACAGGGCATTTCAAAGGTCTCCCATACTTCATGGCAGGGTCAACTGGATGTTTACGTATACCTTGAGGGCTAATGGATCCTCCATGGCAGACGCGAGGGTCCAACAATTATACTTGCACACTCCCTCTCGATCCCCTGCACCAAATCTTTTATCCTTGAAGCCTGATTTTTCACCCATATCCTTGACTTGAGAATGTGGACAGCTCACATTGTTCAGGATTAACTCATGATGGCCAATTAGTTTGATGACCCCATACTCCATCCAGGCTGGTCGCTATCCTGCCTTCTCTTTCAGGGTCCAACCAGCCCCTTCGGCTGAGCTCCTTCAATCTCATCATACCCTTTCCCCCCACCTTCCCCTCACACCCACAGACCGCCCATACCCCTATGCCACTAATAGCTGAGTAACTCAGAACTCATTTTCATTTCCTGACAATACAGCTTGCAGACTAACACGGCGCTCTGAAGACTTTTTAAAATACACAGCTTGCAGCCTTCAGGGCGACTAGCACCAGCCGTGACCCCCATCCCGAAGGAGGCCCTCAAACATCTGCACCTCCCAACACCCTTAAACCATCCCCCTCTGGAGCTGGCCAACAGAAACTGTCCCCTTGTACTCCCTGGTACAGGTGGAGAGGGGGAGCTCACTTCCTTCCTCCCTCTCAGACGTCATGGCACCTGGTTCCCATTTTTAAAAACTTATAATGATTCACACCCATATGACTTCACGCTGTGGGTGGAACGATTCAATGAGGTCTGAAGATTCAACTTTAAACTCACTAATGACATTGAAATGGATTCAGATTCGAAAGGCGAGAAGCTAATTGCGTCATCAGGGAGGAACCGAGGACATCGTACTGCGAAATCCCACCGGCGCAAATCCTGTTTATGACTTCTTACGATATTTTGCAGCCATTAGGGGATTTGCGCCTGCGGCTAATGGTCCTGCAAAATCGTGGCTGCAATCTTTAGTTGTTTTCCTTTAGTAATTTTCATCTTATAGGACAGGCTGGATGGACCAAATTACTTTATTGTCTGCTATTATCCATGAATTCACATGGATCCCTAAAATAATTTCCCAGTTGTTAGTTCATGTTATTTATTGTAGTCATGCTATTTATTGTCGTTTCAAAATTAAAGGTGCAAGCACCAATTGTAAGCTATTCCATTGCTCACTCTCCCTTAAATTTCTGGGTCACATAAAGGATGAGTCTCCGTCCCAAATCTGGGAGGTGGGGACGTTGGGGTCACTTATATAATTGGCACAATTGGACCATGCAACTGAGACTGCTGTTGGAAAGTTGGGATGGCACCTTGTCACTCCAACAGAGAGCTCAGAGGACTGAAGTGGTAAGTGTGATATTATTGTTATTTGCTCAGCCTTCTACAGGTAATTATTCTGGGTAGAATTACAGGGCCTTTGAGAGACCAAATTCAAGCATGTCTTCAGCAAGGAGCACTTTCATTGGGATTAAAAAGGAATGAATGAGCAGTATTGCAACTAATGCATGAGGGTTAGGATTATCTCCAGACATTCTTCCTATGTTTTAAAGAGTAGGCAGGAGACTCATCCACCCACTCCGGATTAGAATTCCGAAATATGTTATGTGGGGGGAAATCTGTCTGGTGTGGGTCCAGCACAAAGGGAAACCCCTTCCCATTATCTCCCAACGGGACTGCTCAGGTTTCCTGCCCTGCTAGGGCAGCATGGCGGCACAGTGGTTAGCACTGCTGCCTCACGCCGCTGAGGATCCCGGTTCGATCCCGGTCCTGGGTCACTGCCCTTGTGGAGTTTGAACATTCTCCCCGTGTCTACAGGGGTCTCAGCCCCAGAACCCAGAAAGATGTGCAGGGTAGGTGGATTGGCCACACTAAATTGCCCCTTAATTGGGAAAAAAGAATCGGATACTCTAAATTTATTTAACAAAAGATTTCCTGCCCTGTTTCACTACAACATTGTGAAACTAAATCTTAAATTCACGGTACCAGGTTGTACTAAATAAAGTGCGGGAATACTGCCGGAAAATGAAATATCAATACAAATTTAAATCCATAAGATGTTTCTGTAAACCTATCACTTTTTTAACCCATTTTTTTCCAGATTGTTGGACATGCTCCTATTTTCACAGAACAAGTTGTATTCCATTTGGCTCCATGGTTTATGACTCCTAACACTTTGGCTCCTCAGGAAGTGTTTGTGTGCAGGTATGAGGTAGTCACTGAAAGAAATGACTGGTTTTCCTAGTGGACACAGCATCAACTTCTCTTGTTAAACTCAATGGTCAGATTTCCACGACAGCGGCAGTCAAAACCATGGTTCTCATCCTCAGACTCAGCGAAACTGCAGCTGACAGCTTCAGCAAACATTCACTGAACTCGCCAGTTGTGATTGGGTGTAGTCATGCGAACGACTGATTCACTGTCGGTGTGGTGGAAACCTGATCAGTGTGTTTTGCTGAGTGTATTTCCTGTTGGCTGATGACATCAGGGCTTTTATGTAGGAGTCTGTAGCTGGGTGTAATGCTTATCACAGGATTAGGGGCCGGATAAAGCAAACATCTCAATAATTAGCTCAATTTTATGGCCACACCACGTGGGTGGGGGTTAGCGAGGCGTTGGAAAATGCGACGAACCATTCAAAAGTCCATTGATTTTGGTGGGAGTGGGAAATCCTGCTGGTGGGAAAATTCCAACCAGCCAATTGCAATGTATTCATCTAATGTAATGTGTGGAGGAGTTACTGAAAACTGTTATTAGGGAGAGTGATTGTGCATGTTGATTGATATTATGGCTGGATTTTTCGTCCATTCCACCATCGGGATTTCTGGTCCCACCAATGTTTAGCCCCCACTGTGGGATCCCCGACAGCGGGGGGGGGGGGGGGTGGGCGGCTGCATACAATGGAAAACCCCATTGACAGCGACGGGACCAGAAGATCCCGCCACTAGCCAATGGTGAGTTGGCTCCGCCGCCGCCCAAACACACCAAGGGTGTGAAAATCCCTTCCTATTGATTTGTAAATGCTAAATCATATCGCACGAACCTAGATGAAAATGGAGAGACATGGTGGCACGTTGGAACAGAGGACAACACCACTGCTCACGGTGCCGAGAATCCGGGTTCGATCCCAGCCCCGGGTCATTGCCCGTGTGGAGTTTGCACATTCTCCCTGTGTCTGTGTGGGTCTCACCCCCACAACCCAAAGACATGCAGGGTAGGTGGATTGTCCACGCTAAATTGCCCCATAATTGGGAAAATAAATAATTGGGTACTCTGAATTGATAGTTTTTAAAAGTGGACAGAGGCAGGGCTGGAGAGGGTTATGGACTTGTACTCAGAAGGGAGGTTTGTGGGTCTGGATGAGCAGCAGGAGGGTGTTGAGTTACATTGGGGTTGTGAGTTTAGGTATATGCAGGTGCGGGTTTTCACGCGGAAAGAGTGGAGTGTGTTTCCCAGGTTGCCGGAGAGTTGGAGCAATGTCTGTTTCCGGATGAGCTGGGGAGGGTAGGATAGGAGATATATACGGGTGGTTGAGGAAGCAGGGTGGAGCGCAATTTGTGATGACCAAGATCAAATGGGAAGAGGGGTTGGGGTGGGAAATAGGCTGGGGAATGTGGTGCGAGGTGATGCAGAGGGTGAACTCAACCAACTCCTGCGTGACGATGAGCTTGTTTCAGTTCAAGGTGCTGCAAAAGGTACATATGACTCGGGGGTGGATGAGCGAGTTCTTCCAGGGGCTGGCCAATGAGTGCGAGAAGTGTGGGTGAGGGCCAGCGAATCATGTTCTGGTGTTGCAAGAAGCTGGAGAGATAGTTGGAGGCGGTGTTCGGGCACGATCTAGGATCTTGCTAAGTTGGAAGTCAGATGGGCTTCCGGTCTGCACCATGGAGTGAGTGATCACACACACGGCAGCTCCTGCTAAGATCACAGAAAAGAGCTCTTTTTTAAGCAATATGGAGTGGAATTTTTATGAAAAAGTATAGGTGAAATATTGGAGGAGTATTTTCCCCCAGGAATGATATGTTTCTGGGTTTCCAGTCCCGCAGAAACAGTGTAGGATTTGGCTGGGGCTGCAGCAGAGAGACAAAGCCTATTCAGCAGGCAGGTGGGGGAAGGGCTGTGTTAGAGGCCTCAAGCTGACCTGAGGGCCCTTGTGAAAGCTGGATTCTAGCAGCAAAGAAAACAACTGTAAAAGATCTGATCAAGGGCTCTTTTAAGGGCCCGCAACGGCGCTGATTTGATTTTTCCCCAGGTGGGAACGCAGCCTTGGCGTTTGGCAGCCGGTGGATGGGCTGGACTAGAAGTGGAGCGACCAGAAAATCAACTTTGCAGCAGAAGAAGGTGCGAGGCAAAAAGGACAAGATGGCGGCGGGTGGGGAACCGGCAGCGTGGCAACAGTGGGCGAGGGAGCAGCAGGAGCTGCTGCTGCGCTCCTTCCAGGAACTAAAAGCTGAGATCCTGGAGCCGTTGAGGGCATCGCTGGAAAGGCTCGGGGCGACTCAGACAGCTCAGGCTGCGGAGATTCGGGAGCTGCAGCAAAAGGCTTCAGAGAACGAGGACAAACTCCTCGGCCTGGCGGTGAAGGTGGAGTCGCACGAGGCGCTTCACAAGAAATGGTTGGCAAGGATGGAGGAGATGGAGAACCGCTCCCGCCGGAAGAATCTGCGGATTTTGGGCCTTCCGGAGGGGCTGGAAGGTTCGGATTTGGGGGCCTACGTGGTCCTGATGCTGAACTCGCTGATGGGCGCGGGGTCGTTCCGGGGACCCCTGGAGCTGGAGAGTGCCCATCGGGTGCGGCTGCGGAAGCCCAGGCCGAACGAGCTTCCCAGGGCGGTGCTGGTCCACTTTCAACGCTTGGTCGACCGTGAGTGTGTGCTTCATTGGTTGAAGAGGGAGAGGAGTAACAAGTGGGAGAATACGGAGATCAGGATTTACCAGGACTGGAGTGCGGAGGTGGCGAAGAGAAGGGCTGGGTTTAACCGGGCGAAGGCAGTGCTCCACAAGAAGGGGGTCAAGTTTGGCCTGTTACAGCCGGCACGCCTGTGGGTCACTTATAAAGACCGGCAACTTTATTTTGACTCCCCGGAGGAGGCCTGGACTTTTGTCCAGGCAGAGAAGCTGGACTTGAACTGAGGACTGGGGGCTGGGGAATGTTTAACGCAGCCCGGAGGCTTTGTCCTCCTTGATATCCTTTCGCTCTTTTTGGTTCTATTGGACGATGTTTTTTTTTTGCTGTCTTGCCTTTTCTTTTCTGCTTTTCGGGACTGTTATCTGTTTACTTGGGTGTTTTATCATATCGTGTTGGGATTTTTATTATTTCACTGGTTACGGGTTTGGGTGGGGTTCGCGGCCCTGTTGGGTCATGTGCCTGTCTTCCCACATTTTGGGTCGGGGGCGGGGCTTGGGATGGGGGGCGCGAGCCTGTCTCCCGCGCTGGAGAAGCAGGGAGCGGGGTCGGCATTGGGGGAATGGTTGGGGGACACTGGGGAGGGTAATTGGGGTGGCGGGAGCAGCCGGGGTCAGCAGGAGTCGGCTGACTTACGGAAGTACAATGACCCCATTACGCAGCTACGGGGGGCCTAGCTTGGGGGGGAATGGAGAGGGTTGGGGTGGGGGAAGAGGGGGGGATACCGGGTTGCTGCTGGAATGGCCAATAACGAGCTGGAGCCTGCAGAGGGGATCAGGATGGCGGTCTGTTGCTGTGGGGAACGGGCTGAGCGGGGGGGCACGGGCACGTGGCGGACTACAGAAGGGTGATGGCTAGTCGACGGGGGAGGGGGGGCGGGTGGCCCTCCGATCCGGCTGATCACCTGGAATGTGAGGGGACTGAATGGGCCGGTCAAACGGTCCCGCGTATTCGCGCACCTGAGGGGGCTGAAGGCGGACGTGGCTATGCTTCAGGAGACGCACCTGAAGGTGGCGGATCAGGTCAGGTTGAGGAAGGGGTGGGTGGGCCAAGTGTTTCATTCGGGGCTGGATACAAAAAACCGGGGGGGTGGCGGTCCTGGTGGGGAAGAGGGTGTCGTTTGAGGCGTCGAGTGTGGTGGCAGACAACGGTGGGAGGTACGTGATGGTGAGTGGCAAGCTGCAAGGGGAGCGGGTGGTGCTGGTCAATGTACATGCCACTAATTGGGATGATGCGGGTTTCATGCGGCGCATGTTGGGCCGGATTCCAGATTTGGAGGTGGGGGGCCTGATAATGGGGGGGGATTTGAACACGGTGCTGGATCCGCCACTGGATCGATCCAGTTCCAGGACGGGTAGGAGGCCTGCGGCGGCTAAGGTGCTGAGGGGGTTTATGGACCAGATGGGAGGGGTGGATCCTTGGAGGTTCGCGAGGCCAAGGGCCAGGGAATTTTCATACTTCTCCCATGTGCATAAGGCCTACTCCCAGATCAACTTCTTTGTTTTGAGTAGGGCGCTGATTGCGGGGGTAGTAGACGCTGAGTACTCGGCGATAGCCATTTCTGACCATGCCCCGCATTGGGTGGACCTCGAGCTGGGGGAGGAGAGGGACCAGCGGCCGTTGTGGCGCTTGGAGGTGGGGCTGCTGGCGGACGAGGATGTGAGGGGGCGGGTTCGAGGATGCATCGAGAGGTACCTGGAGGCCAACGATAATGGGGAGGTCCGAGTTGGGACGGTATGGGAGGCGCTGAAGGCGGTGGTTCGGGGGGAGTTGATCTCCATTTGGGCCCACAGGGAGAGAGGGGAACAGAGAGAAAGGGAGAGATTGGTGGGGGAGATGGTGAGGGTGGACAGGAGGTACGCGGAGGCCCCGGAGGAGGGTTTGCTGAGGGAGCGGTGCAGCCTTCGTGCTGAATTCGACTTGTTGACCACCAGAAAGGCGGAGGCTCAATGGAGAAAGGCTCAGGGTGCGGTGTACGAGTATGGGGAGTAGGCGAGTAGGATGCTGGCACACCAGCTCCGTAAGCGGGATGCGGCTAGGGAGATTGGTGGAGTTAAGGACCGGGAAGGAAATGTGGTGCAGAGGGGGGTAGAGATTAATGGGGTCTTCAGGGACTTTTATGAGAGACTATATCGGTCCGAACCTCCGGCGGAGAAGGGGGGGATGGGGCGCTTTTTGGACCGGCTGAGATTCCCGAGGGTGGAGGAGGGACGGGTGGAGGGTCTGGGGGCGCCAGTTGAGCTTGAGGAGTTGGTTAAAGGGATAGGGAACATGCAGTCGGGGAAGGCGCCGGGGCTGGATGGGTTCCCGGTTGAATTTTACAAGGCGTATGCAGACCTGCTGGGCCCCTTCAACGAGGGCATCGTTTGCCCCCAACGATGTCTCGGGCGCTGATCTCCTTGATCCTTAAGCGAGACAAGGATCCCCTGCAGTGTGGGTCATCCAGGCCGATCTCACTCCTGAATGTGGACGCCAAGTTGTTGGCAAAGATCTTAGCCACGAGGATAGAAGATTGTGTGCCGCAGCTTATCCACGAGGATCAAACGGGGTTTGTGAAAGGGAGGCAGCTGAATACTAATATACGGAGGCTCTTGAACGTTATTATGATGCCGGCGGTGGAAGGGGAGGTGGAGATAGTGGTGGCGCTAGATGCGGAGAAGGCCTTTGATAGGGTCGAGTGGGGGTACTTGTGGGAGATGCTGGAAAGGTTCGGGTTTGGGGAGGGGTTTGTCAGTTGGGTGAGGCTGTTGTATGAGGCCCCGATGGCGAGTGTGGCCACGAATAAGAGGAGGTCGGAGTATTTTCGACTATACCGAGGGACGAGGCAGGGGTGTCCCCTGTCCCCCCTACTTTTTGCGCTGGCAATTAAACCCCTGGCTATGGCGCTGAGGGAGTCGGGGGATTGGAGGGGGCTGGTCCAGGGTGGGGAGGAGCACAGAGTGTCGCTCTATGCGGATGACCTATTGTTGTATGTGGCGGACCCGGTGGGGGGAATGCCGGTGGTGATAGGGATTCTCCGGGAATTTGGGGATTTCTCAGGGTATAAGCTTAACTTTGGGAAAAGCGAGCTGTTTGTGGTACACCCGGGGGACCAGGAGGGGGGGATTGGGAGGCTCACACTGAAAAGGGCGGAGAGGAGCTTCAGGTACTTGGGGGTTCAGGTGGCCAGGAGCTGGGGGGGCCTTGCATAAGCTAAACCTCACAAGGCTGGTGGAGCAAATGGAGGAGGAGTTTAAGAGGTGGGACATGCTGCCGCTGTCTTTGGCGGGTAGGGTGCAATCAGTCAAGATGACGGTGCTCCCGAGGTTTCTGTTCCTGTTCCAGTGCCTCCCCATCCTTATCCCGAAGGCCTTTTTCAGGTGGGTTAACAGGAGCATTACGGGGTTTGTGAGGGCACACGGGACTCCAAGGGTGAGATGGGTGTTCTTGGAGCGGGGCAGGGATGGGGGGGGCTGGCATTACCCAACCTCCGTGGGTATTATTGGGCTGCCAACGCAGCGATGGTGCGTAAGTGGGTAATGGACGGGGATGGGGCGGCATGAAAGAGGCTGAAGATGACATCCTGTGTGGGTACGAGCTTGGAAGCGCTGGCAACGGTGCCGCTGCCGCTCCCTCCGACGAGGTATACCACGAGCCCGGTGGTGGCAGCTACCCTCAAGATTTGGGGGCAATGGAGGCGGCACAGGAGGGGAGGTGGGGGCCTCGATGGGGCCCCCGATACGGGGGAATCATCGGTTTGTTCCGGGGAGAATTGATGGCGGGTTCCTGAGTTGGCACAGGGCAGGTGTCAGGAGGCTGTGGGACCTGTTCATAGATGGGACGTTTGAGAGCCTGGGTGAGCTGGAAGGGAAGTTCAGGCTCCCCCCGGGGAACACCTTTAGGTGCATGCAAGTAAGGGCGTTTGTCAGGCGGCAGGTGGCGGGGTGCCCCCTGCTGCCGCCGCGTGGGGTGCAGGACAGGGTGCTCTCGGGGTATGGGTTGGAGAGGGGAGGATCTTGGAAGTGTACCAGGTGATGCAGGAGGTAGACGAGGCCTCGGTGGAGGAGCTGAAAGATAAATGGGAGGAGGAGCTGGGTGAGGAGATTGAAGAGGGGACGTGGGCGGATGCCCTAGAACGGGTGAACTCCTCCTCTTCGTGTGCGAGGCTTAGCCTCATAGAGTTTAAGGTACTGCATAGGGCTCATATGACCGGGACAAGAATGAGCCGATTTTTTGGGACCGAGGACAGGTGTATTATGTGTTGAGGGTGTGTTGTTCCTTGTGTCTTAATAAAGCTTGTAGTCTCAAAGTTGGAGAAGATGCTTTATTGTGAATTTGTTCTGTCTTCAGAGCTTAACCTACGGCTACCTCAAATGCTGCCTGCCTGTGTCTGTGTCCTGCTACCAGTTCCCCTTCTGTGAAATGTGTCGTCACTTCCTGTTCCTGTGTATTTATAGCTCTCCCGTGCTCCCTCTAGTGCTTGCTCAGTTGTATTGTATCTACTCAGATCTACAATCACCACATCCCCCTTTTTTCTTTACATATTTTCTGTACATTGTTAAAGAAAATTGTACAAAACAGTTACTCATGATATGTGTGTCTGTACAAGTGATGGTGCTATTGCATATTTTACAAAGCCAATTTATATTTATGAGTCCAATCTTAATAAAAATATTTATGAGTCCAAACGTGATGAATTTGTTCACTGAGTTTTTTCTTTTGTTGTTGTTGACGTGGTGATATTGTTATTGCAACTCCGTTGTGAATGTTGTCGGTGTTCTTGTTATTTTAAGTAACCAATACGTCATCCCATGGTGTTTGCATGGTCGAACCACTGATGTTGACTGACATGGACTTTTTTCTGTACTGGTGGTATCGATTTAGTATGTCATCTGCCTTGAAAGCTGGTGTGCTTGCTTGTTCTGGAGCAGATGTGAGTTTGTGCGATTCGTTGTCATCCCATGGCATGTTTGTAGTCTTGTCATTGCTTTGCAGTGTGCTATGGCATTGTCCTTCATGTGCAGAGTTGTACCATTTTGTACAAGTCGTTGTTTCATTGCTGTTGTTTCTGTCGTTCCTGTCTTTGTTGTTTTCGTTGCCGTTCTTGTTGCTGTTTTTGTCATTTCTGTCTTTGTTGTTGTCGCTATCTTTGTTATGCTTCATGTTGGTTTTGTTGTTCTTCTTGTGGTTTTTGTCGTTGTGCTTGTAGTTTTTGTTGGTGCTGTTGTTGTTCTTGTTTCTGCAATGCTTCTTGAGATTTTTGTTGTTCATATCGCGCTTCATGTTGCTTTTGTTCTTGCTGTTGTTCTCAGTTCTGCTGTGCTTCTTGTGGCTTTTGTTTTTCTTGTTATGCTCAATGAGTGTCCCGTGTGGATAATTTGAGTCATTGTCACAGTTATTGGTGCGAGTGTCCTTTGTGGAATCTGTTACATTGAACGTTTCGTCTCGAGAATGGTGAGAATGATCTGATGTTGCAATGATGCTGGTGGCATCAGTCATTTGTGGTGGATTTGATTCGTCGTCTTTGCTTTCTTGGTGCTCCTTTTCTGGAGTCAAATTCTTCACGATTTCATTTGACGCGGTCTCTCTGGACTCGTGGTGCTCCTCTTCCGGAACCAAAATCTTCATGATTTCAATTGACGTGGTCTCTCTGGACTCTTGGCGCTCCTCTTCTGGAGTCAAAATCTTCATGGTTTCTGTTGATGTGGTCTCACTGGACTCTTGGTGCTCCTCTTCTGGAGTCGAAATCTGCATGGTTTCTATTGGCGCGGTCTCACTGGACTCTTGGTGCTCCTCTTCTGGAGTCAAAATCTGGATGGTTTCTATTGGCATGGTCTCTCTGGACTCTTGGGTGGCCCTACTCTGTGCTTCTGTACAGACAAGCTGAGAACTGTCAGTCTCGCTGTGACCCTGTACCTCCTGTATGTCGAGTGTGATCACCTTGTCACTGTTTTCGCATGCAGTGGGTAGATGTATATTGTCTTCTTCTTGATTATGTGAGCTTGGTAGACTTTTATAGTCTGCTTGCGGTTGCTCAGATACGGCGGGTTGACCTTCATGGTCTTGTTCATGCACAGTGTTCGCCAGGGAGTGTTTGCTTGCTTCCCTTTTGGAGTCTTTCATCACTCTCACTGTGGAGCCTGTCATCGCTCTCTCTGTGGAGTCTTTCTGTGCTCTCTGTGTGGCGTCGTCTTCGTCTTGGGTATTGCTGTCATCCAATGTATCGACGATCTGCCATGGCACCATGGTGTTGGATTAATCTACCACGAGTAGATTCGTGTTGAGCTTTGCGACCGTGTCGCTGATGCTGTGATCAGCATATCCGAATAACTCAGCCATGTCTGAGTAGTATTGTTCGAAAAACAAATCATCTTTTTTTGTGTTGGATTTTTTTTTGTTCTCTTCACTTTGGGTGGTGCAGACTGATTTTTCCAGGGTGTTGTAAGAGTTATTTTCAACTGCTGGTTTAAGTTCAGGCATTTTTCTGTCTTCTGAGGCAAGAACATTTGGTTTTACAGCTTTAAATATCTTGTTTTCAATTTTCGGTCATTTCCCTTTTAAGTGGGCGATCGTGACGTCATGCGTGGAATCGATTGCGCATGCGCAAATCGGCCTTCCTTTACTTTGCGGTTTTGTGTCCACTGCGCATGCGCATAACGATCCGCGACCAAAACGTTTTGAGACTGCACATGCGCGGCTTGCGCATGCGCACAACGATCAGCAACAAGAACTTTTTCTAAACTGCGCATGCGCAACTCGCGCATGCGCAGAACGCAAATCGGGTGATTGTAACTGCGCATGCGCGGCTTCTGTTTCCTGCGCATGCGCAGATTTTAGTTCTTTGTCTCCCAGAGACTGCAAAATGTGCTCCGACGCCATTTTATCGCAGATTTCAGCGGTTTTTTTTCCTGAAAGTTGCGAGTTACCTTTTCCTTTCGATCTGTACTGGATTTCAGCGTTTTGGCTTTGTGAAAAATTCAAGTTATTTCTTCTTTTTGATCTGTACTTTTCACTCACGATTTCTTGACTGAACCCTTTCTGTTTTGATAGTGATTGTTTGAGTTTTGCATCACTCAGTCTCTGTGCAGTTTGGCCTCTGGGCATACAGTGCTGTTCAAATTCCATACAGTACTCTTCAAATTTTTTTAGTATTATTTGTAAGTTGTTGCTGTCTTCAGCTTTTGAGTATTTAAATCCATTATATACTTTCCTAGCTTCATGTCCTGCGATGAGCATTGTTATTTTAATTTCGACTGAGGCTGCTGCTAAATCATTAGCTATGATATAAAAATCGAACATTTGTTTAAATATTTTCCAGACATTTCTTACATTGCCGGTCATGTCCAGCTGAGGTGGGCGTCCAACCCACATCCTTGAATAAGCGATGTCTTCCCAAGTCGAATGTCCAGTAGGAGTTTTTCTTGCCATTTTGGTCTTTCTGAGTCTGCAGCTGAGTTGTCTTGTTGTAAGCGTCTGAAGCCACTCCTGGTACCATGTGTTGTTCCTTGTGTCTTAATAAAGCTCGTAGTCTCAAAGTTGGAGAAGATGCTTTATTGTGAATTCGTTCTGTCTTCAGAGTTTAACTTATGGCTACCTCAAATGCTGCCTTCCTGTGTCTGTGTCCTGCTACCAGTTCCCCTTCTGTGAAGTGTGTCGTCACTTCCTGTCCCTGTGTATTTATAGCTCTCCCGTGCTCCCTCTAGTGCTTGCTCAGTTGTATTGCATCTACTCAGATCTACAATCACCACACAGGGAGCCCAGCAAACCATGTCCACATGTTCTGGGCATGCCCAGCGCTGGAGAAATTTTGGAAGGGTGTAGCAAGGACGGTATCGAGGGTGGTAGGATCCAGGGTCAATCCAGGCTGGGGACTCGCAATATTTGGGGTTGCAGTGGAGCCGGGAGTGCAGGAAGCGAAAGAGACCGGTGTTCTGTCCTTTGCGTCCCTAGTAGCTCGGCGGAGGATTCTTCTTCAGTGGAAGGATGCGAGGCCCCCAAGCGTGGGGGCCTGGGTCAACGATATGGCGGGGTTTATTAAATTGGAGAGGGTGAAATTTGCCATAAGGGGGTCAGTGCAGGGGTTTTTCAGGAGATGGCAACCACTCCTAGATCTCCTGGCACAACGGTAAAAACAAAAGGTCAGCAGCAGCAGCAACCGGGGAGGGGGGGGGAGGGTGTTGTCTCTTTGTTTTTGTTTGAATATCTGTTTTTTTGCCAATGGCGGGCGTTAATTTATTGTTTCTCTTTTGTATTTACGGCGGGGGGGGGGGGTCTGTTTTTTTTATTTGTTCTTAGAAATTTCTGTTATTGTTTTCTTTTTTGTGAAAATTTGAATAAAAATTATTTTTTTTAAAAGAAAAGTTGGAAGTCAGATACACCGCTGGAGGTGGCGGCTTGGCTGGGGACTTGTATGACTTCCCCAGGATGGAGAAGATTAAGTTGGAGTTGAGGGGGTCAGCGGAGGACTTGAAGTTGCGGTGGGGGTTGTTCATGATAGTGTTTCAGGAACTGTTCATCGCAGGGGCGGGTGAGAGGGGAAAAACTGTACAAACTGTGGACTATGATTGTATGGAATGTGTATTTCATACTTTACACATGTTCGGAATAAAGAACCTTTGGAAAAAAACTAACCTAGTTGAATTTTGAGGAAGGTATTAAAATGATAGCTCAAGTAGTGGACAGGTACTAAAATATTTAGAAGGCTTGAATCAGGAAGTATACATCGGCTTAGGAGGAGATACAGTCAAGTTTGCAGGACTGAACAGTCAAATGATAAAGACAGATTGCATAGACTTTTCTTGTATATCCTAGAGTACAGAAAAGTAAGGCAGGGACAAATTCAGTTGCTCCCTTCTCCAGAATCTCATTTCTTTTTGCCTAGTGTAATGGATAATGCAAAATTTCTGAAGGAATTCACAGCTTTCGTGGAAAAGGCAATGAGCAAGCTGACAATTTGTAACGAGGATGTGAACCGCGGTGATCGCTGGATCCAGGTAAAACACTGAACTCTAATATTCTGCAGTAAGATCTCTAGGAAAACAAAATCTTCTTATGGAAGTGCAGCAAAAAGTTCCTTTTGCCCCTCCTCAGTTGATCAGATGCAGCCCTACCTTTGTCTCCTTTCTCTTGTTCAGATACCAGGCAAGAACCCCAAACATCTTTTTTAAAATTTGTAAAACTGTAAGGAAAGGATACTTCGCCCCAGGCGTAATGACTCTGACCAATTGGTATCTTTTACGTTAAAACAAAGTTTAATTTAAACAAAGAATGAGCCACATTAACGGCAAGGAGATAGCTTCAGATATATCAGCTAAACATTTCTTAAACAAAAGGGAAACCTTGAACTTACCATCTATACCTGCTACTAACTCCAATTAAGCAACCCAATGTAGTTCAAATGCCACTTATAAATAGAGTTGACAGATTACTTACTTAGATGTGTAGAGACGTTTGGAAAGAGAAACCAGCGGCAGGATTCTCCGTTCCTGAGACTAGGTGTTGAGGCTGGAGCAGGATTTGTGGACTCCCACAACTGCAAATCTGGCGCCGCACCTGGACCAATTCAGCCATTTTTAAGGGGCTAGCACTGGCGCCATGTGGAACACAGTTGATTTCAATGAGAAACGATGCCAGATTCACAATTGGCACTTAGGAGGTCGACCAGCTGCAGCCGCATATAGATATTATAAACCCCACACACACCATCCCAGCCAACAAGATGGCACTGGTGGTGCTGGAGCGTGCCCACACAGCTGATGGGTCAGCTCTGGCCAGAGGGCACCAAGGGGGGGTGCCTGGGGCATGGCCCTAAGTTCACAGTGGGCAGTCAGTGGATTGCGCAGCTGCATGGCTGCCGTGCAGGCTGCGGCAATGGTGGTCCGTGTCAATCCACCCCGGCCCCACAGTCCATATCCTGACTACCCGCCGCTACTCACTCCGACCCTGGCAGAAGCCTCATGCAGATAGTGGCACAACTGTCAGCAAACAATGGCCATGCTGGACACTCTCTGTGCCCCTTCTCTCTTCCTCAGCAGCCATGACGCCGGTTTCACGATTTTTAAAAACACAAGTGAACCTTGCCGTCAGGAATACAGTCCATTGGATGTGTAGAATCGCGGAGACCCCTGAGGATACCGGGTTGGGCCTGCTAATGATATGCCAATAGTGTTTACTGTACGTGCGAAGTGGCGATGGAGAATTGCAATTTGGCTTGAAATTGGAGCCCGCAGCAATTTTGGCGTCGGAACCGATTCTACGCCCAATCACGTTTCCTGATTCTGGTGTCGGCCAACAGAGATTTCCACCCCAGATCTAGTATACTTCTGTTCAACCAGAACCATTTGGAAAACTGCTGTTCAACTTAAAATCCGATATCAAACTGCAAAACTACACAGACCTTGCTCCTCCCATCAATATCATCTGATCAATAATCTTTATTATTGTCACAAGTATGCTTACGTTACCACTACAATGAAGCTACTACGAAAAGCCCCTAGTCGCCACACTCTGGCGCGCGTTCCGGTACACTGAGGGAGAATTCAGAATGTCCAATTCATGTAACAAGCACTTTTAGCCCTTGTGGGAGGAAACCGGAGCACCCAGAAGAAACCCACGCTGACACATGCAGACTCCGCACAGTGACCCAAACTCACTTAACCGTGCAAAGCTGGGTGGGACACAGATCACGATGTCTCATGAGATCTGATTAGATCTCACGAGGTGTAACAACCATTAGGAATCCCGGGGGTGGCCTCTCTCAGGATCAACTGGCTGAATCCTGCCCTGATTCCAGCGGGATGGGGACGGTAAATCATACCCATAACATATATCAATTCCTACGTTCATCATATCCTCCTCCTACTTTACATTGAAGGGTGCTAAATAGCTCTCAATATGCCTAGGGAGCTTAATGCCCTTTATGGGCCAGATCAGACCTCTTTAAATATCTCAAGCAGAATCCTCAGCTTCAGTCCTCAGAAAATTAACAGATTGAAATGTCCTAAATTGAAATAGCCGCAAAATCTCCCGATTCTCCTCATTGTCCATTCTCACCAGACTCAAGTTCAAATCTGGAAGCAGCTTGTTGATTCACTGCTAGCTATTCACGAAAGCCCGGGCCTGTCTGTTCTAGATCGGCCCCTCTGTCCAATGTAATTAGAGACAGGATGATGGACTATGTGACAATTAATGATGTAATCCAACCTTATTTTGTCTGTCCTGTGCTGCGTTCTATGATGGCGGGAAGGGCGCCCCCTTCTGTTTGCCTCACTTTGTATTTCTTTGTCTTTTTCTACCTTGCCTTTCTGAGGCTCTGCAAGCTGATCTTTCTTTCTTTCAGGACGAAATTGAGTTTGGTTACTCAGAAGCTCCTCACAAAACCTTCCCCATTGTGTTTGATTCTCCTCGAAATCGCGGACTGAAGGATTTTCCCTACAAAAAACTCCTGGTGAGGCACAATGTTTCTTGGCGTTCAGCTTCAGAATATTATTTTATCCCAACACTGACCTTGCTCTGCTCTTTTTGTGGTCGTACATTCCACGTGTGTCTTGAGATGTATTCAAGTGTGAAGGAAAAGATAAATAAACAAGCCCACGAGCAGCTGTGTCTGAACCATTAAGCTGTTGAATGGATGCTTAGCATTTCAAAGGATCTCAGGGGTATTAAGCACTTTGCAAGTTCCGGTCGGCACGGGATGGGTAGCCTGCTGTGGGTGGTGGCATGGCGACGGATCAACCAACGCTCCATTCTCTGCCCGATCAGGATTCCTGGTCACAGTGGGAGAGAATGGAGAATCCTGGCCAAGATATTCCCTTCAAAATTCCAGATACCAACTTGATTACTAATTAGGTGGATTACCTACCACTCACCGATGATGTAGCGATATTTCTGCCCACAAAGCATGGAAATCTCATTTAAATATATTTTAATGATTTTAAATATCATTAAAGGGCAAACCCCATTGTTCCCCCCTCACTAAATATTTAAACCTCACCAGCGTGATGTGATGTCAGCTAGGTTCAGAACATCTTTATATGAGGGGATCCGGCTCGTGGTGCTAAGGTCGCAAAAGCGTCCGAGAGGAACATGCCGAGGCACTGCCTCCTGGCACAGGTTGGCCAACCTGGCAGTGCCAACATGTGCCTGGGGCAGTGCCAAGGCAGTCCTCTGGGCAGCCCTGTTGTTGGTGGGGGGGGGGGGTCGTGTTATGTGTGGAGGGGGAGGGAGAGCGTGAGGCAGTTGAATTGGGAAACTTGACTGTGACGGCTGGCGGGCAGTTAGGTGGGAACCTGGTATTGATTGAGGGGAGCGGGCAGCGAGTGGGCAGTTGGAGTGGAACAAGCATTGAGGGGGAAATTAAGGCAATACTGTCATGGTGGTTGTTAGGGGGAGCACGGAGAACCGTTGATAATTGTGCAGTGGGGGGAGGGAGAGCCCATGACAATTGTGCCATTAGAGGGGGGTGGGCTCCTGATAGCTTTCTGGTATTTGGTAGGGGGGGGGGGGGGGGGTGCTGGGGGGGATTAACAGTGCCGTCGAATGTTGTTCGATGAACGTTGGAAACTTCAAAGTAATAAATTAGCATTTCATTATCAGGATCATAAGTCGGAATCACACCCTCTCTCAAAATTGCATCGTTTGTTCAACAATGTGGCCAATGTGAAATAATGCGTGTATCAAGTGAACAGTACACCCCAGGGAGCTCAGAGGTGGGCACAACGCTCGGGGTTGGGGGGGGGGGGGGGGGGGGGGGGGGGTCAGACCCGGGATAGTGCCATGGTTTATGCCATAATAATGCCAGGCAGTGCCAGGGAAGCCAGCTTGTTGCCAGTGGATGGTGGCAGTACACCTGGCTGAAGGTTGTTTCCTAGTGTACCTACTGTGCACTGAAGTGGCCTTTAAAAATGGAACCAAGATCATTTATTCCCTGAATTGATGGATACAACATGAAACTCCTGTCTCCTTTCATTTTCTTCAAAGTCCCGCACTATATGGTGGAAAAAGCTGTTATCTTGTTATCGAAGGCCTCAATGCACTTTTCATGCCTTTGCCAAAATATCACCCTAAGAAACCAAAAGCTAGGTTTATCAATCGTAAACCTACATTTAAATATGGAGACATGAACTACGTATTATATGCTGGAGGTTCTACCATGTGACATCCGGTCCCCATGCTTTACAATTGGATGCATAAAACATCAATCGCTGCAACAAGCTTCATTATTTGTAAATTCAATGATTTTTCGGCAGCATAGTGGTGAAGTGGTTGTAGTCATTTCATGGTTGTGATGTAATTCACTGACTGACCACAAGGAGTCTTATTTGTATATAAGTAAATGTTAGAGTTAGGTAACCTCAGTCTGACTAGGGAGCTGCGAGACGTTGCTTCTGCATGTTCATATTGTTATTCATCTGTTGCTTTGTATATAGTTGACCCACAATTAATGTTAATAAATCATTTATAGCTTTAGCTACACGTATTCTTGTAATTTAAATCAGGCCACCCGACAAGACCATTACAGTCGTTAGCACTGCTGCCTCACAGCGCTGAGGACCCGGGTTCAATCCCAGATCCCAGCCCCGGGTCACTGTGTGTGAAGTTTGTACGTTCTCCCCGTGTTGCGTGGGTCTCACCCCCACAAAGCAAAGATATGCCAGGTAGGTGAATTAGCCACACTAAATTGGCCCTTTATTGAAAAAAATTCAATGATTTTTTGGCGGTCAGGAATTGGCCTATTTCCCATAGAACATAGAACAGTACAGCACAGAACAGGCCCTTCAGCCCTCGATGTTGTGCCGAGCAATGATCACCCTACTCAAACCCACGTATCCATCCTATACCCGTAACCCAACAACCCCCCCCCCCCCTTAATCTTACTTTTTAGGACACTACGGGCAATTTAGCATGGTCAATCCACCTAACCCGCACATCTTTGGACTGTGGGAGGAAACCGGAGCACCCGGAGGAAACCCACGCACACACAGGGAGGACGTGCAGACTCCGCACAGACAGTGACCCAGTCGGGAATCGAACCTGGGACCCTGGAGCTGTGAAGCATTTATGCTAACCACCATGCTACCGTGCTGCCCTGAATCTCCCATATTTTGTTAGAACTAATAAATGAAAGCATGTCAAGAAATTGAAAAGCACACATTTTATGTAAGTCCCTTAAGATTTGTCTTTTGGGTTGTTTGAAGCAGTGTTCAGGAGATGAATGTTTAATTGCTGGAGATTCCAGAGCAATCCCAACTATCAATTGACCTTCAAATGCAGGTTAATTCTCCAGAGAGCATCAGAGGATAGTAGTCATCAGGAATGCTTGATGGTAGAAGAGAGAGAAGTCCACTGTGCATCTAGCCCAGGTTGACCATGACTCAGGAATGCTAAATACGGGCAATACAGAGTGCTTTGTTCTGCATTTAACTCGTCATTTATGATCCGAGTGTTTAATAATGTTAAAAAAAATGTGCGGGGAAATTTTTCCTTTCTCCTTGATGAACACAAAAATTCATCGTTAGTGAAATTATTATCTATGAATCTGTTGTATGCTTTGGCCTGGTAGGTTACGTAACTGAGGCCAATAGCCATAGAGTTCGGACGGCAACATTCTTACAAATTATTGGTCTGTAAATATTAAGATATCAACTAGATTTAGAACTCTATCGTTGATGAACTGATTTTCAAAGTAGTATCAATTTGAATACAATCTCATCTATTATTGTGTATTTATCTAGGGCCCGGATTTTGGACATGTAACCAGAACAGCTGATGTGGTCAACAGCCTGGATTCCTTTGGAAATCTAGAGGTCAGCCCTCCAGTAACGGTGAATGGAAAGGAATATCCAATGGGAAGGATTATCATCGGAAGTGCTTTTCCTACGTAAAACATTTTATTAATTTTGGAAGGAAGGAAAACAAGATTGAGAGTTCTTGCCTCTCTCCCAGTGTCTACGTGGGTTTCACCCGCACAACCCAAAAAATTGGAGGTTTCATGGATTGGCCACACTAAATTGCCCCTTTATTGGAAAAAGATAATTGGGTACTCTTAAGGGGTCGGGCTCCACGGACCACGTGACCGGCTCGTGGCCAATTGCGTGAGAGAACGCAACCCTCAGCCAATGGGGAATTTGCGCAGGCACTGGGAGCAGGACCCCGGGCAGTGTGGACCAGGGTGCCGAAGTGTTAAGACCTGTTATAATCGGGTTCTGTGCCTGTTACTTAACTGCCTTTGCCTTTCATTAGTAAACCCCTTTGTTAATTACTGGAAGCCTTCAGTGTATGTCTCGAGCCATCACATTGGCAACGAGGTTAAAGTTTTCGATCGCAGCTGTCAGACGTCCTGATTGAGGGGGGAAGAAAGGAGCAGTTGAGACAATCGAGAAGCACCAGCAAATGTCAGAATCATTCAAACTGTGAGTGGAAATACTTATCATTGGTAAACTAGACTCATTTGCTCAAGGGGCTGAGGATTGGAGTCAGTACATCGACGGCTCCACTTTTTTTAGAACTCGAACGAGATCACAAGCAAGAATGAGCAGAAGGTGGTGCTTCTAACAGTTTGTGGGCCCCAAACCTAAAATCCCGGGAGTCACCCAACTCAAAGACATTATACCAGATAGTGAAATTGGTCAAAGAACATTTTAACCCAAGGTCCTTGACTATCCTCCAACATTATAAGTTTAACTCTGCAGTGAGGGACCATGACGAGTCTCTCAGACTTCACATCTAGGCTTCGCCAGCTTGTTGAGTACTGTGACTATGACAATATTAGTAAATTTGATCGAGAGAGCTCAGGTGACAAGAGTGTACCGAAAAAGACGCCACTGAGCTCCAAAACATACCTGATGGGGAGGCTAACCAAGTATGGGGTGGCATGGCCATGAGGTCTGCGACAGGATAAAACGGCACAGGGGAAAACCAGACAGGATCCTCGGGACCAGTTTGGAGTCAAAGGATCAGGAAAAATTCAAACCAAGTCAAAAGCAGACTATTATAATTGTGGGGGAGATCATCCCCAGGAGATCTGTCATGTTCGGGAGATTGTGTGCTCCAATGCAACTGAAGGGGGCACACTCAAGGAAGGCCAAACGCGCCAATGCAAAAACAACAACAGGAGCAGCAGCAATCCACAACGCCATTGAACATAGTGGGGAAGAAGAGTATGCAATGTATTAGTTGAATGCAGTCTAATTGAATAAGACGGCCCCGACTGAAATTGTCTTACGGGTAAACGACAAATCAATTAAAATGAATGTTGACACCAGGGCGTCAATAACCGTAGTGGGGGAGCAGACATTCCAATATCTTTGTGCAGGAACTCAAGACTTTAAGCTTGAAGATTACTATAGCCAAGCTTTCCACATGCACCAGGGAAATTTTGAATTCTTGGAGCCACCAAGACACCAGTGGCTTACGAAGGGCAGGAGGCTAATTTGCCTTTGGTTGTAGTGGGAGGGTATAGATCCAGTCTGATGGGAATTACTGGTCACGGAGGATTAGGCTCAATTAGCTGAAAATTTTCAAACTGTCCAACAGGGTCCTCCAATAAGGAGGTATGAAGATTCTTCCACAAGGAACTGAGCTGGATTAAAGGTGTCAAAGCCAAAATCTATGTAAATCGGATTCAATGCCCAAGTTCTTCAGAGCAAGACCAGTGTTATTTGCACGGCACCAGAACGTTGAAGCAGAGCTAAAGAGATTGGAAGAGCTGGACATAATCAAGCTAATTCAGAGTGGGTGGCACCAATAGACCCGGTCCTTAAACTAGATTGTTCAATAAGGATTTATGGGGACTATAAACTGACCATGAACTCCTTCCCTAAAAGCACAGTGGATGTACCAACACCTCGGAGGGCAGCAGTTTAAGAAGGCAACTCGCCATCACCTTCTGAAGGGCAACTAGAGATGGGCAATGAATGCTGGCCTAACCAGCGGCGCCCACATCACATAAATGAATTGTTAAAAAAAAAAATCAGACTGCCCAAGTCAATCAGTATCTGATTCCCCGAATCAAGAACCCCTACGCTCACTTGGCAAGGGGCCTTACCTATTCAAAATTGGACCTTAGTGACTAGAGTTGGATGAGGGGTTTCAGAAGTTTGCCACAATAGGCCTCTTTTAATATACTAGACTACCATTTGGCATCGCTTAATCCAGCACTATTTTGGATTTGAGACCAAGAAAAGATCAGCCATGATCTGATTGAATGGCGGAGCAGGCTCAAATTGCCTACTTCTGCTCCTAATTCCAATGTTCCTATGTTCCAATTTACGATGGAAAATCTCCTCCATGGAATTTTCAAGGTGACTCCGGCACTATCCCAGAAGAACCTATGGTCACCCTAATAATAATAAGAATCTTTATTGTCACAAGTAGGCTTACATTAACACTGCACAGTAGGACAGTGGTTAGCACTGTTGCATCCCAACTCCAGGGTCGCAGGTTCCATTCCCGGCTTGGGCCACTGTCTGTGTGGAGTCTGCATGTTCTCCGTGTCTGTGTGGGTTTCCTATGGGTGCTCCAGTTTCCTCCCATAAGTCCCGAAAGACGTGCTGTAAGGTAATTTGGACCCAAACAGGCGCAGAATGTGGCGACTAGGGGTTTTTCACAGTAACTTCATTGCAGTGGTAAATGTAATCCTACATTAAGGACAGTAGGAATATGTATGCTTGAATGTCCTAGGCCCATGTAGCAGAGCCTGATGTCCACTTGTTTTTGACCACCTTGCCTCTGGACCAAGACCTTCCTCCATCAAGTCTGTCTGGTAGCAGGTGTGCAACAGGCACCTCATGTTAAAATAACTCACACATAGGCATTTCCACCCCTTTAAAAGAAGTTTGAGACCTGGAACATTAGCATCCTCATGGACAACCCCAATAGCAGCAGACCGGAACAACATACTGGTATTGTTGTTTGGGAGCTCAGGCGTTTCAACGGTAACATTGCTGCTCTAAGAGAGACCCAGTGGCCAGGTGAAGGCCAGTTCAAAGAACAAGGTGGCAGTTACACTTTTTTCTGGATAGATAAACCAGAAGATGATCGCTGCCTCCATGAGGGTGACTTAGCCATTAAAAACAAACTAGTTGGCCATCTCAGTGTGCCCAAACAGTCCAACAGAAATGGAAGAGCAGATATGTAGGCAAATTTCAGAGAAGTGTAAAAATAATAGGGTACTGATAGTGAGGGATTTCAACTTCCTCAACATTAACTGGGATACTCATAGTGGGAAAGGTTTAGAAGGAGCGGACTTCGTAAAATGCATCCAGAATGTTTTAAGCCAGTACGTAGAAGGACCTACAAAAGAGGGGATGGTCCCGGACTTAATTTTCGGTAACGAACTTGAGCAGGTGATTGAAGCATCAGTGGGAGAACATTTTACAGACAGTGATCTTAACTCCATTAGATTCAAGATTGTTAAGGAAAGGGACAACAATAGGCCTGAGATCAAAGTTCTAAACTGAGGGAAGGCCGATTTTAATAAGATCAGATTGGATTTGGCCAGAGTGGACTGGGATGGACACTTTTAGGTAAATCTGTGACAGAACAGTGGGATGCATTAAAGAAGGAAATAGGGAGAGTGCAGGGCCAACATGTTCCAATAAAGAAAAATGGTAGGACCAACAAATCCAGTGAATCCTGGATATGGAGGGATATACATCATTGGACAAGGAGAGAAAGGGAGGCTTATGTCAGATATTGAGGGCTCAAAACAACAGAAGCCCTCAAGGAGTATAGAATGTGCAAGAGGAAACTTTAAAATGAAATTAGAAGAGCAAAAAGGCGACATGAAAGGATACTGGCAGGTAAAATAAAGGAAAATCCTAATGTTATGGGCCAGGGTTTAGAGAACCTCAAAGTGTATCATGGAGTTCACCTGACCCACAACTTTTAATAGATTGTGGTATGGGGAGCACACGGCCCACTCTACAGGTGTGGTACAGCAGAAATCGAAAAGTACTTTTTAAAGAAAAACAATGTTTATTCTATGAACTCAAGTTAACCTTTTTAAAACATACAGTGAACATCTTAGCAACCATCAATTCAAATACAACCCCCAAAGAATACAACACTAAGTAATCCTTAATAACTTCCCAAACAACATTCGGAAGACAAAAGAAACACCTTTTAACAGAAGCACATCAGGTTTACATTCCCTACTGAGAACATTTATAAGTCTGAATTCACCAAATGATCAAGAGATAGTCTTTTCATGGCAGAGAGAACAGTACACCTGTTTTGTCTGGCTTCAGCTCCAACACTGAAAACAAAACAAAAAAAACACACACCCAAGCTTTTCTCAAAGTGAAACTAAAAAGCAGAGCCAGAGCTCAGCTCCACCCACAATCTGACATCACTGCAGTAACATGAGCAGCCAAACATTTCTTAAAGTGACATTCTCATGACACTAAGTTGTTTTACAAGTACATTATGGGTAAAAGGATAATTAGCAGTGGTAATTTGTGCCTGGAGCTGGAGGATGTCGGTAGGGTTCTAAATGAATACTTTATGTCAGTGTTCACTCGTGAGAGAGGCAGTGTGGGTATAGAAATCAAGAAGAAGGACTGTAATAAAATCAAAAAGATTAACATTGACAGAGAGGAGGTTCTGAGTTGTCTGGCAGGCTTAAAGGTAAACAAATCTGAAATGCCAGATGAAATGTATCCCAAGCTGCTGAGTGAAGCAAGGGAGTAAATAGCAGGGGTGCTGGCAATAATCTTCAATTCCTCTCTGGCCACAGGCGAGGTGCTGGAGGATTGGAGGATAGCCAATGTGGTACCATTATTCAAGAAGGGCGGAAGGAATAAACCAGGAAACTATGGTCCAGTCACTCTAACCTCAGTGGTGGGGGAACTAACGGAAGAAATTCTGAGAGCCAGAATTAATCCGCATTTAGAGAGGCAGGGATTATGGAGAGGCAGGGATTAATCAAGAACAGTCAGAGTGGTTTTGTTAAGAGGAGGTAATATCTGACCACCTTGATTTGAGTTTTTCGAAGAGGTGACCAGGTGTGTAGAGGAAATGCATTTGAACTAGTCTTGATTGAACATCAGCAAGGCTTTTTATAAGGTCCCACATGGGAGACTGATTGCGAAGGTAAGAGCCCATGGGATCCAAGGAAATTTGGCAAATTGGATCTCAACTTGCCTGAGTGGCAGAAAGCAGAGGGCAATGGTCGAGGGTGTTTTTCTGACTTGAAGCCCGTGTCCAGTGTGGTCCCACAGCGATCAGTGCTGGGGCCCTTGCTGTTTGTGCTTTATATAAGTGATTTAAATATGAATGTAAGAGGACTGATCAGTAAGTTTGCAGATGGTACAAAAATTGGTAGTGTGGTAAATAGTGAGGAGGATAGCCTTTGATTATAAAAGGATATAGCCGGGATGGTCAGATGGGCTGATCAGTTGCAAATGGAATTCAATCCGGATAAGTGTGGGGTGATGCACTTGGGCAGGACAAACAAGGCAAGGGAATACAGGATAAACTGCAGGACCCAGGGAAGCACCAAGGATCATAGGGGTCTTGGTGTGCATGTACACTGGTCCCTTGCAGAACAGGCGGATACAGTGGTTAAGAAGGCATATGGTACACTTGTCTTTATTGGCCGAGGCATAGAGTTTAAGAGCAGGGAGGTTATGCTGGAACTGTATAAAATGTTGGTTAGGTCACAGCTCGAGTATAGTGTGCAGTTCCGGAATCCACATTACAGGAGGGATGTGAGACCACTGGAAAATATGCAGAGGAGGTTTACCAGGATGTTGCATGGGCTGGAGAGTTTTAGTTATGAAGAGAGATTGGATAGACTTGGATTGTTTTCCTTGGAGCAGAGGAGACTGAGGGGCCGACATAGAACATAGAACAGTACAGCACAGAACAGGCTCTTCGGCCCTCGATGTTGTGCCGAGCAATGATCACCCTACTCAAGTCAACGTATCCACCCTATACCAGTAAGTAACCCAACAGCCCTCCCCCCCATTAACCTTTTAAAAAAAAAAAAATTTAAATATATATATTTTTAATGACTTGGTGGGCCGCATAAAGACATTTGGCGGGCCGCATCGCGGGCCATATAATCATGAGAGGCATAGACAAGAACAAACTTTTCCCCTTGGTGGCGTGATCAATGACCAGAGGGCATAGATTTAAGGGTCGGGACAGAAGGTTGAGAGGGTTTTTTAGGAAAAACCTTTTGCCCGAGACCTATTTCTACCAACCAGCCATCCTTCGGGACCCAAGCCAGCCAGCCTTTACAATCCGCGCCACCCGAACTTTGCGACCCACTATTCTCACTTACTTTTAATGTGACAGGTGAGTCTGCTTGATCCTCAATCTCACTTGCTTTGTTATTCAATGTTACATTTCTGATTATGACCTCAGCTGATCATTTAAGATCTCATTACATCCGTTGAAACCTTGGACTCGCCATGCAGTCTTCAAATGCCTTTGATGTTTTGAGGGTTTTAAACTTTCATTTGCCAATGCTTCCCTGCGTACAATACAAGTGGGCTGTCTTCTCTATCGGCAGGATCATCCATTTCGCGGATTTCCCGATGGCGTCAGGGTGCCCACAATGGGAAACATCATTGACTTGTTGGTGGGATGGAAGATCCCGCTGCCAACGAGGGCGTGGTGCACTAGAAAATGGGTGTGGAAGGACGGAGAATCCCACCATGGGCTTTGCATCCTGATTTGCAATAGCAGAATAAACCCACACCTCAAGTAATCATATTTATGCTGCTTTGTTCCGGTTTCAGCTTCTTCTTCATAGGTTGTTCACTACAGGCCCTGGAGTTCACACCAACACTGTGCTGGCAGCTGTAAAATGGAGGAATCTCTCTCGCACCCAGAACACGTGACGTCAGTATACGGGACGCATGACCTGCTCTCTGCCGCCGCTCCAGGCAGGAAGACTCCAGCGACTTTAAAAAAAAATTTGCTCCCGTGTCAGTGCACTGACGTCAAGAGGAGGCATTCTGCCCCACTGGGCTCTGGGCTTGTGCACTGCTGAGGGGGCATACATGCGGAACGGCTGGCATTCTGAAAGACGGTTGCCTCCGGCATTTTTAAAAGCTGTTCACGCCGTTGGGCACTACCTTCCGTGATTGGGAATATTGCAACGCATGGCCCTGCAATCGGGAACACTGTAACGCATGGCCATGCGATCGGGAATGCCACAATGCATGACCCCGCAATCCTCCTGACACCCGCCTGTGACCCTGGGTTTAATAATGACTGGCCTAGAACACAATCTTGTCAACACCTTGTTCCATCAGAGAGACAAATACAAGGCCTCATGGCAACACCATCTCCCCAAGCACTGGCAGCTGTTTGACTGTGTCATTCTCCGAGTGAGGGACCACAAGGACCATGTATCTTCCGTGTTATGACAGGATCTGTTGGGACACTGTTTAATCGCTCTGTGATCAACATCAATTTAGCCCCAAAACAGAACAGCAACAATGCCGCAGCAAAATCAACACCAAGACTCTCAAAGACTCTTGATAAGAGGGCCCTTTTCAGCCAGTGCCTCATTGCCAACCTGACAAAGCCCAGTGACCCAGACATGCAGAGTGTCCACAGCACCTGGCCTGCCCTCAAGACCTCCATAATCAGGACTTGCAAAGGGATGCTTGCTTACTCTTTTTTTTTAAAAAAATAATTTTTATTGAATTTTTCAAAATACAAACATTTTAACCCCCCCTACATTTACATTTAAATTATAACAAAACAAAGTCAAACCCCCCTACTTAACAAGAAAAAGAAAAAGAATCCCCCCCCCCCCCCTACCCGCGCATCCCCCCCTCCCCCCCCCCCCCCCCCGCCGGCGAACCGACAGTCAGACCAACTTATCATTTCTAGCAGCGTCCTCGGGCAGGCCTTGCCCGTGCCACCGCCGCTACCGTACTTCCTTCGTCGTTTTCCCCCCCCCCCCCCCCCCCCCCTCCCCCCCTCCCGCCCTCCCCTCCCCTCCCGGGTTGCTGCTGTCATGGCCTCAGTTTCTATCTCTGATCCAAGAGGTCTAGGAAGGGTTGCCATCGCCTGGAAAACCCCTGCACCGACCCTCTCAGGGCGAATTTGATCCTTTCCAATTGGATGAAGTTTGCCATGTCGTTTAACCAGGTGTTAACACTCGGAGGCCTTTCGTCCCTCCACTGAATCAGGATCCTCCTCCGAGCCACCAAGGACGCAAAGGCTAATATTCCAGCCTCCCTCGCCTCCTGTACCCCCGGTTCCACCCCAACCCCGAAGATCGCAAGTCCCCATCCTGGCTTGACCCTGGACCCCACCACTCTCGACACCGTCCCTGCCACCCCCTTCCAGAACTCCTCCAGTGCCGGACATGCCCAAAACATATGTGCATGATTCGCAGGGCTTCCCGAACATCTAATACACCTGTCTTCACCCCCGAAAAACCGACTCATCCTTGTCCCCGTCATGTGGGCTCTATGCAGTACCTTAAATTGAATGAGACTTAGTCGCGCACATGACGACGACGAGTTAACCCTCTCCAGGGCGTCTGCCCATGTCCCGTCCTCTATCTGTTCCCCCAGCTCTAACTCCCACTTATCTTTCAGCTCCTCTACTGGTACCTCCTCCACCTCCTGCATAATCTTATAGATGTCCGAGATCTTCCCCTCCCCGACCCAGACCCCTGATAGCACCCTCTCACTCACCCCCCTGTCGGGGAGCGCGGGGAACCCCGCTACCTGTCGTCTGGCAAATGCCTTCACTTGGAGGTACCTGAACGTGTTCCCCGGGGGGAGCCCAAATTTCTCCTCCAGCTCTCCCAGGCTCGCAAACCTCCCCTCTATAAACAAGTCCCTCAGTTGTCTAATACCCGCCCTCTGCCAGCTCTGGAATCCCCCTCCTGTGTTTCCCGGCGCAAATCTGTGGTTCCCTCTTAGTGGTGCCCCTATCAGACCTCCCACTTCCCCCCTGTGTCGCCTCCACTGCCCCCAGATCTTGAGGGTGGCCGCCACCACCGGGCTCGTGGTATACCTCGTGGGAGGGAGCGGCCATGGTGCCGTTACCAGTGCCCCTAAGCTTATGTTGCCGCAGGACGCCCTCTCCATGCGCTTCCAGGCTGCCCCCTCCCCTTCCATCATCCACTTTCGTACCATCGATGTATTTGCCGCCCAGTAATATCCGGAAAGGTTGGGTAACGCCAGCCCTCCACTATCCCTACTCCGCTCCAAAAAGACCCTTCTAACTCTCGGGGTACCATGTGCCCACACATACCCCATGATACTACTCGTTACCTTCTTGAAAAAGGCCCTGGGGAGGAAGATGGGCAGACACTGGAACAAAAACAAGAACCTCGGGAGGACCGTCATTTTAACTGACTGCACCCTCCCTGCTAGCGACAGCGGCACCATGTCCCACCTCTTAAACTCCTCCTCCATCTGCTCCACCAGTCTGGAAAAGTTCAACTTGTGTAGGGTCCCCCAGTTCTTTGCCACCTGCACCCCCAAATACCTAAAACTTTTAACTGCTCTTTTGAAGGGGAGCCTCCCAATTCCCTCCCCTTGGTCTCCCGGGTGTATTACAAAGACCTCACTTTTCCCCAGATTTAATTTATATCCCGAAAAATCCCCGAACTCCGCTAGTATCCCCATTACCTCCGGCATTCCCCCCTCCGGGTCTGCCACATACAACAACAAATCATCCGCATAGAGCGAGACCCGATGTTCCTCCCCTCCCCTTGTCAGTCCTCTCCACCCCCCTGAACCCCTCAGTGCCATCGCCAACGGCTCAATCGCTAATGCAAAGAGTAAGGGAGATAGGGGACATCCCTGCCTAGTACCTCGATGGAGCCCAAAATATTCTGACCTCCTCCCGTTTGTTACCACACTTGCCATCGGAGCTGAATAGAGCAGTTTTACCCACTTGATAAATCCCTCCCCAAACCCAAACCTTTCCAACGTCTCCCACAAGTATTCCCACTCCACCCTGTCAAATGCCTTCTCCGCGTCCAGCGCTACCACTATCTCCGCCTCCCCTTCCACTGCTGGCATCATAATCACATTTAACAATCTCCGAACATTTGTGTTAAGTTGGCGTCCCTTCACGAACCCCGTCTGGTCTTCATGGACTACCCCTGGCACACAGTCCTCTATCCTGGTTGCCAGGACCTTTGCTAACAGCTTGGCATCTACATTTAAGAGGGAGATAGGCCTGTAGGACCCGCACTGGACCGGGTCCTTGTCCCGCTTCAAAATCAAGGAGATCAGGGCCTGCGACATTGTTGGAGGCAGAACCCCCCCCTCGCGCGCCTCATTGAAGGCTCGCACCAGCACTGGACCCACCAAGTCCACAAATTTCCTGTAAAACTCCACCGGGAACCCATCCGGCCCCGGCGCCTTCCCCGCCTGCATCTGGCCTATCCCTTTAATTAGCTCCTGCAGCTCTATCGGCGCCCCCAACCCTTCCACCAGCTCCTCCTGTACCTTTGGGAACCCCAATTTGTCGAGAAAGTTCTTCATTCCCCCTCTCCTCTTCGGCGGTTCAGACCTATACAATTCCCTATAGAAGTCCCTAAAGACCCTATTCACCTCTTGCCCCTTCTGCACTACATCCCCACCCCTCTCTCTCACTCCCCCAATCTCTCTGGCTGCATCTCGCTTACGAAGCTGGTGTGCCAGCATCCTGCTCGCCTTTTCCCCGTACTCATACGCCGCACCCTGCGCCCTTCTCCACTGCATTTCCGCCTTCCTAGTGGTCAGTAGGTCGAACCTGGCCTGCAAGCTACGCCGCTCCCTTAATAGCCCCTCCTCTGGCGCCGCCGCATATTTCCTATCTACTTCTAGGAGCTCCCCCACCAGCCTCTCCCTTTCCTGCCTCTCCTTCCTCTCTCTGTGTGCCCTTATGGAGATCAGCTCTCCTCTAATCACTGCTTTCAAGGCCTCCCAGACCGTCCCCACCTGCACCTCACCTGTGTCATTCGTACCCAGATAGTTCTCAATGCCCGTTCTCACCCTTCTGCACACCTCTTCGTCCGCCAACAGCCCTACATCCAGGCGCCACAACGGGCGTTGGTCCCGCGCCTCCCCCATGTCCACGTCCACCCAATGTGGTGCATGGTCCGATATCGCAATGGCCGAGTACTCCGTGTCCTGCACTCTCGGCATCAGCCCCCTGTTCAATACGAAAAAATCGATCCTAGAGTACACTCTGTGGACGTGGGAGAAAAAAGAATACTCCCTCGCCCTAGGCCTACCAAATCTCCATGGGTCTACCCCTCCCATCTGCTCCATGAACCCCCTTAACACCTCTGCCGCTGCCGGCCTCCTATTCGTCCTGGAACTCGATCTATCCAGCCCAGGGTCTAACACCGTATTAAAGTCCCCTCCCATGATCAGGTCCCCTGCCTCCAGTCCCGGGATGAGGCCCAGCAGGCGCCTCATAAAACCCGCGTCGTCCCAGTTCGGGGCATACACATTTACCAGTACCACACTCTCTCCCTGCAGCCTACCCCTCACCATCACGTACCTGCCCTCCTTGTCTGCCACCACCTCTGCCGCCACAAACGACACTCTCTTTCCCACCAAAATCGCCACCCCCCGGTTCTTGATATCCAAGCCTGAGTGGAACACCTGTCCCACCCACCCCCTTCTCAGGCGGACCTGATCTGCTACCCTCAAATGAGTCTCCTGCAGCATTGCTACATCAGCCTTCAGTCCCTTCAGGTGTGAGAAGACCCTTGATCTTTTGACCGGCCCATTCAGCCCCCTTACGTTCCACGTGATCAATCGGGTCGCAGAGCGACCCGTCCCTACTCCCTGTCGATTAGCCATGTCTTGTCCCTTGCTCGCCCCGGGTCATCCCTTCTTTTCTGACCCGCTTCCCATAGCGATGGCCCCCCCCCCCCCCACCCCCCCCGGCTCTCCCCTTCTCGTCCCTGGTCTTTCTAGCAGCAACCCGGTGTCCCCCCCCCAGTCCCCCCCCCTTCCCCCCCCCCCCCCCCCCTGGCTAGGACCCCTCCTAGCCGCGATGTACCCCACATCGTACTCCCGAGAGTCAGCTGGTCTCCGCTGACCCGGCTGCTCCTGCCACATTCCGACTCCTCCCGGTTCACCCCATCTGCGCCCGTGAAAGATCCCCTTAAAACCCCCGAGAAAGACCCGCATAATCAACCCGCTCCCCCCCGTCCCGTCTCCCCAACTTAACGATATAAATACAAATACCCAATGGCAACTAAATACATAAATACTTAACTACATACTTAAATAACAAAATAATTAACTAACTCTCAACTAACCGCGTGCCCAACCATCACCCTCCATCAAGCAGTATAAATAACCGCAGATAACCATAACCCGAAAAGAAAAAAAAAGAACCAAAAAACCCCCCCAAGCACCCAAAGAAAAAGGGTAGGAGGGGTAAATAACTAAGGGAAATTGGAAACGGGAGAAATCACCCCATAAGAAGCCAACGACCCACAATAGAGATTTCAACAGTACAAATATACAGAAACACCCAACAACTCGAAACCTTCAAAATATTCAGAAAAGTCAACCGTTCGAGAAAAAACACCCCAAACACTCCACGAAACTGTTACCCAGTTCCGACCTGGCCTGAAAAAGAAAAGGGCCACTTGCACAATCAAGAGTCCCCCGGCGGCTACGACCGCCGGTGCTCCCAGGTTTTAGTTCGTGTCCAACTTTTCCTCTTGTACAAAGGTCCAGGCCTCCTCTGGGGACTCGAAATAATGATGTTGGTCCTTGTAGGTGACCCACAAGCGCGCCGGTTGCAACATTCCAAATTTGATCTTTTTCGCGTGTAGCACCGCCTTTGTCCGGTTGTACCGGGCCCGCCGCTTTGCCACCTCCGCACTCCAGTCCTGGTACACCCTTACCGTCGAGTTCTGCCACTTGCTGCTTTTCTCCCTTTTAGCCCACCTCAGGACTTTCTCTCGATCACTTAGCCGCTGGAACCGCACCAGCACCGCCCTCGGGGGCTCGTTTGCCCTAGGCCTCCTGGCCATGACCCGGTATGCCTCTTCCAATTCCAGGGGCGCCGGACCGGCCCCTTCCCCCATCAGGGAGCTCAACATCTCCGCCACATATCCCGGGAGATCCGACCCCTCCAGGCCTTCTTCCAGGCCCAGGATCCTCAAATTTTTCCTCCTCATCCGAGTGTCCAGCTCCTCGAAGCGGCTCTGCCACTTCGTGTGGAGTGCCTCGTGCGCCTCCACCTTTGCCCCGATGACTGTGGCCTCCTCCTCCCTCGCGGCCATCTCCTGCTGCAGATCTTTAATCGACGCCTCTTGGATCGCCTGGGCTCCCACCAACCTGGTGGCCGTCGCGTTCATGGACTCTAAGAGTTCCACTTTCATCTCCGTGAAAAAACGGAGGAGAGCGGCCTGCTGCTCCTCCGCCCATTTCTTCCACTCCTCCGGTGCACCGCCGGCCGCCATTTTGATTTTCTTCCCCCGCTTTTTTTGGGGAGCTGCTGCCGTTTTTCTTGCCGCTCCACTCCGGGTACCGACCATAAAATCGGTCTAGTTCTCCTCAGGGGACCTTCCCCCACCGGGATTCGTTTTTTCAGCGCCGTTGGGGCCCTCCAATTGGCCCAAAAACACCTTTGTTGCAGGAGCTTCCAAATGTGCGGCTTAGCTAGTCATAGCCGCAACCGGAAGTCCGATGCTTGCTTACTCAACCATGAAACACCACTACTGGTACCAGAAGATCCAGGAGCCCATAAGCCTCAAGCGCCAGGCTCTTCTGAACTTGAAACATCAACCTAACTCGAGAATAAGAAAGTAGCTGTACAGAGGGCTGAGACACATTACCTAAGGAACAGATGGTGGGTGGAGAATGCACAGGAAATCCAGCAGTTAGCCAACAACCATAACGCATGAGGTTTCTTTAGTGCAGTCAAGGCCATACAGCCCAAACATCCCAAGCCCCTCCGCACTGCTGGCCAAGAATGGAGAGATGCTCATCAGGCAGTCAGTGCCCGCTGGAAGGAGCACTTCGAAGACCTCATTCCCACAGATTCTGTCTTCAATGCAAGTGTCCTTGACTCCATCCTACCACCATCTCAGCACAACCCAACCCAGTAGAAAAGGCCACCCGATAGCTAAAGAAAGACAAGGCATCAGGAACAGATGGAATTCCTGACAAAGCATTAAAGCATTGTGGAGAAGCACTATTGGCACGAATACATGACCTCATTTCCCTTATCTGGAAGGAGGAGAACATGCCAGGGGGTCTCAGAGATGCCGTAAATGTGGCCATCTTTGCGGTAGGTGACATGGCTGACTGCAGTAAATACTGAGGAATTTCCCGGCTATCGGCCACAGGGAAGGTCATTGAAAGAGTCAATCTTAATTGCCTTTTCCATGTGGCTGAAGAGCACCTCCCAGAGTCGCAGATGGGACATAACGGATATGATCGTCTTTGTGCAGCAATTACAAGAGAAATACACGGAACAGCACCAATCCTTGTACATGATCTTCTTTGACCTCTCAAAGGTCTTTGACGCTGTTAACCACGAGGGATTATGGAGGGTCCTGCTCTGTTTTGGCTGCCCAAAGGTTTGTCACAATCCTCCGCCTGCTCCATGATGACATTCAAACTGCGACCCTGACCAACGGATCCACCACAGACCCAATTCATATTCGGACAGGGGTCAAGCAAGATTTTATCATTGCACCAAAGCTCTTCTTGATCTTCCTTGCTGCAATGCAGCTCCCCGCTGGCATGGAGAACAAACAGGAATCTGTTTAACCTCTGCCACCTGCAGGCCAGTTCCATGGTCGCCCTATTCTCTGTAACTGAACCACATTGTTAGGCGATGTTCGCATCTGCGCACACTCGGAGGACATTGTCAACTAAGGCCTACAGCTCGACTTCCGGGCGGCGAGCGAGGAGGTCGCAGGGAGAGGGGCTCCCGCAAGCGCCAGGAAGGAACCCCCCCCGACAGGCCGGACGGCGGAGGAGGAGCGGGCGGCAACGGCGGAGGAGGAGCGGGCGGCAACGGCGGAGGAGCGGGCGACAACGGAGGAGCAGCGGGCGGCAGCGGCGGGCGGCAGCGGAGGAGAAGCGGAGGAGGAGCGGGCGGCAGCTGAGGAGGAGCGGGCGGCGGCGGAAGGCGGAGGCGAGGAGCAACGGCGACAGGGAGGCCCAGCAGCGGCAGGTCCAACCCCTCTCTCCCCCCCCCCCCCCACGCGGGCCGGGAACGGTGCGGCAGCGGCGGGCCCTCTTTCCCCCCCCCCCCCAAACCAGCAGCGGGACCCCACCCCCCCCCCCAACCAGCAGCGGGGACACCAACCCCCCCCCCCCAACCAGCAGCGGGGACACCAACCCCCCCCCCCCCCCCCCCAACCAGCAGCGGGGACACCAACCCCCCCCCCCCCAACCAGCAGCGGGGACACCAACCCCCCCCCCCCAACCAGCAGCGGGGACACCACCCCCCCCCCCAACCAGCAGCGGGGACACCAACCCCCCCCCCCCCCCAACCAGCAGCGGGGACACCAACCCCCCCCCCCCCCAACCAGCAGCGGGGACACCACCCCCCCCCCCCAACCAGCAGCGGGGACACCACCCCCCCCCCCCCACCAACCAGCAGCCCCACTCGCCCCTCCCCCTCCCCCCAACTGCAGTGACCACCACGTGGCAAGGACAAAGGGGGACTCTCTCTCTCTCTCTCCTGGGCGAGTGGAGAGAGAAAACAAAAGAAAAAAGAGACTTATATTTCTGTTCTTTTTTTAAAATAAAAACCCAAAAGAAAACTGGTAAAGAGAAAAGGGGTGAAATAAAGGGGTAAAGGAAAGAAGGGGGGAAATAAATTTTTCATTTAAAAAAAAAAAAATATATATATTTTTATATATATATATATATATATATATTAATAAATAAAATTAAAATAGGGTGCGGAAAAGGGGGAAAAGACGAACAAGGAGAGAAGAAACGATGAAGGGGAAGGGGGAGAAAAAAATGCCAGAAGGGACCCAAGAGAAAGGGGGCACCGGAGGTAGACGGGGCAAAGGGCAAACCAGCTTGGGCGAACGAGTCAACACGCGAAGCAGCGGGAAGAATGTATCGCCGCATCCAAAAGAGCTGGACGGGCGGGCAACCTCTCCCCTGGGGTTAGAGGGGGGCGTGAATTGGAAGGAAGCCATTGCCGAGGTGGTGAGGGAGCAGCTGCAGGCAATCAAGGCAGAGTTAAAAGCAGACACAGAGGCCGCAGCACAGGCAGCAGTGACCAGGGCCATGTCAGGGGTGCAGCAGGCTCTGACCAGAATGGAGGAGAAAGTGGATGCCCAAGGGAAGATACTGGAAGCCCAAGGGGCAACCATTAAAGAGCTGGAGAAGGCAGCGACTGACGTGAGCGACCGGGTCATGTCCCTGGAGAGGGAAATGGCGAAACTGAGTGCAACACAGGGGAGCCTGAAGGGCAGGGTAGACGACCAGGAGATCAACTCGAGAAGGCAAAACATTAAGATAGTGGGCCTGCCAGAGGGGATAGAGGGTAGAAATCCCACAACATTCGTGGCTGCGATGCTGGGCTCCTTAGTGGGGCGGGAAACTTTTCCCACCCCACCGGAAATGGACAGAGCTCATCGGTCACTGCGCCCGAAGCCCAAGGAAGGGGAAAAACCGAGAGCAGTTATAGCCAGACTGCACCGGTACCGGGATAGGGAGACAATCCTGCGCTGGGCCAAGGAGAATAGAGCCTGCAATTGGGACGGGCACGCCATCCGAATCTACGAGGATTTTGGAGCGGACATAGCTAAGAGACGGGCGGAGTTCAACAGAGCGAAAGCAGCTCTCTATAAGAACAAAGTACGTTTTGGTATGCTGTACCCAGCAAAACTCTGGGTCACATACCAACACAAGGAATATTTCTTTACAGCCCCTGCCGAGGCGAATAGATTCGTTGAGGAGCACGGGCTGGAAAAACGCCATGGGAAGTAGGGACGAGGGGCCCATGGCAAGGAGATACGTCATGCCGACGGGGGGGTGGGGAGGGGCGAGGCAAAGCCAGCCCCCTCCCCCCTGGCAGGAGCACCCAGGAAAAACAACCCAATGCCCAAGGGCCCGCTCCAGGTGGGAGGCCAGGCCCCGGCACGAGGGAACGGGAGTACTGGAGAGGGGAGAGGGGAAGGGGGACAGCAACCTCCGAGCGGGGAGCCACCGTGCTAGCAGGAAAGCTAGCGAAGGGGGCGCGCAACAGAGCAGGGCCGCAGCGCACCCCCAACAGGGGGGAAGGCGCCAGGCAGGGGAGGGGGGGGATCACCCATCAAAGGTGGGAGAGCAAATGGGGACAGGAATGGGGGAGAGAGGGGCAATGGAGGGGTACACAGGGGTATCCCCGAAAGGGATAGAGCGGGGGGGGGGGGGCACTCGGGGGGCGAGAGACCAGGGAGGGGAAATGCAGGGACGAAGGGACAAAAGAGGCCAGAAAGGGAATAGGGCCACAAAGTGCCACAGACAAGGGCTCGAAACAGGGAACTGCTGCAAACACCCACCCAGTACGGTCTGTGGGTGAAGGGGCCCCCCGGAGTGCAGGGGACTACCCGCGTGGCGGACACACAGTGGACGGTCATGGCGGGTGTCCCCGGGACAAGGGGGAACCCCGGAGCGCAGGGACCCGACCGCATGGGGAGAGCAGTGATAGTGGACATCCTGGACGGCCCCCTAACAAAGGGAAACCCCAGAGGGCAGGGGCGCGTCCACCGGACAAATATGGTTAACCCCACAGGAGCAAGGGGGCAGAAGCCCCCCACCAGAATAGTCACCTGGAACGTAAGGGGACTTAATGGCCCAGTGAAGAGATCTAGAGTCCTCACCCACCTTAGAAACATGAGGGCCGACATAGTCTTCCTCCAAGAGACGCACTTGAGGGAGCAGGACCAACTGCGGGTAAGAAAGGGCTGGGTGGGACAAACCTATCATTCCTGTTATGGGGCAAGGGCCAGGGGGGTGGCGATCCTGATTGGCAAGAGGACAATGTTTAGGGCGACAAAGACGGTTACGGACCCAGGGGGACGGTATGTCATGGTCAGCGGGGCCCTGGATGGGGCGCCGGTAGTCCTAGTTAACGTGTATGCGCCCAACTGGGACGACACAAGCTTCATCCAAAAGACCATGGCAGAAATCCCGGACATAGCGACGCACCGACTAATCATGGGGGGGGACTTCAACTGTGTACAGGACCCAACGACGGACAGATCAAACCCCAGAACGGGGAAAACCTCAAACATGGCAAGGGAACTCAGTCACTATATGGAGCAGATGGGAGCAGTAGACCCCTGGAGATTCGCCCACCCGGGGGAGAAAGAATTCTCTTTCTTCTCCCCAGTACACAACGTGTACACCAGAATTGACTTCTTTGTGGTGGGGAAAACGGTGCTTCCAGAGATAGACAAGGTGGAATACTCCGCAATTGTGATATCAGACCACGCTCCACACTACATGGATGTGCGGCTAGAGACGGGAAGGGCCCAGCGCCCCAAATGGAGGTTGGACGGTGCCTTACTAGCTGACAAGGCCTTCAGCGAAAGGATAGCGCAGGCCATAGCGGAGTACACTGAGATCAACCAAAACGGGGAGGTCTCACCCTCCACGTTCTGGGAAGCGCTTAAGGCCGTACTAAGAGGGGAAATCATAGCCTACAAAGCGCAAAGAGATAGGGAGGAAAGGGTGGCTAGGCAGAAGCTGGTCGACTCCATACTGGAGGTAGACCATAAATACTCCGAGGCCCCGACCGTAGAACTCCTGGCGGAGAGGAAAGAATTACAAAGGAACTTTGACCTGCTCTCCACCAGGAAAGCAGTACACCAACTCCGCCAGGCACGCGGGGCCCTATACGAACACGGAGACAAAGCCAGCCGCCTGTTGGCCCACCAGCTGAGAAAGCAGGCAGCCAGCAGAGAAATTGCGCAAATCAGAGATACCAGAGGCACGTTGGAAACAGAACCAGAGAGGATTAACAAAACCTTCAAGGCCTTCTACCAAGAGCTGTACACCTCAGAGCCCCCAACGGGGAAGGCTGGGATGAACCGGTTTCTTGACGGACTGGACATACCAGTTGTGGGAGAGGGCAGAAAACGGGATCTGGAAGCACCACTAGCACTGGGAGAGATCATGGACAGCATTAGCTCCATGCAGGCGGGGAAGGCGCCGGGACCGGACGGATTCCCGGCGGACTTCTACAAAACATTTGCGACAGCGCTGGCCCCGCACCTGCGGGAGATGTTCACAGACTCGCTAGCTAGGGGCACATTGCCACCCACGTTAGCACAGGCCTCAATCTCGCTGATACCTAAGAAAGACAAAGACCCAACGGAATGTGGGTCATACAGACCCATATCTCTGCTGAATGCAGACGCCAAAATACTGGCCAAAATCCTAGCCAAGAGGCTAGAAGACTGTGTACCTGAGGTGGTCACAGAGGACCAGACGGGCTTTGTCAAAGGTAGACAGCTTACCGCGAACATCAGGCGCCTGCTGAACGTGATAATGACCCCCTCCGGGGAGAGAACACAAGAGGTGATCGTCTCCCTGGACGCAGAAAAGGCCTTCGACAGAGTCGAGTGGAAATACCTCATAGAGGTACTGGAGCGGTTCGGGCTTGGAACAGGGTTCACCGCTTGGGTACAGCTCCTGTACAACGCTCCCATGGCGAGTGTACAGACCAACAATACCAACTCCCAATACTTCCAGCTGCACAGGGGCACCAGACAAGGATGCCCACTGTCCCCGCTGCTGTTCGCACTAGCAATTGAACCGCTAGCAATCGCGCTCAGGGCAGCAAAAAATTGGAGGGGGATCCGAAGGGGAGGTAGAGAGCACAGAGTCTCACTCTATGCGGATGATCTGCTCCTCTATATCTCGGACCCACAAAGCAGCATGGACGGAATCATCGCGCTCCTGAAAGAGTTTGGAGCCTTCTCGGGCTACAAACTCAACATGAGCAAAAGTGAGATCTTCCCAGTACACCCGCAAGGGGGGGGGGGGGGGGGGGGGGCAGCACTAAAGGGGCTGCCGTTCAATCAAGCCCGACATAAATTCCGCTACCTGGGGATCCAAATAGCCCATGACTGGAAAGGGATCCACAAATGGAACCTCACCAGCCTGACGGAGGAAGTTAAAAAGGACCTGCAAAGATGGAACACACTCCCGCTCTCCCTCGCGGGGAGAGTTCAGACGATCAAAATGAACGTACTGCCCAGGTTCCTCTTCCTGTTTAGATCCATTCCGATCTACATCCCCAAGGCCTTTTTCAAAGCGCTGGACAAACTCATCATGGCGTTCGTATGGGGGGGTAAAAATGCTAGGATCCCAAAGAAGGTCTTACAAAAAACAAAAACCAGGGGAGGGCTAGCCCTCCCGAATCTACAATTCTACCACTGGGCAGCAACAGCCGAGCGAGTAAGGGGATGGATCCAGGAGCCAGAGGCTGAGTGGGTGCGTGCGGAGGAGGCCTCCTGCATGGGAACCTCCCTCCGGGCCCTCGCCACGGCAGCACTCCCATCCCCACCCAAAAAACACTCCAGCAGCCCAGTGGTGACAGCCACCCTCCAATCCTGGAACCAACTGCGGCAGCAACTTGGCCTGACCAAAATGTCGAACAGGGCTCCCATCTGCAACAACCATAGGTTCACACCAGCACTGACTGAGGCCACCTTCAAAAGGTGGAGGCAGGACGGGGGGGCACTGACAGTCAGGGACCTATACACGGACGACAGGATCGCAACACTGGACGAACTGACAGAGAAATTTCAGCTAGCTGGGGGGAACGAGCTACGGTACCTGCAGCTCAAAAACTTCCTACGAAAGGAGACAAGGACGTACCCACAACCGCCACGACAGACACTACTGGAAGACCTACTGGACGCAAGTATCCTAGAGAAAGGGAACTGTAGTGACATGTATGACCGACTGGTAGATAGGGACGACACCGTACTGGACGCAACAAGAAGGAAATGGGAGGACGACCTGGGGATGGAGATAGGGTGGGGACTCTGGAGCGAAGCACTGCATAGGGTCAACTCCACCTCCACGTGCGCAAGGCTCAGCCTGACGCAACTAAAAGTGGTACATAGAGCCCACTTAACAAGAACCCGTATGAGTAGGTTCTTCCCGGAGGTGGAAGACAGATGTGAACGGTGCCAAAGAGGCCCGGCCAACCACGCCCACATGTTCTGGTCTTGCCCCAGACTCGTGGAGTACTGGACAGCCTTCTTCGAGGTTATGTCCAAAGTGGTGGGAGTGAGGGTGGAGCCATGCCCGATAGTGGCGGTCTTCGGGGTTTCAGAACAGCCAGATCTATTCCTGGGGAGGAGGGCGGACGCCCTTGCCTTTGCCTCCCTGATCGCCCGCCGTAGAATCCTGTTTGGCTGGCGGTCAGCAGCACCGCCCAGAGCTGCGGACTGGCTGTCCGACCTCTCGGAATCTCTCCAAATGGAGAAAATCAAATTTGCCATCCGAGGGTCGGACGACGGCTTCCACAGAACGTGGGAGCCATTCATGCAACTGTTCCGGGACCTATTTGTGGCCAATGTACAAGAGGAAGAATAGTCGGGGGAAGGTAGCGGGAGGGGGGGGGGGGGCTACAGGTTCGGTACGGGGGTTCGATGGCTAGCTAAGGCCCAAAACCAAACTAAATAAACATGTTGAGGGGGGGGGGGGGGGGGGGGGGGGCGCAGTTACTACTGCGAAGATGCTTACCTGTAAATATGTATGTTAATTTTTGCGTGTTTGTTTGTTTTTTTTTGTTCTTTTTCTCTCCTAACAATTTGTAATTTGTTCAATATAAAATATGAAAACTGAATAAAAACATTTATAAAAAAAAACTAAGGCCTACAAGAGCATGGGCCTTACTCTAAACATCCAGAAGACAAAGGTCGTCTTCCAATCCAGGAATACCTTAAATCATAGTCAGCAATACTATCCATCTCAACACAGACAGAAATAGCACCTGTGTCAGTGTGTTCCACAACTCGCATTATGATGCCTTAGATACTTCCTTTGTGCATCAGACGTGCCCTGGTATTTGCTAAGGATTTGCTATCATGATCAACAGGTCAAAGCTTCTGATTGTAATCAGGCATAGATACTCATGTGATGTTGGTAAAGGATATAAATGAACAACGAACAAGAACTCAGTAATAACCATGACAGAATTCAGTTGAACTAGAGGAGTTGCAACAGGATCTACCGGAGTTGGTTTTCATTCCTTGATCTAGGTTTTGACATTAATTTGAAACAGCGATGACCAAAGACTCAAGAAAAATGACAGCTCTGTTCTTGATGTATGAAAGTTAAATCTGTATTTTCTTTTTATTATTGCTCCAGTACTTCTCGTGGGAGAAACATGGCAAAGGTAATTCGGGACTTCCTATATGCTCAAACAGTGCAGTCTCCAATTGAGCTCTTCTCCGACTGGTTGCATGTAGGTCATGTGGATGAGTTCTTGACCTTTGTTCCAGCCCCTGACAGAAAGGTAACCAATTAATTCTACCACGTGAGTTGAGCTGCATCAGTCTGCTATGTACTTATTTTGTGGCTTGTGGTATATTCTGATGTCTTTGTAATTAGAGATATTGAAGGCAAATGTCTGCATGCAGATGGGAAGGGGTTTGTAGGAAGGAGTTCCGTTGATGTAGCTTTGGTTCAAGATCTGTGGAAACAGTAGAAACAGAATTTGCATGATTTCCCAAGATTTTTACAACTCTTGAAGTTCATGGTGGCCAATGGAGAGGAACCTTATGCCAAAGCAACCCTACTGATATTGACAATTACCTGCAGGAAATGTGAAAACAAATAAAAATAGACACTGAATACAGCAATCTGAGGCCAGCAGGGAAATCCCTCATTCTCAAAGTTCGACAGGTCAAGCATGGTCTACACATTGCAACGTTATACCTGAGAGCAACCACCTTTAAGTGCAACTATTCCATCAATGGCAGAGCTTGTGTTACTAGACCAGTATAAACCAATTTACCTACTCTCACCCTTTTTACACTCTCAGAAACTAGAGAACAACTTTTAAAACTGCAAGAAATGACGACCAGTGTGCATGATAAAATGCAGGTAGAGAATTGCCAAGCTTACAGTTGAACAAAATGTTCCAGGTCATTTGATGGACTTGCATTCTCCTGCAAGCGTAGTGTTGCAGGACCCTTGAAACAGCTAATTCTGTTGACACATTCTCTGGCCATTCACGGCGGTGCTCCTACAGGCAGTACACCCCCTGCCATGGGTTTCCCAGCAGCATGGGGTGGCTTCAATGGGAATTGTCGCCGGTAGGACCAGAGATTCCCGTTACCAGCAACTGGCACACCGCCTCCCGCCACCAAGAAGCATGTGGCTGGGAGGCCTTAGAATCCCACCCAATGGTTTGATGCAATTTTAGTTTCAATTTTGCTTTTAAACAGAGCACATACATGGACAACTCTAATTCTGGTGTAACTATTTACAATACATGTTCATGTTTAATTACCTTTGGGCGGCATGGTGACGTAGTGGTTAGCACTGCTGCCTACGGCGTTCAGGACCCGGCTTCGATCCCAGCCCTGGGTCCCTATCCGTGGGGAGTTTGCCCATTCTCCCCGTGTCTGCGCGGGTTTCACCCCGTTCACAACTCATAGATGTGCAGGTTAGGTTGAATTGCCCCTGAATTGGAAAAGAATAATTGGGCACTGTAAATTTATATTAAGAAAACATGTTTAGTTACCTTTACATAACTATAGTTGGGCAGGGAAATGGCAGATGGAGTTCAATCCAGGCAAATGCGAGGTGATGCATTTTGGAAGATCAAATTCAAGAGCGGACTATATGGTCAATGGAAGGGTCCTGGGGAAAATTGATGTACAGAGAGATCTGGGAGTTCAGGTCCATTGTACCCTGAAGGTGGCAACGCAGGTTGATAGAGTGGTCAAGAAGGCATACAGCATGCTTGCCTTCATCGGACGGGGTATTGAGTACAAGAGTAGGCAGATCATGTTACAGTTGTATAGGACTTTGGTTAGGCCACATTAGGAATACTGCGAGCAGTTCTGGTCGCCACATTACCAGAAGGATGTGGTTGCTTTGGAGGGGGTGCAGAGGTGGTTCACCAGGATGTTGCCTGGTATGGAGGGTGCTAGCTATGAAGAAAGGTTGAGTAGATTAGGATTGTTTTCGTTGGAAAGACGGAGGTTGAGGGGGGACCTGATTGAGGTATACAAAATTATGAGAGGTATGGACAGGGTGGATAGCAACAAGCTTTTTCCAAGAGTGGGGGTGTCAGTTACAAGGGGTCACGATTTCAAGGTTAGAGGGGGAAAGTTTATGGGAGATGTGTGTGGAAAGTTTTTTACGCAGAGGGTGGTGGGTGCCTGGAACGCTTTATCAGCGGAGGTGGTAGAGGCGGGCACGATAGCATCATTTATGAGGCATCTAGACAGGTATATGAACGGGCGGCAACAGAGGGAAGTAGACCTTGGAAAATAGGAGACAGGTTTAGATAAAGGATCTGGATCGGCGCAGGCTGGGAGGGCCGAAGGGCCTGTTCCTGTGCTGTAATTTTCTTTGTTCTCTGTTCTTATATAGAACTGGTGAATCTATGAGTAGCTAAAGTGTAGAGGTAATCGGCTGGTACATCCAGTTCTTGTAATGGCAACCTTGCCTGGAGGTCACTTTAACTGCGCACAGTGATCTGTGGGATTGTTATCTTGAATATTCTTCCAGGTTGCATTTGGAATCTAGTCTTCAATGCAGTAGGATTGTATGGAGGTTGAGGATCCGGAATGGATCTGATTGGCCTCGGTTGGACATTACCATTGTGTCTTTTCATGTAATGACTTCATAGGATCTTGGTTCTGAACACATTTGCAGCACCTCGACTTGTTGCCATATACCTTCTGTGGAATCTTGGATGCAAACTCATTGTCCCAACTATAAACCTGACAATTCTGTACCTGCACATTGGTCAGCCTCTCTTCAACTTTTAAAAGTTTATCTCTAGTTTCTGAGAGTGTAGTATGAATAAGAGTAGTTAGATTGGTACGCACTGGTCTACCAGCAACCCTGCTGGTGATGCAGTAGTTGCACTTGAAACATGTTACTCTCGGATGTAACATTGCAAAGTGTAGATCTTGCTTGGTCTGTCTGTTATTGCACAAATTATTTGTTCAGCTAGGCTATTGGGGTAATGAGAAGAGGCAGTGCAATTGATATTCCACTTCTCACACATATCCTAAATTGGCTTGCCAATATATTGCAGATGTTGTCTGTACCTATCTCTCTAAGCACACACAATAAACTGAAAATAGCAGTGTGTGTGACAGTTATGCTTGATGTATTGTGCACTTGTTGAATAAAAGGGGTATTTGGTCATCAACAATGAAATCAGCACCATGGACATGAAAGAGGTCAGATGAGATTTTGGACCAAGCATAGTAGGAACTTCATGTGGAATGAGTGGCTACTTGTGCTGACTTGGCATATACTTTTGGCATACCTCCCATTTTTTGACAACAACTTCAATGTGATTCTTCTTGTTCAATCTATGCTCATGATGCATTTGTTGAAGAATATCAGGTCGTGAAAATTCTGGTATGATGACCTGCTTTCCCTTAAAAATGACTCTGAGGAAACGTTTGGTTTGTTCTTATAGGGCCCAAATTCTCTCAAGTGTTTGTGGATATGCTGAAGTGAATCTGGTAATCCTTTAATTATGGCTTTCCAGTTTCTCTAGTGTAGCAAATTTCACCATTTCTTCTTACAGCTGCTGGCATTTGCATTGTGCAAAATGTAGCAGATCAATTCATGGACTTGCATTCTCCTGCAATAAAATTTACAGTTCCTTGAAATTACCATGTTTGCCAAACATTCTGGATATTTTAATGTTAAGTCATGAAATGAAGTGATAGGAGTAGTTCTTGAGATTTATCTGCCATATGAGGTCTGACTGATTCCATAGATTATCACTAGTGTGAGGTTGCGGCATGCCAGTAAATCAGTGATTGCCAATCCTTTAGTCTCCATGAAGCAGAATATCTGTGACACCCAGGAGGACTGACTGAACTTGCACTTCAGGACTATGGAATCCTTGCAAGGAATAAGTGAGCTGTTGTACGCCAAAAGTTGCACAGTAGCAGGTTGTTCCTTGGTCTTTCATGTCTATGGATATATGTCTTTTTTGAATTTGCAGTAGTAGTATGTTGGCACTTGTCCATATGTTATTCTAGGCCTATATGAAATAGTTACCAACTTTCTTAGGACAGGTAATTCAAATCTTGGGAAACACTTTGGATGGTGAGAAAGTATCTACATTTTCTGCAAGATTGACGGTGTGAAAAATGTGTTCACTGCTCTACATCTCATCATGCACATTAACATATTCTGGTTTGTCAATCACCTCATGTATGTGTTTCTGCTGGGATACCAGTTACTCATTCTTATTCCTTAAAAGTACCTGTTGTGTATGCTCTGATTAGATCAGTGCACAACATCAGTTTTTCCTCTATTGCACTGCTGCTGCCAATGGCCTTTTCTGACACATATTTTGCAGAATTGATGTAAAGCTGGGCATTTCCTTGGTGCCTGCATATGGCCACACCTTCCACGTGTCTTGCGAGGTTTGTATGTTGTAGTGTGTTGACAATTTGGGTGTGCTTAGTACCTAGAAGGTTCATTGACCTATGAGGATCGCTTCGTACGTACATCACCCTTAGTACCTCTTTGATACTTTAGGAGTAGATGTGATCACCAACTCAGCAAATCTGCCTGATGGTTCTGCGTCTGAAAATCACAGAACCTTTTTCTCCACATCTGCTGACAAAGTGGTCTATGGATTCTACCAGTAGTTGTCAAAATGACATGAACTCGAGTTGATGAACATGGAGGTTTATCTGATAGTGAACCTGTCTTCCAATGTATATCTTTTGGGGATCCTTTAGCTTTTCTGATGTTTATTTTGATTTGTTCAGACTGTGTAGACTTCCGTTCCCAATTGTTTGGTAAATTAGTCACACCAGAATCAAGAAAGCATAGCTTTGTACGCAGTTTAAACATTTTGAATTTAGATGATAGGTCAGCTGCATCCTGATTCAAAGTGGGGAATTTTGACAATATCCTTTTGACCTTTGTACCAGAGATCAGTGATACTGGAGCCACTTTTGCGCACTTTTCAGAACCTCTGCTCACTTTCATTGCAACCTTCTGTGGCCTGATTTTTGAGGGGTTATTTTTGGCTGTCTCTCCCTCGCTCACTTCCAATCCATCCCACACCCTGGTCACTCGCCTTTCCCGACTGAGCAAACCCAGGGCTGGTCCTGGTCCTCTCTATGCGCTGTCCCACTCACATAATTGACAGGCTGTACACTGCAATCTCAACATCTGTCTGCTTATCACCTCTTTATTTGAGTACTGTGTCTTCAAAGCTTTTCAGTGCAATCGCCATGCTATGATTACATGGTCTGTCTACTGTTAGAAAGGTAATATTGGAACCAAGCAAGGGAGTCCCACCAAATAGGGACAAAGAATGGATTTTTGAGAAGGTGATATATTCAAATGTATCAAAGGCTGCAGTCAGGGTCCGGAGGATGAGGAAAATTATCGTCAAACCCTGGTTGATGAGATGTTGGCACCAGCAACACCACACCACTCATGGGCGGCACGCTAGCACAATGGTTAGCACAGTTGCTTCACATCTCCAGGGTCCCAGGTTCAATTCCCAGCTTGGGTCACTGTCTGTGTGGAGTCTGCACATTCTCTCCCTGTCTGCGTGGGTTTCCTTTGGGTTCTCCGGTTTCCTCCCACAGTCCAAAGATGTGCAAATTAGGTGGATTAGCTATGCTAAATTGCCCCTAGTGTCCAAAAAGGTTAATTGGGCTTATGGGGATAGGGTGGAGGTGTGGGGATAGGATGGAACTGTGGGCTTGGGTAAGGTTCGCTTTCCAAAGGCCGGTGCAGACTTGATGGGCTGAATGGCCTCCTTCTGCACTGTAAATTCTGTGCTTCTATGATTCCACCACCCAACACTGCCAAATTATTCATATTCCCTCCACCACTGTCACACAGTAGCAGCAGTGTGTACCATATACAAAATTCATTGTAGCAACTAACGAAGGTTCCTTTGACAGCACCTTTGTTGCTCGTTCTGGGTGAGTGTGCTTAACACTCAATTTGGCTCTGTTTCGTTACTTAGCTCTGGAGTCGCCAGGTATCGTTAAGATACCGCCACAAGTTTCAAGGTCAAGTTCAAAGCAATAAAACCATACACCAATTAGTAAGTTCAAACAACTGAGTTTATTATAATACAATTATAATACTACCCAAGATGATGATTAAACTATTCCTACCACTAAATAAACCAATACTTATCTCAAAAGGAACTGCCAGATCAGGGGACAAGGCCTCTTGCTCTGCTCTGGTCTGCAGACTTCAGGTTGGTACGGGTTAAAAAGGGGTCAGGAGTGTCTATCGCTGGTAGCGATCGTTGTGAGACACTTACTTGCTGGCGGCTGCTGTCCCAAACCTCTCCTCTCTCTCGGTCAAGGTCTTTGGTAAAAGCTGGTCGAGATGCTGGTCCAGAGAGCAGGGCTGGTTAAGAAGAACGAACCAAGTGTGGGACCTGTCTTTTATAGGACCTAGGGCTTCACGCCCTTTTGGGCGGACCCTTTACCTGCTTGGAATCGATTGGGTCTCTTCCCAATCGATTTGTTTGAATCCCCCCAATACTGAGGCTATCTCTCGGCTACTGGGCGGGCCTTCAGGTGTTTTGTTTTCGAACCCCGCTGGTGCCGGGGTGTCTTGTTTCCCATACACTGTTGCAATCACTTCTCTATTTGTGACCATTGTCCCTGGGATCGTTCCATTGCTATTTTAAGTATCCCGGAGATTGCCTCATTAGTATACAGAATGTTCGTTTCGGCGCTGTCTGCTCTCTTAGCAGACAGAATACACATTGGCTTGGTGCAGCCTGCCTGTGCTGCAAACATTGTCCATTTTAACCTGCAAGCTTTGCGTTCCTCCATTTTGTATTGAGGGAATGGCCAACTTCGGTGGCTACACCTTCTAAACCGATGAACTCTAATGCCTAGATCTGTCTGGGTAGCATCTTCATGGGAAGACTACAACCTGCAAATTCCCCTATGCCACACACTACCCTGATTTGGAATTAGATAACCATACCTTCACTGTCATTGGGTCAAATGCTGGAATTCAGCACCCCCCCCCCCCCCCCCAACAGCATTGCGGGTATGCCTACACCCCATGGACTGCAGCGGTTCAAGAAGGCAGCTGACCACCTCCTTCTCATGGGCTATTATATATGGGCAACAACTGCTGACCTAGTCAGCAACGGTCATGTCCCACGAAAGGATGAAAGAAATGTGAATGCAGAGCGAAAAAGACAAACCAACAGTACTGTTACGACACCCTGGGCGTAAAGAAAAGAGCCTATGGGCGCGATTCTCTAGACGCGTTACCCTCGAGCAAGAGAACCATGGGGCCGGTGAAACCAGGGAGAGCCCACTCACTGGTTTCCTGGCAGTCGCCGGGCCTCGCGGTATTCACCCAAATCCCACGAGGCATCGGATTTGGAACTACGCCCAAAACGGGCATGACGAAACAGCGCTCCCAGAGGTAGGTCTTAAACCTACTTAAGACCTACTCACCCAGGATGCACTGGCCTCCCTCGATTTTCCGGCCTCTCTAGGGAGGCTGCAGCCGGGCGCCAATCAGTGCTGGTCCACAAGAACGTGGACCAGGCAGAACGGCAGCCGAGGAGTCTCCCAGGTTATCTGGGTGGTGAGGGATAGTGCAGATTAACCTTCCCCCTGCAACATGGACAACTTGGCACTGCCCAGCTGGCACCTTGGCACTGCCAAGATGCCCAGGTGGCACTGCCAAGCTGGCTGGAGCATTGCCTGGGTGGCAGTGCAAGGATGCCCAGGTGCGAGGGTGGCACTGCCAAGGGTCAGTGCCCAAGGGGGGGCCATGCCTATGAAATGAGGGTGGAGGGGGGATTGAAGGGTGGGGGTGTGCAGGGTAGGTACATTGGGGCCTCCAGGAGGGTTGGGTGTCCATATGAGGGGGGCCCCTGGCGGGATTTCCTCACTTGGGGGGTGGGGGGTAGTTCCCATGGGGGGTGTGGGGTAGTGTCCACGTGTGTGGGAGGTGATATTGCCCATGGGTGGGGGAGGACCCAGAAGCTCACTGTGACTGGGGAACCCTTTCAAAATGGCGGCCCAATCTCAGAGTTCAGCTCCCCAGTGCCAAAAAGAAAATGTGGGCTAAATCGGTGAGAAACTCTTCAGGGTCCAAAAAGTGTCATTGAATAGCGATGGGGAACGCTGTAGCAGATCCGGCGGGAAACTCCCCGACAAACCCGACACAAATAAACTTCAAAATTTTGGGGGAGAATCCCAGGTGGTTGTTTTGAGCACACGTTCCTTTAAGGCTTTCAGTTCGAGATTTCTGTTCCCTGTCTATAATGGTTTTCACTATAGATTGATTCAGGTCTCTGCAATTTTTGAAATGCAGCAGCTATCCAGCTTTTCTGGAGAAAACACAAGGGAGAGAGAGGGAGCAGGTCCTTGACTCTCAGCGCCCAACTTTGCTTTCCTTAGGTCTCTGGAAATCATCCCACACAAGCAGGATCCAATCACTACCTGTTACCAGGCAGAATATGACCTTTTGGCCAATTCATTGGCCACCAGCCAACAAATCGAAGCGGGTCCCAACCCAGTTCTCAGGTGCCACAAAGTTTGAGCTCTGTTGCTCGAAACATATACATGTTGCAACTTTTTGAGTTCATTAAGATACATGTTCATTAAGCATCCAAGGATCAAAATGGAAAAAAAAAGGGAAAAAAATTAAAGGAAGGGGGAATAAGGGAATCAACAGGAAGGACCCTTGCAGTACGTCAGACAGGATGTTCTGCTGAGAGCACGTCAGTGTTCAAATACTAACATTTGGCTTGTGTTCCTTCAGGGTTTCCGACTTCTCCTGGTCAGTCCTGATGCCTGCTGCAAATTATTCATGAAGCTCCAGCAAGAAGGTCACGGTGAAGCAATGTTGTTTGAAAGTGAGTTTCTGACCAGTTGTAACATTTCAACAGTTGCCATGTGCAACCCAATTCCTCCCTTTCTCTGAACTTGTCGTGGCCTGTTCTCCATCAGGCAAAGGCACCTTTTGATATGTTCGTAATAAAAATGTTGCATCTGGCGTGCACTTGATGGACTGAATGGCCTCTTTCTGTGTTCTAATGACTTCACGATGAAAGAAATAACAAGCCGTAGTAGCTATTTCTATACAAACTCATGTGAAATTGACAAAGAGATGTCCCAAAAGTAAGAGACAAACAGGGTTTGTCAATTCGATTGTTTAGATATTCCTGATACCAATTAGGTATAGGTCATGCAGAATGGAGGCCAGATGCTTTTCCATTGATGCTACTTTCCAGGCATCTTTCATGAACCAGTATGTGCTAAGCTGTTACTCCACTAAGATTACTGATAAACATAAATTGAAGACCATCGGCAGACGTCTACAAGGCATGTGGTCAGGAATGAGAGGCAGATAGCAAATCATTAATAGGTGGAATGGTTGGTCCCACAAACCTCACTGTAAAGTTAATGAGGAGATAATGGGAGAAAACAGCTGAATATGAAACAGTAATATTGTTTTTTGTATTTCTCATCCAGACCTAAATCCAGACCTAAATAAAACACCTATTAAAATTAATGAAATCCTAAACAATCAAGCACTACTCAGAGATAATGCTTACGTGCAGGTGAGTCATTATGATATAAAACAGAATATAAATGTTTTCGCACGTGAAAACTGTTCTATAACTATTTCAAATTCCCTGCGCCTTTTTCTCAGAAATGTGTTGATTGGAACCGAGATGTCCTAAAGAAAGAATTGGGATTGGATGAAGATGATATTATTGATATCCCCGCGTTGTTTCATATAAGAGAGTATTTCGAAAGGGCAGAAGCATTATTTCCAGATATGGTAAGTAACAAGTGGTGGGTGGTGGGTGGCTTGAACTCAGTATCTGCTTTCAGCTCTGGTGTATAAAGGTAGCCATTGGAATGAATCCCCAAATGCCCACCCTTTGCTCAGCACCTCAGTAGGAATCGAGTCTTTCCCAGAAGAATTGCAAACATAAAATACAACTTAATTTATATGTCACCGAATTAACAGAAGTATTTATTTTATCTGATTTTCCCTCCTCCTCCTTCTGATTTATTTTAATTACTTTCCATTTGATCATCAAGTGCCTTTTTCTTCAACAACCTGTAATTTGCCTTCCGCTGTTGTCTCTCTTTTCCTGGTTACCTCCTCGTTCTATCTCTTCTTCTGTCTGTCTGTTCCTGGTTATATTATTTTTCTGTGTCGCTCTTCGTTGCCTCAACACTTCATTCTCTTTATTATCATTCCAACAGTTTGAAAGTCCTATTGAGCAAAAAGACTGATTCTTTCTGTGTTCCTTTAGGTGAATATGATAGTCCTCGGCAAATACCTGGGCATTCCAAAGCCGTTTGGGCCTCTGATAAATGGAAAATGCCCGTTGGAATCTGCGGTGCGCGCAGCACTGGAACCACTCGGCCTGGATTGTAACTTCATCGATGACTTTGCTGCCTATCACCTGCAGTTTGGTGAAGTTCATTGTGGTTCCAATGTTCTTCGGAAGTCATTTGCTTTTAAGTGGTGGAATATGGAGATGTAATTGGCTCTTACAATTGCCATATGCCATAAGTAACAAAACATTGCTTTAGGTTTTATTTTGCTCTTGTGTAACTTGCAACCTGTTGGAAAAATATTAACACTTGACATTACCTGGACATTGGCATGCACCTTATGCCATGCCTGCACCTGATGTGCTGTAGTGGGATGTCAAAATCTATCTTCAATCAGTTTTTCTTAATAGTTAGTTGAAACTTTAAGACAAATAAAGCCTGTGCTTTGAATTCCTGTGGGTCTCTCTTCAGATGTAGTTTTGCCAACGGAACTAATTTTCATTCAAGTAAAAACAGAAACTTGCATTAACATAGCACCTTTAACCTCAGAGAACTTCCTTAAAATGCTTCTCAGAGGTATTAGGAAAATCATAATGGCACAGGTTGATGCTCGTTCCCTTGTGTTTGTTAGATGCTGACAACTGAGATTTCCTGGAAGGTTTGAACTATTGATTGAAAGCTTTTACTCAAAGTGCAATCATTCTTATATATTTTGTGACATCACCTGTTGAGTCAGATCCTGTCTTCACCCATGACGACGGCATTGCTGCAACAGCCTCAGTCCTCAACACTGACAACTGCCAATCTCCAGACGCAATTCTGCAACTCATCCGCTTCATTCTAGATCACAACGTCTTCACCTTCGACAACAAGTTCTTCATCCAGATGCATGGAACAGCCATGGGGACCAAATTTGCATCTCAATATGCCAACATCTTCATGCACAAGTTTGAACAAGACTTCCTCACCACACAGGACCTGCAACCGACGTTATACACCAGATACATCAATGACATTTTTTTCCTTTGGCCCACAGCGAAGAATCACTGAAACTACTACACGATGAGATCAATAAATTCCATCCCACCATCAGACTCACCATGGACTATTCTCCAAGTTCTGTTGCATTCTTGGACACACTCATCTCCATCAAGGACGGTCACCTTAGCACTTCGCTTTACCGCAAGCACTCAGACAACCTCACGATGCTCCACTTCTCCAGCTTTCACCCGAAACACATTAAAGAAACCATCCCCTATGGATAAGCCCTCCGTATACACAGGATCTGCTCAGACGAGGAGGAGCGTAACAGACACCTACAGATGCTGAAAGATGCTCTCATACGAACGGGATATGGCGCTCGACTCATCGATCGACAGTTCCAACGCGCCACAGCAAAAAACCGCACCGACCTCCTCAGAAGACAAACACGGGACACCACTGACAGAGTACCCTTCGTCGTCCAGTACTTTCCTGGTGCGGAGAAACTACGACATCTTCTTCGCAACCTTCAACACATCATCAATGAAGATGAACATCTTGCCAAGGTCATCCCCACTACTGGCCTTCAAACAACCGTGCAACCTCAAACAAACCATTGTTTGCAGCAAATTACCCAGCCTTCAGAACAGCGACCATGACACCACACAACCCTGCCAGGGCAATCTCTGTAAGACATGCCAGATCATCGACTCGGATACCACCATTACACGTGGTAACGCCACCCACCAGGTACGCGGCACATACTCGTGCGACTCGACCAATGTAGTCTACCTCATACGCTGCAGGAAAGGATGTCCCGAAGCGTGGTACATTGGCGAGACCATGCAGACACTGCAACAACGAATGAACGGGCATCGTGCAACAATCACCAGGCAGGAATGTTCCCTTCCAGTCGGGGAACACTTCAGCAGTCAAGGGCATTCAGCCTCTGATCTCCGGGTAAGTGTTCTCCAAGGCGGTCTTCAGGACACGCGACAACGCAGAATTGCCGAGCAAAAACTTATAGCTAAGTTCCGCACGCATGAGTGCGGCCTCAACCGGGATCTTGGATTCATGTCGCATTACATCCACCCCCCACCATCTGGCCTGGACTTGCAAAACCCTACCAACTGTTCTGGCTTGAGACAATTCACACCTCTTTAACCTGTGATTATCCCTCTCCCTGGATCTGTAATGATTTGATTACCTGCAAATGCTCGCATTCCAAGCATTGTCCAGCATCTCTGACTTTGTCTATATAAATGTGTCTGGAACATACCTCTCCATTCACCTGAGGAAGGAGCTGCGCTCCGAAAGCTCGTGTTTGAAACAAACCTGTTGGACTTTAACATGGTGTTGTAAGACTTCTTACTGTGCTCACCCCAGTCCAACGCCGGCATCTCCACATCATGTCTTCACCTGACATCTCTTATGCACAAGTTTTCAACTGGACAGCACCAGAGATTTAAAATGTTCTTTTTTTCAAATGACCTCACGTCTCCTTAACTCTGCAACATCCTCCAGACCAACAGCCGTCCAACACCAGAGTGCTGCATCAACTCTGGCCTCTTGTTTAAATCGCTCCACTACGAGTGGCAGTGCCTTCAGCTGTCTAAACTCCAAGCTCCGTAATTCTCTCATTGCTTCTCTGTCCTTTCTTCAGAGCTACTTCTTTGACTATGTGTTTAGTCACCTGTTCTAATAACTCTTCATGTGGTTTGGTGTCCAATTTATTTTTATGATGCTCTTGTGAAGTACCTTGGGGCGGTTTACTCTGTTCAATTAATGCAAATTGTTGAAACCCAGGTATGCTTTACTGCTGTCTTAGCCAAGATCAGCTAATTCAGCACAAACCAGCGATTTGATTTAGAATCTTTTTGATCTGTCCAATATTGTTTTGTAATTGTATAAGAGGATCCTGTATAATGTTAATAGGCCGCGTAATCCAGTGGGTGATAAAAAAAATACAATGGCACAGTAGAAATTGAGTTCATAGAATCTAAATATCATAGAATCCCAACAGTGCAGAAGGAGGTCATTTGGCCCAACGAGTCTGCATCAACCCTCGAAAGAGCACCCAACCCAGGCCCCAATCCCTGTCCCAACCCGGCACCCTCATCTAACCTTGTGGACTCTAAGGGGCAATTTATCATGGCCAATCCACCTAACATGCATCCCTTTGAACTATGGGAGTAAACCAGTGCACCTGGAGGAAACCCACGCAGACGCGGGGAGAACGTACAAACTCCACACAGACAGAGTCACCTAAGGCTGGAATTGGCTCTACTGTTCTATGTTCTATGAACTTGGGTCGCTGATGCTGTGAGGCAGAAGTGCTAACCATTGTGCCACCTTGCTGCACTTGGTGTTCACTGTGAGATGCTTTTAATTTTATTGAAGGGAATTTGAGTGCAGGATGCTTCCAAGGATCAATTCAATCCTGTGCTGGGATTCTTTTTATCTTCTGATGGAACCCTAATTCCAGGCCAGATAAAGACCCTGAAATCCATGCATTGTTTCTTTGCTCTACAGAACAAGGAAATCTCTCCTTCCTCATTATTGTAAACTGGACCATTTACATTTCAAGGTTATAAACATTGGCAAAAATGGCATGGACACCATCCAATTGGCATCTCCATCAGATAGAGCTTTGTTCTTAATCTATACTGTACTGGGTTTCTGTGGTGAAACTGCTTTCCAGTGAGTTTGTCTGTTGAGGAAAAATACTTTCATAAATCTTGCAGGATCATTGATAAACACAAATCTGCATAAGACGGTAACTGCAAAAAACTACACAGAAGCTTTGGCAAACTTAATATATCTTGGGTTTAAGGTGATTAAATAGATAAATTTGGTATAAATGTACATGTGAAATCCTCAAGGGGTTTATGATGATTTCAATCAATAAAGATTTGATAAAACTGTTGGCTGCTTTCTGTGTACTCAACTCATTTACCGCACAATACAGCTGTTATAGGTCAATATAAACTGGGGCAACACATCTCCCAACGATATGTACTAGTTGCAGAAAGAGACCCGAATACCAGGGGTCAGGAAACATTCCACTTACTGGACGGGACAGGGTAGATGCAGGAAGGATATTCCCGACGATGAGTGTGTCCAGGACTAGGGGTCACGGTCTGAGGATATTGGGTAGACCGTTTAGGAAAGGGATGAGAAGAAATTTCTTCACCCAGAGAGTGGTCGGTCTGTGGAATTCATTACCACAGAGAGTAGTTGAGGCCAAAACATTGTGGGCGGGATTCTCCGTCAGCTGAAGCCGGGTTTGGGAAACGCGGAGAATCGTTTTTGATGGCGAAATTGTGCCGGGCGCCGGTTTCATGTCAAATCACAATTCTCCGGTGCCTCGGCAGCGGAGTCAATGCATTCCACTCTGCATGTACAGTAAACACCGTTGGCATATCAATCATGGGGCTGACCCGGTATTCTCTGGGGCCTCCGTGATTCTCCGCCTGCACTGCGGGGAATTCCTGATGGCAAGGTTCACCTGTGCTTTCAAATATCGAGAAACAAGAGTCGTGGCTGATGAGGGGGCGAGAGGAGGTAGGACATGCAGAGGCGAGGCGCGACCGTGGGCTGCCGTTCCTGACACTGGTCGGGTTGACTAGTGTCCTGCCAGGGCTGGAGGGAGGTGGGGAGGAAAACAGGCCTTGGGGCCGGGGTGACCCCGCCCACGGGACTGGGGCAGTATCCATTGGGGCAGTCTGCACGGCAGCCATCTCGCTGTGCACCCCACTGACCACCCAGCTTGGCCCCAGGTTCTGCAAAGTGACACCGGCTATATGGGTGTCCCCACCCCACTTCCCCTGAACCCCAGACCCACCCTCCACCTCTGCCATACCAGCCCCCAACCGGGCGCCACCTGCCGGCGGGGCATCACGCGTCTCGCCCAATGGCAACACCCACAGTAGCCCCGACAGGAGGACCCACAAGACAGGGGCTGCGAAGTTACTGCTGAATGGGCAGCACCAGTCGACAGTACACCTGGCAGCAGGGATGGGCGCCAGGGCCAGAAGTACCCAAGGTGCCGGGCATCGATGGAGGCCTAGGATACAAGGGTGGAGGGCGAGGGTGTCATGCGGGGACAGGTCCGCAGTGCCAACCCGGATCACGCATGCCAGTCCAGTCCATGTGTGCACCAGTATGCGGTCAGACTCCGGCTGAGCAGGGGGACAGTGCGATATATTTGCCAGATCATGGCGCACCTGGCACCATGGAGGAATTGGGCGGGGGGGGGGGACACCTGCTCCCAGTGGCAGGCCAATTTTCACAAACCGAAAGGAGTTCCACTCAATGAGCATGCAGCTGGTGTGTAACCATGAGCTGTGCATCATGCGCGTCTGCGCCCGATACCTGGGCAGGGTGCACGACGCCTTCATCCTGGCACACTCGACTCTTCCTGGGCAACAGGGGTTATCCACTTCGGCTGTGTCTGATGACTCCTAGCTGGAGGCCACAGACCGACACTGAGGCCCGCTACAACTATGCCCATGCCACGACCAGGGGCATGAGCGAACAGTGTTTTGGCATCTTGAAGATGCAGTTCAGGTTCCTGAACTGCTCTGGAAGGGCCTTCCGGTACGGCACTGGGAGGGTCATTTGCATTGTGGTGGCCTGCTGTGTCCTCCTCTAACATTGCGCAGCAGAGTGGCGACGTTCTAGAGGAGGAGGAGGATGAACGCCAGGCCTTGCTCGACAAGGAGGATGCAGGGGAGGGGGGAGTAAAGGCAGGACATGGGGCCAAGGCAGGCACGAAAGGCCGCACAACGTATGCGCCAGGGCCAACGCACACGGGATGCTCCAATCACCTCCAGGTTCACCGACTAAGGGCGGGACTGGCCAGGGACACAGAAACTGCATTGCTCCCCCAGAACCCTGCCCCACCCCACCTGCAACCCTCTCCGTGATACATACCTGCTGCACTATGGGGTGTGCACCCTGGGTTGGCAGTAACAGCAGGCATGGTCCATTGGACGGAGGATGATGACAACCCGCTCGGCAAGAGCTCAGGTGCTCTGCATCGTTTGACAACGTCTGACCCCTGCCCACTGTCGCAATTACCACTGTCCACCTGTGATCCCTGCATACAAGCAGGCCGTTTTATTGCACGGTCCCATCAGCTTCCTGGGGTGGTGGGGGGAGGCACGGTGGGAGGGATGAGGGTGGGACACCAGAGCGCTGACTGAGCTGTGCTCCTTGAGCCAAGCCCAACCTCCTCTCCTCCATCGCGTCCAACAGTATCTCGAGTTCAGCGTCCGTAAAACGGGGTGCCACTCTCCTCGCTGCCAACTTGTTGGCTGGGAAGAAGTGTGTGCGGACTGCAGCGTCTATATCCAGCTGCAGCAATGTCAATCGCGAATTCGGCGAATCCCGCACCGTTTCCCATTGGAATCGATTGTGTTCCATGTGGCGCTGGTGCTAGCCCTTTAACGGTCACTGGATCGGTCCAAGTGCAGTGCCAGTTCTGCTGTTGCAGAAGTCCACAAATCCTGCCCTAGCATCAACACTTGGGGCTGGATTCCTCCGCCCCACCCGTCACAAGAACGCCACGGGCGAGACACAGACCGACAATGGAGAAGTCCATTGACCTCGGGCGTGATTCTCCAGTCGCGGGGCGAACGTGACCAGAGAATCTCGCCCTTCAGGAATGGAGAATCCGGTTGTGTATGTTTTCAAGAAAGTTAGATGAAGCACTTAGGGTGAAGATTAAATGATATGGAGGAGAAAGCAGGATTAGGCTACTGAGGTGGATGATCAACCATGATCATAATGAATGGCAGCCTCAAAGGGCAGAATGGCCTTCTCCTGCTCCTCTTTTCTAAGTTTCTGTGTTTCTATGTTTCCTGCAATGTAGCGAGCACTGGCCTAATGCAACCCACTGCGTCCCAGTTCATAAATGAGATAAGGAGTGTGACGTCGTGCGGGGTGCTCCATTGCCCGACACCGATATCAAAATCAGGGATCGGGCAGAGAATCCCCGTTTACAACCGAATCGGGGGCGGCACCTGTTTTCAGATGCTCCGCCCCCTCCAAACCAGCATCATCAAGGACTATACTGCACGCCACTGGGACGGCCCCAGGAACGTAACCTGAAAGCCCCCCCCCGCCGATGGGCTGAGTGCCCAACGGCACGGGGGATGTGTGCTCTGTTTTCAGGATCTTGTACGGCGCGACTGCTGCAGGTCGTCACCGTGCGCTTACGCAGCCAAGGACCCAGCAATTCTCCGGCCGCGTGTTTCGTGGAGGCTGGGAGTTTTACGTGGCGTGGCTGTTAGCCCCTCAGGTCAGAGCATCAGTGCGGGGGGCGGCACCAACGTTTCTGTCGTAAAATCAGACACATCCTCCAGAGACAGCCCTCAAAATTGGAGAATCCAGACCGTCATCTAAGAAGATCCAAAGGATGAAAGATACACATTAAAGGAGGAACAGGAAATAACTTTGAAAATGGATCAGTATTTTTGCACAAGCTTCATTTTCTGCTCCCTATTTGCATTTCCTTTACAATGAGGCAACACAGTGATTACAACGCATAATGTGTGCTTTGGGAGAATTTCACAATGCAATGTTTGTTCTCTAAGATGAGGTTATCAGAGTTCCTATGATCTTTTTTTTGAAAAAAGGGCTACTTTGGTCATCTGATTCAAATATAATCACCCATATGGCCGGTGTCACTTTTCAGAGGTGGTCATTTTGTACGTTAAAGTTTAGAACAAAGAACATTACAGCACAGGAACAGGCCCTTCAGCCCTCCAAGCCAGCACCGACCATGCTACCCGTCTGAACTAAAAACCCCTACCCTACCGGGGACCATATCCCTCTATTCACATCCTATTCATGTATTTGTCAAGACACCCCTTAAAAGTTGCTATCGTAACTGCTTCCAATATCTCCAACAGCGAGTTCCAGGCTCCTACCACCTCTGTAAAAAAAAACTTGCTTTGCACATTTCCTTTAAACCTTGCCCCTCACACCAAAAACCCCACCTAGTAATTGACTCTTCCACCCTAGGAAAAAGTTTCTGATTATCCACTATGAATATGCCCCTCATAATCTTGTAGACTTCTATCAGACCTGCCCTCAAGCTCTGTCGTTCCAGTAAGAACAAACCATGTTTCTCCAACCTCTCCTCATAGCTAATGCCCTCCATACCAGGCAACATCAAGATAAATCTTTTCTGTACCCTTTCCAAAGCTTCCACATCCTTCTGGTAGTGTGGCAACAGAATTGAACACTATGGACGGGATTCTCTGACCACCCGCCGGGTCGCAGAATCGTATGGGGGCGGCGTGAATCCCGCCCCGCCGCCGGCTGCCGAATTCTCCGGCGGCGTTTTTTTGCGGGAGCAGGGATCACGTCGTGCCGGTCAGGGACCGCTGGCAGTGCTCCCCCCGGCGATTCTCCAGGTCCCAATGGGCCGAGCGGCCGCCCGTTTTCGGCCGGTACTGCCGGTGTGAAATGGACAAGGTCAATACCGGCGGGCCGTGGCTCGGAGGGTGGCCTGCGGAGTCCTTGGGGGGGGGGGGGGGGGACACGGTGGCCTGGCCAGTGATCGGGGCCCACCGTGGGGGCACTCTTTCCCTCCGCGTTGGTCTGTGTAAAGCTCCGCGATGGCTGGCTCTGGAAAGAAACCCCTGCGCATGCAGCAGAACACGCTGGCGCTCCCGCACATGCGCCAACTCACAGCGGCCGGCGGAGGCCCTTTGGCTCCGGTTGGCGCAGCGCCAACCACTTCAGCGCCGGCTTGGCCCACGGAAGTGCAGAGGATTCCGCACGTTCTGGGTGGCCTGACGCCGGAGTGGTTCCCGCCACTCTTTGGCGCCAGTACGACCCACCTGCCAGTTGGGGGAGAATCCCGGCCTATATTCCAAGTGCAGCCTAACTAAGGCTCTATAAAGCTGTAACATGACTTGCCAATTTTAAAACTCAATGTCCTGGCCGATGATGAACGCAAGCATTCCTTCTTGACTACCTTCTCCACCTGCGTTGCCACTTTCAGTGACCCATGTACCTGTACACCTAGATCCCTCTGCCGATCTTAAGGGTTCTGCCACTTACCTGTATATTTCCCATCTGTATTAGACCTTCCAAAATGCATTACCTCACATTTGTCTGGATTAAACTCCATCTGCCATCTCTTCGCCCAAGTCTCCAACCGATTTATATCCTGCTGTATCCTCAGACAGTCCTCTACGCTATCCGCAATTCCACCATCCTTTGTGTTGTCTGCAAACTTACTAATCAAACCAGTTACATTTTCCTCCAAATAATTCATATATATTACAAACAACAAAAGGTCCCAGCACGGATTCCTGAGGAACGCCACTAGTCACAGCCGTCCATTCATTCCACTGCTACCCTCCGTCTTCTATGACCGAGCCAGCTCTGTATCCATCTTGCCAGCTCAACTCTGATCCCTTACAACTTCACCTTCTGTACCAGTCTGCCATAAGGGACCTTATCAAAGGCGTCACTGAACTCCAGGTTGACAACATCCACTGCCCTACCCTCATCAATCGTCTTCATCACTTCCTTGAAAAACTCAATCAAGTTAGTGAGACACAACTTCCCTTTCACAAACCATGTTGCCTCTCGGTAATCTGTCCACTTATTTCCAAGTGGGAGCAAATCCTGTTGTTGCTCTGTTTACTTCCTACAAATATAGCAGTCAATATGGTCGCCTTCCTTAATCCTAATTATGTTTACACTCAAGAGTCGCCAGGTATCGATACGGCACAAGGTTCAACCCGAATGCTGATCAAAGAGCCAATACACCAGTTAGTTAGTTCAAAGTCAATACTATTTATTTACTAAGATCTACTCATGCACAAAGTATTAGAAACTAAACTATCTCTAACGCTAAGGCCTATACTTAAATTCGGGTGCCCACTCAGTAAGAGGAACAATGGCCGTTATTCGGATAGGAGGTTGTTGGGTTCGAAGAGGTACAGGAGAACAGCTAAGGTCGTCCGTCTGGTAGCGAGCGTTGACCTTGAACTTACTTGCTTCTGGTGATGCTGGTGGACGGGTCTCTCCGCTTTGAGAGCCAAGTCCAAGAGAGCGAATCTCTCGTGGGGGTTCCTTCTTATACCCGGAGGGGCTTCGCACGCTTTTAGGCGGGCCTTAAACTTGGCCCCAATTAATTGGGCCGCTTCTCAATCACTGGTATTGATCTTGACCAATAAAGGGGTGGGCATGTCTTTGGTGGCCGTTGGCCTTGCTTTGTTTGTGTCTTTCTGGCACCGGGATGTCTGCAATAGTATTGGTTACTTGAGTGTCATTCCTTTGTTCCTGGAGATGTGCCATCAATATGTTAATCGACCTATAGTTTCAATTCCGTCTGGGAGCTGTTTCCCAAATATACATTCAGGCTTCTGTGCCTGCTTGTTTTCTAGCATTGTCCACAGTTCCCTATATTCGTTGCAAGAGTCCATTTTGTATTCTGGAAGTGGCCATCCCAGATGGTTACACTCCCTCCTTGTGATCCTCAATGCGAAGCGTGAAGGATCATATTACTGCATCTTCTTTGTTCTCCTCTAAGTCAAGCACCCGTAAGCAGGGACAGGCTCTACTCTACTCTGTCCTATGGATGGGAACTTTACCCAAGTTGTTTTATATACGCACACATTATTATAAAACTCTACAGGGCGCTATAACATTCAGGCATACATTACAAAATAAAAACACAGGAACCTCGAACTATTCTTATCTAAACTATCCTTAATCAATGAAAAACATGTACAACATTATAAACCATACAGTAGCAGCAATACACATCTCTGTGGCTTGGCAGTCAAGCACAGAGTTTTACATTTTTTTATTAGAACAGACAAACAAAAAAAAGTCGATGCACTTTAATTCACTTAGAGAGTGGGGGTTTGCTAAAGTCCGAAAATAAGGGGTCTGAAGGTATATACCGGGGTGCAGGAGGCTTTCCTCCGCCATTTCCCAAGTCTCGGGTGTCTGAATGACATTGCAGAGTATCACAATAACTAATAGTGCTTCTACAACGTAGGACAGGCAATACCAGGTGATGAACTTGTCACACCAGGCTGGTGTATCAGTTGCTGTCTCTGGGTAGTGTGTGGCAGGGATGGGAAACATTCACAGCCTGTGGGGTAGGGGTCAGGGGGGGAAAAAATTGCATCCGCGTGCCGCTGTAGGGATTCCGCGAAGATCCACATGTAGACCATGATGTCTGTCTTCATGTTCTCTTCTTCCTTCCGTGGTCTTCCTGTGGCTTCTGTGGTTCTGGATTTCTGTGGACACAAGCATAATATCTGTTATTATCTTGCTTAAGATCTCGTATGTCTGTCCTTTATTATCAATTACCCATTATAATTGGTCACCATCTATGACCCCCCTCATTTTTCTTTAAACAAAATATTTTGGGACAAGACATCCGAGAAGAAAATGCTGTCACAGCGCGAACAGTCTTGCAGCCTATGCGATCGATGCGGTGAGTGTACCATCCTAGTGTTTGAGGAGGTAAATAGCATATGGAGAGCTACCTAAGGGTCTCCGTAAAACAAACAAAAGAGTCTTGAACCAAAAATTCCGAATGGGGTGCTTATGGGCTGCAGCAGGCAAGAATGGGTGGAGTCCCTGGGTAGGACGGTGACCAGTGCCGTATGTGCTCAACCCGAGCGTAGCTGACCAGGGGGTCCTCAGGCAGGGCAGGGACCAGTGCCGTTTCTCCACTGCTTGAGTGACCGGACATAAACGGTAAGAATTTGTGTTTGCTGTGGATGCTGCCTCTTAGGATTACCTTCGAATTAGAAGAGTAGCTATGATCGGTTGTCTGCCGACAAAACTTGTTCCATTAACTGCCGGTGGGAGTTAAAAGAGCGGTGGCGTGGGGGTCATGAAAACTTTAAGTGAACAAACAACAAGTAACATTTACAGTAACACACATTTAAAATAACAAACTAACATAACAAAATCGTGCAGGTTCCATGAGAAAGGACACCGCAAAGCTCCATCGGTTCCTTTTTACCATCATCTGGACACCTCATTGCTCTATAGCGAACAGAGTCGCAAAGGGGTTCATTTGGTGGAAGTCAGACTCTAAGTCATCATCTTCTCCCGGTTGCCATACTCGTGACTGGAGTGGTTGTGCCAAAGCTGGGGTCCATCTCATCACTCCGGATGAGTCTGTACGAACTGTCTTGGTGCCAATGTTTCGTGTCGAGGTTGGAGGTGGTAGGGGGCAATCCATAGTCGTCGGGCGGTGGGTCTGCATCAGGGGCTTTAATGTATGTGGTCTCAAAGGGGTCGCTGGAATCTTGTTCGGAGTCGCTGGGGATGGGGCCTGGTGCAGGGGTGTAATCGTGTTGATGTGTCATGGGGCTGTCGCTGCTGGTTGAATGAAGGGAGAGGCGGAGTCATGCCTCCGGGGATGGAGTCGTGGTAGTGTCGGAGGATGGGCTGGACTGGTTGGGGGAGGGTAGGAATAGGTCGCTCGTAAGCGGGGCGTGTTCATCTGCTGCTGCAAGTGAGATGTGGTGTGAATGGTTCTTCTGCGTGCCATAAGCCTTAAACTGGTTTATGTGGAATCACGCAGACTTGCCATTGGGATAGGTGATATTATATACGATGGGGCTGACTTTATCAGAAATGGAGTACGGTCCTGAAAATTTGGGAGAAAGGAATGAACTGGGGTTGTACAGGGCTAGCATGACCTGCTGCCCTACTACAAATTCTGTGGCGTGCACAGTCTTGTCAAAGCAAACTTTACTTTGCTTCTTTCATGTCCCAAGCCTAACAGCTGCGGCGAGCTGGGCTGTTTTTACATTCTCTATAATCTGCTGAACTGCTTTCTCATTCATGAGGGCGGTGACTGCGGGGCTGGCCAAATAGAGTCCTAACAAATATTCTGTCCCTTTCATGGGTCGTCTGGTCATGAAGGTGTGGGGGGTGTATCCTGTCGACATGGATACCGTGTTTATTATGAACATTAGTGCAAAGGGGAGAACTGTGTCCCAGGTGCTATTGTGCTGTTACACCATTTTCCTGAGGGTTGCTTTTAAAGTCCTATTCATTCTCTCAACAATACCGCTTGATTGGGGGTGGTATGCAATGTGGAATTTTTGTTTCATTCCGAAAATTGGAAGGACGTTTTTCATCACTCGTCCTGTAAAATGTGAGCCTTGGTCTGACTCTATGCTGCGTGGGAGACCCCATCTTGTAAAAATGTGCTGGGTGAGGATCTTGGCTGTCGCTTTAACTGTGTTCGTTCTGGATGGAAAGGCTTCCACCCATTTTGTGAAGGTGTCGATGACCACCAACACATACTTAAAACCATTCCTGCAGGGGGGTAGGGGTCCTATATAATCAATCTGCAAGTTCGTCGAGGGGCCATTAACGGGGCGGGTATGACTAAACTGACCTTTCCTTGCGTATCTGTCCGGATTGTTCTGGGCGCAGATTAAACAGTTTTCAATGTAGTGCGTTACATTGGCTTTTAAATCGGGCCACCAGCAGAGAGGTCTGAGGTGGGCGAGGGTTGCTTCTATGCCCTGATGTCCATGGTTGTCATAGAATTGACAGATAATTTGGTTTCTGTCCTGAGTTTGGGCCACATAAATACCTTCTTTTAAAATTACACCGTCATGAGTTCTCAATGTGTTCTTGTGTTTATCATGGGAGACTAGGAAGTTGCCTTTTAAAACTTCCCTGAGCTTCTCGTCTTCTTTTTGGGCCTGTGCTAAATCCTGAACGTTGGTCTGTGAGATCTGAACTGCATGTATTGCGGCACTCTCGGAAGGATTCCAAAAGTGACCGTGCCTGGAACCTGCCTTTGCTAGTGCGTCTGCCTATGAACTTTAATAATCCCATATTTCCGATCTTTTGCTGTCTTTAGGATATGCTGGAGTAATGGGGCTGAGGGTAGGGGTTTTCCATCTACGGAAACAAATAACTCTAGATTCCCACAGGGGTAGGAATTCTGTTAAACTATTACAGACATGTAGACTGTCGGAATATTTGTCGGCTGGGGTCAGGAACGAGTCAGGGTGCTCGACAACATACACTACGGCTGCTAGTTCTGCTGCCTGTAAGCCTAGATGTCCGGGCAATTTCAAGGATATCTCCTCTGACGCGCGTCTCTGCGCATCCTCTACATATATACCGCAACCAGTAATCCTTTCACCGTTCAAAACTGTGGAGGAGCCATCCACATAAATCCTAAGGGGTGCGCCTATGTCTGTGGGCTGGGGTCTCTGGGGTGTAGTACCTGGTTTCGGGGGAGCTGGCTTTGGTACAAAGGGTCCTGTGTTGTGCCTAGTTATTATTTCAACTCATGTGGGGTGCCTGCATAGTGTAAATTGTCTGCGAGCAAAGTGTGTATTTTTGTCCTCTTCACTGTTATGTCCCGTCCCTATAAGAGAAGGGTCCATCAGGCGGTGCGAATTTGGCTGACTGTGCCGTCTTTTAATCTACCAGCAAGTCGGAGTTGTGTTGGGGTGTGCTCAGTTAAAATGGTGATGGGGTTGAGTCCTGCAATGTAGGCGAAGTATTGAACTGCCCAAAAAACTGCGAGCAGGTGCCTTTCGCAGGCAGAAAATCCCTGCTAAACTGGATAAGTACTCGTGAGGCGTATGCAACGGGGTCAAAACAATCACGTCTTTCTTGGAGGAGCACGGCCGAAAGGGTTCGGTCGGTGGTTCCAACTTCAATTGCATATGGGGAGAGTGGATCTGGGACCTGTAACGCAGGGGCTGTGCTGTGGGCTCTTTTTAATGCATCCATGGCATCCGTGTGCTGTGGAAGCCATTCCCATGGTGCTTGCTTCTTTAGGAGTTCGGAGAGGAGCGCTGCTTTTGTGGCAAAACCGTCGATGTGATTCCTACAGTAGCCAACCAGTCCTAGAAATGACCGGAGGGCCGTGACATTATGGGGCAGGGGTGACTTGACGATCAAGTCGATTCTGCTCGATCTCGCATTTGCCATGTATGATCACTTTTTCCTGAAGAATCTGGGCCTTTTTGGGGTTCACTTTACAGCCAATTTGTTGAAGGAATCCTAATAATTCGTCGAGAATCAAATTCGCTCTTTCTTAGTGTCGGTCTGTAGAAGCAAGTCATCTACATACTAGACAAGGCAATCGGGTCGGGAAAATTTGGCTAATCCATTTGCCAGCTGTCGGTGGAAAATGGAGGGGGGAGTTGTGGAAGCCTTGTGGAAGGCACGTCCACGTGTATTGCTGTCCCTGTAAGGTGAAAGCAAATTTATATTGGCACGCTTTATCCAATGGAATGGACCGAAAGCCATTGCTAATGTCCAAAACCGGAAAAAGATTTGACTGGAGTCCCTGTTTTAGCATTGTCGCGGGACTTGTGGCTATGGTGGGGGCTGCAACTGGAGTTACTTTATTTAGTGCCCGTTAGTCGATGGTCAGTCGCCATGATCCATCAGGTTTCCTGACGGACCAAATTGGTGCATTGTTTGTTGAGGCTACTGAACGGAGTATGTCTTGGTCAAGCAAATCTGGATAACCTTTGTGATTTCTCCCTGCTTCTTGGGGAAAACCGTACTGCTTTTGGGGTTTGGGGTCGGGATCTGTAATGTTCACTAACCCAGCGATCTTGCCACAGTCGTGCTTGTGCTGGGCAAAAGCTGCTTTGTGTCGCTGCAAAATGTTCCTAACTTCTCTATCCTGACTAATGGCTCGAGGATCGAACCAGAAGTCTCCTACTGCACTAATTCTGTTTTCGTACTCTCCAACTGTGAGCATGGCAGGGGCTCATGCTGCCTTTGCCATTCTCCACACACATTTGTTTACGGGGTCGAATGATAGATTGTGGGAGCTCATAAAATCTATGCCTAAAATGTGTTTGGCTGTTTGGGGTAAATTGACTAGAACTACGGGGTGTTTAGTTTTAATGTTCCCTATCTGAATTGCTACAGGGGCTGTGATGTGTCCCTGCTGCAAGTGCCCTGTAAAACCGCTGAGAGTAATGGTGTCTGTGGTGGGCCATGTGTCTCGCTGAAACATTGTGTAGGAATTGAACGTGGTGCGGGACCCTCCTGTGTCCCAAAGAAATTCTACGGGGTGTCCCCGGACTGTGCCTGCAACTACCGGTCTCCCGGACTTGTCCCAAAGGGTGTCGAAGACCCAGGTTGGGGAGTCCAAACGCCGTCAATTGGTGCAGTTCATATCTGTTTTATCAGAACGGGCGCTAATACTATGGATTGGCTTGGCCCTATCCTTATTCAGGGTGCCTGTCTGCTGGTTTTGCTGCTGCTTCTGGGGCACATTGCACTCTCGTGCGTAGTGTCCTAATTGTCCAAGATTGTAACATTCGTGGGATTTAGTTTGCTGTGGGCCGTTTCTTCCCTCATTTACCCATGCGGGGTTCTGGTGCGTCCTAACTGGATGCATGTTCGCATCTGCCTGCTCTTCCTCTGCTTTACCACAAGCTGATTTTCCCTGCATGGACTATGCCCAAGCGCGGGACAATCTCTTTAGTACCCATTTCTCATTGTGGGTTTTGTCTGAGGGGTCGTAATTTGCGCAAGCTCTCTGTCCTGCTTCTGTCGCTTGAGAGACTAGGATTAGAGTCCATTTGTCAATATTGTCTGGGCTTAAATGGTCACGGGCTAACTCTCCAAATACCGCTGGCTCTGAAATGAATCCACAAGCATCCAGCAAACACTGTGGGGTGCTCTGTCTTTTTCTGCCTACATTTGTTTAGGCCTTCTACAGGATCTCCTTTGTTGTAGCCAATCGCATCTAGGATCGCTGCATGCATTTCTTGGAGGGTGCCTCCTCCTACATTCTGTGGTCGGGAAAGGCTGCCATGACTGAGGGGTCGAGGCTCAAAACTGTGAGCTTCACTTGCTCCTTTTCATCCAGGCCGTACATGGTCGCCTGGTGTTTAACTCTTGCGAAATAATGGTGTGAGTCCGCTGTGGGTTGGAACGGTGTTATCTTATCGCACGCATCCCTTAATTAAGTGACGGTCAATCGAATGGTGTACAGAAAGTCTGGGTCTCTGTCTGTTGTGGCCCTGCGCTGTGTGGTAACAGGGCTCATAGGATTGTGCTCTGCCTGTTCCTTTTCTGTGGCTTGTCCTGTGTACATGTGTCATGTACATATCTATGGGCAGTCTCATTTAACTCCTGCCAATCGGGGCCATTTTCTTTGTCTGACTGGGGTCGTGCTCTGGAATCCATTTTTACAGAAAGCAGAGATTGCAGGTCTGCAATTTGCTTCCGACATTTTGCGTGATCTACCAAGCTCAATTTGTTCCGTCGTGGAAGTGAGGAGTGCTCGTAGGGCTGCTTTTAGATCATTACATTGTTTCTGTAACTTCTCAACTTGGTCTTCTGTTTCCTCTCTTACCAATACCGTGCATTGCGTGTCTTGGTAGGCCTTATCATATTGCGACTGAAAGCTGCTTAAATGGGTGAGACAAGATTGGTGTGCCCGTTTGACATCCTCCATCTCCTTGTCCTTCGCCACTAACTGCTCGCAGTTCCCTGTTTTCTTTCTCATACTCACTCACGTCTCCCTCATTGTTCTTATCTCTCTCTCTCTTCAATCTCTCTGCAGAGCGTCCTCACGACCTCCTCTATGCCGTGCAATTGTGCCAAGCAGGACATAATTGCCATCAGCTTGAGAGCTTTCCCTAACCTCTTCTTACGGATCTCTGTCAGGTTCTCCCACCAAGTATGCCCTATACTTCCGGGACCTGTTTCATCATTCGCACAAAATTCACTCCTAAGGGGCCATCCTTTCCCGTGGAGGTATTTTCTAATCTCCCCATATGGGACATTGTCCTAGTCTACTGGTCGCTGGCACCTCAAATTCCTGGGGGTTCGTAAGGCGTTCCATTGCCTTCATTGCCATTTCTATCGCTATCTCTGGGGTTCCTAACCGAATTTGGAACAGGGGGGAATAGAATGGTGATGTAAACACGGGTAAGGCTTACGCTATTTTCCAGCCTACAAAACTCCCAACAGTTTTACGCAACAAAATCTCTCAGGTTTACCTATCCCTGTCAGTACGCATGCAAATAACTGTTGCTCGTTCTGGGTGAGTGTGCTTAACACTCACCTTAGCTCTGTTTCTTGTTCTACGCTCTGGAGTCGCCAGGTGCCGTTAAGACACCGCCACAAGCTTCAAGGTGAAGTTCAAAGCAATACAACCGTACACCAATTAGTAAGTCCAAACAACTAGAGTTTATTATAATACAATTATAATAACTACCCATGCACACGCTAAAGGAATAAAGGTTTGATCAGTATTGGTCTTGCGCTTGTGGTTTTTCTTTTTCCAATTGGATTCTAATTCAAATTTGGGTGTTCTCGGAGTGACAAAGCCACTTCTAGGTCGAGTCCCGTCAGATATCACCAGTAATGTTGCTGTTTACTTGCTATAAAAATAGCAGTCAATATGGTTACCTTCCTTAATCCTAATTATGTTTACACTTAGAGTCGCCAGGTATCTCTCGATACCGCCACAAGGTTCGACCCGAATACTGATCAAAGAGCCAATACACCAGTTAGTTAGTTCAAAGTCAATACTATTTATTTACACACACAGTAAGATCTACCCATGCACAAAGTATTACAAACTAAACTATCGCTAACGCTAACACCTATACTTAACTTCAGGTGCCCACTCAGTAAGAGGAACAATGGCCGTTGTTCGGATAGGAGGTTGTTGGGTTCGAAGAGGTACAGGAGAACAGCTAAGGTCGTCCGTCTGGTAGCGAGCGTTGACCTTGAACTTACTTGCTTCTGGTGATGCTGGTGGACGGGTCTCTCCACTTTGAGAGCCAAGTCCAAGAGAGCGAATCTCTCATGGGGGTTCCTTCTTATGCCCGGAGGGGCTTCGCTCACTTTTAGGCAGGCCTTAAACTTGGCCCCAATTAATTGGGCCGCTTCTCGATTACTGGTATTGATCTTGACCAATGAAAGGGTGGGTGCTCTGATGGCTGGGCATGTCTTTGGTGGCCATTGGCCTTGCTTTGTTTGTGTCTTTCTGGCACTGGGATGTCTGCAATAGTATCGGTTACTTGAGTGTCCTTCCTTTGTTCCAGGAGATGGGCCATCAATATGCTAATCGACCTATAGTTTCAATTCCGTCTGGGAGCTGTTTCCCAAATATACATTCAGGCTTCTGTGCCTGCTTGTTTTCTAGCACTATCCACAGTTCCTTATATTCTTTGCGAGCGTCCATTTTATATTCTGGAAGTGGCTGAGAGTTTGGCTCAAGTTAGAATCAGAGCTTGATGGGAAATGGAATGTCAAGTTAGAATCAGAGCTTGATGGGAAATGGAATGTCAAGGTTTGTGTAATATGTGTATGTGCCTTGTGAGATGAATTGCTTCTGTGTTCGGCTTGGTATGGCCTTATCGCGATCCTGGCTGTGACTGGCTGCGAGAACGAGACGCAGCTGGGGGATGAGTTACTCCTTCTGAGATAAAAATTGCTATGCTATGTAGCTAATGAACTAACTGTGTGGCTATTGAAAGAAAGAAATATATGAAGGAGGGGTTTGAGGGGTTTTGTACAAGTATATAATTAACTGTAACTGAAAGAAAATTGCCTTCACTTGCTGTAACTCAGAGTTACACTGGTGTAGCCCCGTGGTGAATAAAAGAATCATTGAAGTTATCTGGTGTTCGACTGATACTTGCATCCGGACTGAAAGTTAGGAATTCTCATTTGGTGGCCCATACAGGGATCTCTGGTGCATCGACAGAAGCAGATGGTGTAAGCGACAGATCGTCTCCGGACGCGTAGGGGAAATAGGGCCCCCAAATGTGAGTATTTTTTACCACTTTGGTTTTTCCCCTTCGCTGTCCCGGTCGCGAGCCTGTGCCTACTGCTGGAGACGTCCCTACGAGATTCAGGTTAGTCCGGCGAACCCCAGAAAGTAAAAGAGCTTGGGTTAGAGTATCTGAGGTTAGAATCCTCTGCAAGGGTTGGAGTCCCTAAGAAATAGTTAAAAGAGGTAAAGAGATATCAATGCCAACATGATCTTTGTTATTACCCAAAACCTTCGCGATAAAAGTTCCTGTTAACCTTGTAAGGCGGGTGACGTAGAATATTTACGGTGTCACCTTCGAGCTGTAAATTTTTTTTTTTTATAAATGTTTTTTATTGAGTTTTCATGTTTTATATTGAACAAATTACAAATTATTAGAGAGAGAAAAAAAAACATGCAAAAATTAACATATATATTTACAGGTAAGCATCTTCGTAATAACAACTGTGGCCGCCCCCCCCCCTTTAGCCGGCATACATATTTTACATTCCCCAATATGGCCGAGGCACATGTTTATAGGCATTTATTTACAGTTTGGTTTTGGGCCTTAGCTAGCCATCAAACCCCCATAACGAACCCGTAGCCCCCTGCCCCTCCACCCCCACTGGCCACCTTCCCCCGATTCCCGTCCATTTTCCCCTGATTCTTGGCCACCCGACTATTCTTCCTCTTGTATGTTGGCCACAAACAGGTCCCGGAACAATTGCATAAATGGCTCCCACGTTCTGTGGAAGCCGTCGTCCGACCCTCGGATGGCGAATTTGATTTTCTCCATTTGGAGAGATTCCGAGAGGTCGGACAGCCAGTCTGCAGCTCTGGGCGGTGCTGCTGACCGCCAGCCAAACAGGATTCTACGGCGGGCGATCAGGGAGGCAAAGGCAAGGGCATCCGCCCTCCTCCCCAGGAACAGATCTGGCTGGTGTGAAACCCCGAAGACCGCCACTATCGGGCATGGCTCCACCCTCACCCCCACCACTTTGGACATAGCCTCGAAGAAGGCTGCCCAGTACTCCACAAGTCTGGGGCAAGACCAGAACATGTGGGCGTGGTTGGCCGGGCCTCTTTGGCACCGTTCACATCTGTCCTCCACCTCCGGGAAGAACCTACTCATACGGTTTCTTGTTAAGTGGGCTCTATGTACTACTTTTAGTTGCGTCAGGCTGAGCCTTGCGCACGTGGAGGTGGAGTTGACCCTATGTAGTGCTTCGCTCCAGAGTCCCCACCCTATCTCAGTCCCCAGGTCGTCCTCCCACTTCCTTCTTGTTGCGTCCAGTACGGTGTCGTCCCTTTCTACCAGTCGGTCATACAAGTCGCTACAGTTCCCTTTCTCTAGGATACATGCGTCCAGTAGGTCTTCCAGTAGTGTCTGTCGTGGCGGTTGTGGGTACGTCCTGGTCTCCTTTCGTAGGAAGTTTTTGAGCTGGAGGTACCGTAGCTCGTTCCCCCCAGCTAGCTGAAATTTCTCTGTCAGTTCGTCCAGTGTTGCGATCCTGTCGTCCTGACTGTCAGTGTCCCCCCGTCCTGCCTCCACCTTTTGAAGGTGGCGTCAGTCAGCGCTGGTGTGAACCTATGGTTGTTGCAGATGGGAGCTTTGTCCGACATTTTGGTCAGGCCAAATTGCTGCCGCAGTTGGTTCCAGGATTGGAGGGTGGCTGTCACCACTGGGCTGCTGGAGTGTTTTTTGGGTGGGGATGGGAGTGCTGCCGTGGCGAGGGCCCGGAGGGAGGTCCCCATGCAGGAGGCCTCCTCCGCACACACCCACTCGGCTTCTGGCTCCTGGATCCATCCCCATACTCACTCGGCTGTTGCCGCCCAGTGGTAGAATTGTAGATTCGGGAGAGCTAGCCCCCCCCTGGATTTTGTTTTTTGTAGGACCTTCTTTGGGATCCAAGCATTTTTACCCCCCCATACGAACGCCATGATAAGTTTGTCCAGCACTTTGAAAAAGGCCTTGGGGATGTAGATCGGAATGGATCTAAAACAGGAAGAGGAACCTGGGCAGTACGTTCATTTTGATCGTCTGGACTCTCCCCGCGAGGGAGAGTGGGAGTGTGTTCCATCTTTGCAGGTCCATTTTTACTTCCTCCGTCAGGCTGGTGAGGTTCCATTTGTGGATCCCTTTCCAGTCATGGGCTATTTGGATCCCCAGGTAGCGGAATTTATGTCGGGCTTGTTTGAACGGCAGCCCCTTTAGTGCTGCCCCCCCCCCCCCCCCCCCCCGGAAGATCTCGCTTTTGCTCATGTTGAGTTTGTAGCCCGAGAAGGCTCCAAACTCTTTCAGGAGCGCGATTATTCCGTCCATGCTGCTTTGTGGGTCCGAGATGTAGAGGAGCAGATCATCTGCATAGAGTGAGACTCTGTGCTCTCTGCCTCCCCTTCGGATCCCCTTCCAATTTTTTGCTGCCCTAAGCGCGATTGCTAGCGGTTCGATTGCTAGTGCGAACAGCAGCGGGGACAGTGGGCATCCTTGTCTGGTGCCCCTGCGCAGCTGGAAGTATTGGGAGTTAGTATTGTTGGTCCGTACACTCGCCATGGGAGCGTTGTATAGGAGCTTTACCCAAGCGGTGAACCCTGTTCCAAGCCCGAACCGCTCCAGTACCTCTATGAGGTATTTCCATTCGACTCTGTCGAAGGCCTTTTCTGCGTCCAGGGAGACGATCACCTCTTGTGTTCTCTCCCCGGAGGGGGTCATTATCACGTTCAGCAGGCGCCTGATGTTCGAGGTAAGCTGTCTACCTTTGACGAAGACCGTCTGGTCCTCTGTGACCACCTCAGGTACACAGTCTTCTAGCCTTTTGGCTAGGATTTTGGCCAGTATTTTGGCGTCTGCGTTCAGCAGAGATATGGGTCTGTATGACCCACATTCCGTTGGGTCTTTGTCTTTCTTAGGTATCAGCGAGATTGAGGCCTGTGCTAACGTGGGTGGCAGTGTGCCCCTAGCTAGCGAGTCTGTGAACATCTGCTGCAGGTGCGGGGCCAGCGCTGTCGCAAATTTTTTGTAGAAGTCCGCCGGGAATCCGTCCGGTCCCGGCGCCTTCCCCGTCTGCATGGAACTAATGCTGTCCATGATCTCTCCCAGCACTAGAGGTGCTTCCAGGACCCGTTTTCTGCCCTCTCCCACGACTGGTATGTCCAGTCCATCAAGGAACCGGTTCATCCCAGCTTTCCCCGTTGGGGGCTCTGAGGTGTACAGCTCTTGGTAGAAGGCCTGGAAGGTTTTGTTAATCCTCTCTGGTTCTTTTTCCAACGTGCCTCTGGTACCCCTGATTTGCGCAATTTCTCTGGTGGCTGCCTGCTTTCTCAGCTGGTGTGCCAACAGGCGGCTGGCTTTGTCTCCGTGTTCGTACAGGGCCCCCGCGCGCCTGGCGGAGTTGGTGCACTGCTTTCCTGGTGGAGAGCAGGTCAAAGTTCCTTTGTAGTTCTTTTCTCTCCGCCAGGAGCTCTACGGTCGGGGCCTCGGAGTATTTACGGTCTACCTCCAGTATGGAGTCGACCAGCTTCTGCCTAGCCACCCTTTCCTCCCTATCTCTTTGCGCTTTGAAGGCAATGATTTCCCCTCTTAGTACAGCCTTAAGCGCTTCCCAGAACGTGGAGGATGATACCTCCCCGTTTTGGTTTTTCTCCGTGTACCCCGCTATGGCCCGCGCTATCCTTTCGCTGAAGGCCTTGTCAGCTAGTAAGGCACCGTCCAACCTCCACATGGGGCGCTGGGCCCTTCCAGTCTCTAGTCACACGTCCATGTAGTGTGGAGCGTGGTCTGATATCACAATTGCGGAGTATTCCACTTTGTCTATCCCTGGAAGCACCGTTTTCCCCACCACAAAGAAGTCAATTCTGGTGAACACGTTGTGTACTGGGGAGAAGAAGGAGAATTCTTTCTCCCCCGGGTGGGCAAACCTGCAGGGGTCCACTGCTCCCATCTGCTCCATAAAGTGACCGAGTTCCCTTGCCATGCTTGAGGTTTTCCCCGTTTTGGGGTTTGATCTGTCTGTCTTTGGATCCTGTACACAGTTGAAGTCCCCCCCCATGATTAGTCGATGCGTTGCTATGTCCGGGATTTCTGCCATGGTCTTTTTGATGAAGCTCGTGTCATCCCAGTTGGGCGTGTACACGTTGACTAGGACTACCGGCGCCCCATCCAGGGCCCCGCTGACCATGACATACCGCCCTCCTAGGTCTGTAACCGTCTTTGTCGCCCTAAACATTGTCCTCTTGCCGATCAGGATCGCCACCCCCCTGGCCCTTGTCCCATAGCAGGAATGGTAGGTTTGTCCCACCCAGCCCTTTCTTACCCGCAGTTGGTCCTGCTCCCTCAGGTGCGTCTCTTGGAGGAAGACTATGTCGGCCCTCCTGTTTCTGAGGTGGGTGAGGACTCTAGATCTCTTCACTGGGCCGTTAAGTCCCCTTACGTTCCAGCTGATTATCCTGGTGGGGGGCTTCTGCCCCCTCGTTCCTGTGGGATTAACCATATTTGTCTGGTGGACGAGCCCCTGCCCTCCGGGGTTTCCTTTTGTTAGGGGGCCGTCCAGGATGGCTGCTATCACTGCTCTCCCCATGCGGTCGGGTCTCTGCGCTCCGGGGTTTCCCCTTGTCCTGGGGCACCCGCCATGGCCGTCCACTGTGTGTCCGCCACGCGGGTAGTCCCCTGCACTCTGGGGGCCCCCTTTGCCCACAGACCGTACTGGGTGGGTGCTTGCAGCGGTTCCTTGTTCCAAGCCCTTGGTTGTGGCACTTTGTAGCCCTGTTCCTTTTCTGGCCTCTTTTGTCCCTTTGTCCCTACATTTCCCCTCCCTGGTCTCTCGCTCCCTGTGTGCCCCCCCCCCCTGGTCTCTCCCTCTACCCTCCTCCCCTGTATACCCCTCCTTTGCCCCTCTATCCCCTATTCCTGTCCCCGTTTGCTCTCCCGACTTTGATGAGTGATCCCCCCCCTCCCCTGCCTGGCGCCTTCCCCCCTGTTGGGGGTGCGCTGCAGCCCTGCTTTGTTGCGTGCCCCCGGCGCTAGCTTTCCTGCTAGTACGGTGGCTCCCCTCTCGGAGGTTGTTGTCTCGCTTCTCCTCTACCTGGCCTCTACGGTTTTCTGCCCGCTCTTACCCCATCCTACCCGTTGGCGTGTCGTTGCTCCTTGCCAGGGGCCCCTCTTCCCTACCCACTCTGGTGTTTTTCCAGCCCGTGCTCCTCGACGAACCTATTCGCCTCAGCAGGGGCTGTAAATAAATATTCCTTGTTTTGGTATGTGACCCAGAGTTTCGCTGGGTACAGCATACCAAAACTTCGAGCTGTAAATTGACTTGTACGGAGTGCGATTATTCTGTGACTTAAATTATAATCCCCTGCAGATGCGGATAACTCTGCTTACCAACACATAAAACAGAACAAAAAAGTGTTGCGGACCCTGGCATAAACCACCATACACGTAATCTCCTTAATCAATTGAAAAACAGGGCAGGATAACCCTGTAATAAATTCAAAATTGGATTAGTGTTCTAGGATCACTATTAAATTGTAATCGGAAGGACCATCTGGCATCAGACAAAGGGTACAATGGGTAATACTTTAGATACAACTTTTGAAGGTGGCAGCGCACTGCAAACGCTTTGTGAACAGTATCTGGAGCACTCTAAGCAGTTGAGACTATTATCGGGGGAATTGCATAAAAATGTAGGAGAAGGGAAATGGCCACTGAGGGGAACTAAAGACCTATCAACAGTCATGGAAGCACAACATTTAATTTGGAAAATAACCAAGGGTCGACTGCTAAGAAGTTAATTGCTCTATGAAGGGAATATTGTCAAAAATTGAAGGATGCCTCCTTGTTAGCCAGCTGGCAGGATAATGCATTAAAATTGGGTATAGAATTGACGGAGGGAGGAATAGTTAAAACAGCCAAGGACCAAGTCATTAGACTATCCGCCTTGAATCTGTATATTAATCCATGTGAGCTTACGCTTAAGTGGGATAAGGTGCTGTCAGGGGCTGCGGAGTCCCCAGACCTTGTCTCCCAGAATTCTGACATAATAAACTGGTTTTTTTTTTTACTGATACTCAGGCCTTCGTGTGAATATTTTCACCCCTAACATTTGGTGTAGTCTGGAAGGATTTTGCTGAGCCAGACGCCGCTCGAGCCGGTGGACAAGGCGAGTAGTCAAACCTTTGACTGCCACAAATTAGAGTCACTCGGTAAGGCGGACGGACAGTGAGGTAACATCCAACGAATCTGGTATCAAGGCCAAGTGAGTAAAAGAGTCAGTTTAAAATTTCTTTTTTTGGTTTTGAAGAGCAAAATACTCTGGTTTAAAAAAAAACAATGATCAAAGATGGGTGTGATCCCTGTGGAACAGAGAAAAATGGTGAGATACACAGAAGTGAGATGAGACAAATAAAGCAGGAATCATCTTAGTTCACCAGTTAAAAGAACAAATGACTGAAATTAAGCCTTCACACCGTTTGGAAAACAGGCTAGTTTAAAGGAATTGAGCTCACACTCCTTTAAGCATAGCAATAAAGCGAGTAAAGATAGCGGCAGTATAGATTGTGCAAACTGGCAAAGACATCACAGAAAACTGCTAACAATTACAGCCAAGGGCTGTCCTGAAATGTCTCAAGGAGAGGGGAAAGAAATGGGCTCCCTGGAATGGACATTTTAAATCAACTAAAAGTTTAAACATGTCCAAAGGAAAAGAAAGGGAAAAAAAATCAAGAAGTAAAGTCCAAAAGATCAGAAAGGGGCTGAAACACTCAATCAGCTTTTGTTCAGAAATATCTGAGGATGATAAATCCCCCTCCCAAAACGGAAAATGCGGAGGAAAGTCAATACAAGATTATGGTTAGAAACTTAACAATGGATTCTTGTCGAGAATAACTTCAGATCGTTTCAAGCCGTCCAGATAAATTCGGCAGTAATTCAATTCATTTGAAATTTAAAAAAAAACATCCAGTACTATCTCTTTCAAAAACTGGTTAAATAGCAAACATTGAAAATTGAATTCAGTTTAAAGAACAAGAAATAAATTTGAGTAACATTGAAGGAAAGAATAAATAAAGTTTGATGTCATGTAACAGATAAAAATGGCATCATGCCAAGTTCTCCACCACTTTCAATTCTGTACAAAAATTTAACCATTTCAGCAAGCAGGTCATCTGCACAAAGAAATATATGTCTCTAAGAATAGCTATGCCTCTAAAATTAATCAGTGGAAATTGACTTAAATGGAATAACACAAATAAAGTTTTCGAAGGAGAATGGAAGATTTTGTTCAGTATTTTAATTGAGCTACTGTATTGTGAAATTTATGTCTCTTTACTCTGATATTTGCGACCTGTGAGAATGTGTATGCTTGGTCTGTGAATGTTAATATCTCTCTGCTATGATTTATCTTCTCAGAAAGTAACCTTGGGTTTATAATCTGGAATTTTAGAATAGGCTCCAGAAGGATTTTTATCTAACTTATTGTGGTGTGTCGTCTGACATTGTGATTTAAAAGATCATAGTTTGAGTGTAGTTAACAAATTTTTCTTTTCAAAGGTTATCATTGACATTTCCAGGGTAATTTTGATACACAAGGAATTTTAATCAGGGTGCAAAATCACGTATGTAAGAATAAGAAAATATTAGTTTTATGGTGTTCAGTGGAAGTTAGGATAGTTGAAATACATATGACAGTTGCAATGCATATGACATATGATCAAGCTGGTGTTTCATTAGTTCAGATTTAAAATGAATTTTCATTCATTTCATTTCAAAACTTCCCTGACACAAATACTTTGTAATCATCAGTAGGGTAAAACTAACCTGTCTCACAACACAGATGTTTTAATTCTGAGATTGCAGCATTAAGTGTAAAGGGCAGATGGGTAAATAAAATATGTTCATGATCATGTTTCTTGTTTAAACAAAAGTAGGGTGGTGACAAAATGACGTCTGGTAGAGAAACACGAAACAGCTCAAAATTGGTTCAGTCATACATTCAATAACTTGTGTTTGATAGTTCAAAATAATTGTTCAAAATTAGCTTGGAAATTAAAACTTCAGACAATGTGTGAAGCTGTTTTTTTTTTTAAAAAGAAAATCACACAACTCTGATTGAAAGCAAATCTATATTCCAAAAGACACATCATTCTCAGACATCTGATAACAGGAACTTGGCAGCAATCCAACACTCCCGTGCTGGGTTTGCCTGTCCACACTCTGAGCTCTGGCTTTGTAATTCTGATAAAGTAATAAAAAGTCAAAACTGCTGAGGATGTAGGTGTTTCATACAGACAACATCTAACACCTGGTGACGACCAGGACACTTTTCCACTTTTCCTTTAAATTTTTAGGTTAAACATTCAGGAAAGGCTGGCATGACAGCAGCACCTGTGGAGACTTGTGATGACTCTTGAGATCTCAGAACAACTACAAGCACTTCAAGGCGCTTGAATATCTTTGACTTCACAACGTACACAGGATACACGTAGCTATATGAACTATGGGGCTTTACATAATTTTATTGATGGGATATGCATCCCAGCAGTCAGAGACTGGACCAAGGATATAGCTTATTTTAATGCTTGGCTACAGCTACATTCGGGGAAAGACATCGGATGCGTCTATAACTTGTGTCTGCTTCTCGCGCGTTCCGGTATTGTTTATAATATGAATTAAATATGTACAGTGTTTTAAGTAAGGTTGTTATGAAGCAGGCTGCCAATGACACTGGTGCCACTAGATTTTGAGGGCATGACGACCTACACAGGGTTAGAAAAGGCATAATCAATAATGTAGTGACTTGATTTAAGACAGAAACTTCTATGGTAAAGTCACTAGACATGCAAAGGTTGAATGCGAAGGTAGAACAACTTATATTGTGATATTAATGACACAAAATGGCTGAACAAGCCACATTCCTTGTAAACTGTCTTATGAGACCCAAGCGTGGGTATGTACAGGCAGTATCCCAACAGCCACTGATAACAGCTTCTCAGAACAAGACATGCAATGTATCCTTGATAAGCTCAAGGTCTACAGCTGTAGACAGGACATCATTATGTTAGTTTTGAATGACTTCTGTATGAAGTTAGGGGCGGGTAAGACAACACCCACTTTAACCATATATGTGATAATTGGGGATGCTTGGAAACTTGATTGACTGCATGTAATAAGTGTAACGCGAATATAGTTGATTGATTGTATGTAAATGAGAATACAAACTAATTCGAGGCAGCAGTCTTTGAAACCTCGTTACCGGAAGGTCCCTTTGAGACACTCCAGATGGATTACATTGAGTTGGAAAGAAGCCAATGTTATAAACATGTATTGGTTATTGTTGATGTATTTAGAAAGTGGATAGAAGCTTACCCCACTGTAGATAACAAAGCTCCCACGGTAGTAAAAGTTTTGATGCGAGAAATTGTTCCTAGATTTGGGATTCCACATCGATTAAGCTCTGATAATGGACCTCATTTTGTGGGACAGATCAATAAGGTATTTTGTACTCAGCTGGGAATAAAACAACAATTACATTGCACGTACCGACCCCAGGCAGCGAGAATGGTAGAAAGAGCAAATCAGACATTAAAAACAAAACTGGCAAAACTACAGGCAGAGACTAGAGACTGGAGCCACTTGGCTCAAATTATTGCCTATTGCCCTCTTCCAGATACGTGCAATCCCGACCGGAAAGACACGACTGAGTCCCGCCGAAATTCTATACGGCAGACCCTTTCGAACTCCCTGGGATCAAGAAAACCCCAAGGACGTCCAATTCCACCACATGACTACTGAAATGGCCAACTATGTGATAACCTTAACCAAGGTGTTGAAAGGCCTCCATTCACGGGTGCGAGCTGCTTATGAGGAAGTACCTCCCTTCTGTCACTATTAATCCGGGAGAGTATGTCCTGATTAGTAATTGGATTAGGAAAGGACTGGAACCTCGTTGGGAGGGACCTTACCAAGTCCTACTTACCACCCCAACTGCAGTAAAGGTGGAAGGGAAAAATGCCTGGATCCACATCCATCATTGTAAGGCCTTGAAGTGAAATGAGAAGTAACCTTTTTTGTTTCCAAGCCCTAGGGTACAGTTCCACCCAGCCTGTAGGATGAAGTACCTACTTATCACTGTAGTCCTGCTGGGACTCTTGGAGACAAGTGGGGAGGCCAAGCAAAGAACCTGTGGAGGCAGCGGAAAACGAGTCCATCACCCGTGTCGGGACGACACTTTGCGCTGCATCAGCAACGACCTTGAGGGAGGAGGATCCTGGAATGTGACCCAGGTGGACGGATGTTCAGCCTACGTGCGACGACCGCACCAAACCCTACTCCTTGATGAAGAACTGAAGGAAGATTGCCCTGCCATCGGATTGGATGTAGTTGGGACTATAATTGCAAAAACAGGCATAAAACTGTACCGCCAGGACGAAGGTATAAGGGAGAGATGTGTTAGTGAAGAACAACCCTTATAGGCAAGAAAGTGAAAGGGATCAAACATCAACCCTTCAAAGGACAAGGTGTAATGAAAACGAAAGGCAGAAAAGGGAAATGTAAACACGTATCTGAGCGGATCATGAGGGTCTTACCTGGTGCATGGATTAATGATCCTGGGAGCGGCAATACTTATAATAATCATGCTTAGCTTCCCAATGAAATGCTTATGTAAAAGTGTCAGTGCAGCAGTAATTCCCCAACAGTTAGTACAGCAACATGAAGTGCGCCTAATGGATGAGAAAGAAGATGCAGAGGAACGTAGGAAAATGATAAAAGTGCAGATAGAATGGGAAAGACTGAGGCAAGTGGCTATGGATTTTAAGTTATCATAAAATGATAAAAAGGGGGGAATGAGAGTTTGGCTCAAGTTAGAATCAGAGCTTGATGGGAAATGGAATGTCAAGGTTTGTGTAATATGTGTATGTGCCTTGTGAGATGAATTGCTTCTGTGTTCGACTTGGTATGGCCTTATCGCGATCCTGGCTGTGACTGTCTGTGAGAACGAGACGCAGCTGGGGGATGAGTTACTCCTTCGGAGATATAAAATGCTATGCCATGTAGCTAATGAACTAACTGCGTGAATATTGAAAGAAAGAAATAAATGTACGAAGGAGGGGTTTTGTACAAGTATATAATTAACTGTAACTGAAAGAAAATTGCCTTCACTTGCTGTAACTCAGAGTTACACTGGTGTAGCCCCGCGGCGAATAAAAGAATCATTGAAGTTATCTGGTGTTCGACTGATACTTGCATCTGGACTGAAATTTAGGAATTCTCATTGGCTACACTGTCTCGAAGAATCCTTTCCAATAATTTCCCTACCACTGACATAAGGCTCACCGGCCTATAATTACCTGGATTATCCTTGCTACCCTTCTTAAACAACATTAGCTATTCTCTAATCCTCGGGACCTCCCCTGTAGCTAGTGAGGATACAAAGATTTCTCAGTATTCATGGGTATATCCCATCAGGCCCTGGGGACTTGTTTACCTTAATGTTTTTCAATGCCTCCTCCTTTTTGATCTCACCTTTTGTACCAATATGTACCACAACCTCTGGCTGTTCACCCTCTCCCTCTCTCTTCAGAATGCTTTCAGCCCGTTCTGAGAGATCCTGGAGCTTGGCACCAGGGAGAAAATGATGAAGTATACAAGAAGAGTAAATCAGCGCTTTCACAATCCCAAGCATACACCACATCCTCCCACACCGCCTACCATAGTTATGTGTTACCTGATATCGAAACGGAATGCACTAATTTGGGCTTCACTCGATGTTAAAAAATATTGGGTGCAATCTTCCGGCTTCGTTACACTCGCGCTTAAGCGCAACATAGCTGGCAAATTGCTGGAGACGCCAAAAACAGGAACCGTGCGGAAGGGCTTCTGTGGGGAGCCGAGGAGATGAATAGCAATCTTTGCTCACTGGCAAAGAGCCAGAAGGTGCTGGACTTGCTGCCCCTGTGCTCGGCGGGGGTTGGGGGGACATCACTCGCAGCACCACCATGCCAACCCCTGGATCCCAACCCCATTCCTGGGCAACCATTGTCCCTGCCCGTCTGTCCCACCAATCACCCATAACCCCCACCGACTGCTGAGGACTCTTGACTGCACATCTGAAGGCTATCGCTAATTGGGAATTGGAAATAGTGGGTCCGTGAGCTCTTGACACATGCCAAGTGGACCCCGTGGGGGGAGGGGCCATGTAGCATGTGGGGGTGGTTGCCTAGCATCCCAATCACACCTTGATGCCTAGACACTGTACCTGAACACCTCGGGAGGCAACACCACACATGCAGCAGCCAACATCTGAACAGCCAGGCTGTACAATACCCCAGTTCAAAGGTGTTGCCCTCACCCTCCCAACCCCATCCCCAGTGTCCTCGTGATCCTCAACGTGCCTGGCCCTCCTAGCTCTAGCACTAAGTCTTGGTGATACCCCAGAATGCACATCGGAGGTCGAGGCAGCCAGTTGCTTACCTCGTCCTGTGGCACTCGATGCCATTGGCGGCCGTCCTCTGGGTTTTCTGGGCCAGAGGGCCCCGGTACACTTGTCGACAGCACGTGCATAGCCGTGCCGCCCTGTCCCGTGTCCTGATCCGGAAACATGGCCTCATTAGAAGGGTGAAACTCGAGAGAGTTGGTGGCCACTGTCGCCGTCCCATGGATCCGAGTTGGCACTCAGCACCCCCTGCTCCCAGTTGGTGCCTATAGGGCCATGGGGTTCACTTTGGGACGGCGGGGCAGCTGATTCGAGCCCCGGCTGCGCTTGGCTGCTCCACATGCTCCGGCACCATTGTGTTGATGCCCCTCAGTGACTGGGACAAGCTCCGCAGCGCCTCGGCCATTCTCAGCTGAGAGTGGGACATGTACCGCAGAACCTCATCAAGGTCAGCCCAATACTGGGTCACATCCCCTAGTGAGTCGGACATTCTGCCGAGACCCTCAGCCATGTCTGTCATTGACTGTGCAACGCCTTGGACACCTTCACTCGTGGTGTTGACGTTGTGCATCAGGCTCTCCACCCTACCAGTCTTGGCCTCGGTGCCACTCATTGCCAGCGCCATCTCCTGCACCCGTAGCCTCTGGCACTCCTCCAAGCGGCTATGGAACTGCTGGAGTGACGGTAACATAGCCCACTGAATGTCCCGACCTCTCCCTATTGTCTCCATCAGCTCCGGGTAACCCAAGCTGGTACCCAGCTGGGTCCAGGGATCCAGCAGACCTCCCGACTGCTGTCTCGCCCGAGGGTTCCTGTCTCCACCAGATGTGCATCATCAGCAGTGTGGTGCTCACCAGATTGTGCCCCAGAAGCTTGCCCACTAGCATTTCCCACCAAGGTGTGTGTATCTGCGCTGGTGGAGAGTGGGGATGACAGCTGTGACGCAACTGTAAAGGTTGCATCCTCGAGCTCTTCTCCAAGGTGTTCTCCTCAGGGTCAGGAGAAGGTGTTGCCCGGGATGGGCCGGCACCGTTGGGTGTTGGACCTGCGGGAGAATGGACATGTGGGAGGGGTGGCTCAGTCAGTAAGGCGTGAAAGGAGTGGTGAAGGGGGAGAGGGCTGGAGGTCACTCCCTAGGGGGATGGGACTTTGGTATCTACTAGGCCGTTGACCTTCTTCCAACTGGCGGTCAATCCTCCTGGTCACACTGCCTGAGCTGACTGCTGCCACAACTTCGTCCCAGGCAGCACTGGCAGCCTTGTGGCTCAAACTCCGGGATCCTCGGGGAACAGGACATCCCTCCTGGCCTCCACCGTGTCCAGGAGCCACCCCAGGTCAGCATCCCCAAATCTTTTTTTTTATTTTTATAAATTTAGAGTACCCAATTATTTTTTCCAATTAAGGGGCAATTTAACGTGGCCAATCCACCTATCCTGCATATCTTCTGGGTTGTGGGGTCGAAACCCACGCAGACACAGGGAGAATGTGCAAACTCCTCACAGACAGTGACCCAGGGCCGGGATTCGAACCCAGGTCCTCAGCGCCGTAGGCAGCAATGCTAACCACTGTGCCACCGTGCTGCCCTTGCATCCCCAAATCTTGGGGCTGGTCTCCTCAGCACCATTGTTGCAAGCTGGCTGGGGTTGGCTGAACAAATGCAGATTAAGTGCAGCTCGACCTGGTTAGCAGAAGGCTGGAGCACACTGTCCCGGCGAAGCAGCTGGTCAGCTGGCATTCGGGACGGGAAGCCTGTGAGTCCTCGTTAAGTGGACCAATTAACGTTGAATAGCATTGCCAGCATCGCTGGGTCAAGCGCCGGGAAACCCGCGACAAATCGTGCTTTCGAGCACACTTCAAAATCTTTCCGGAGAATCGCACCCATCAACATTTTTCTGATCATGTTTTTTGTGCCGTTGCAGAAACCAAGAGAGAGGGGTTAATTGAACAGGGAGAAGTTTACTAGAGACAGGTTGTCCGTGAGGTCTAAGCAATGAATGGTGAAACGTGTTAAAGTTTGGAATGAAGAGGTAATCAAATACCTCAGAAGGATGGCCCAATGGATGTTGCTATGCCTTTCAAAGTATCAAATGAAATGAAATGAAAATCGCTTATTGTCACGAGTAGGCTTCAATGAAGTTACTGTGAAAAGCCCCTAGTCGCCACATTCCGGCGCCTGTCCGGGGAGGCTGGTACGGGAATCGAACCGTGCTGCTGGCCTGCTTGGTCTGCTTTAAAAGCCAGCGATTTAGCTGAGTGAGCTAAACCAGCCCCTCACAGTAATAGATGGATTCCAACTCAAAGGGGATAGAATAGTTATTCCTGCGTGCCTCCGACAAGGAGTTCTGCAACAGAATTACGAGGGTTATCAGGGTATAGAAAAATGTCGTTGTTCAGGAAGACAATCTGTATACTGGCCTGGAATCAACAGGGACGTCAATTATGTAGGCATGCACCATCTGCCAAATGCATCAACCTGTGCAGTGCAAAGATAGTATGGAAGAAGATGAACTCATCACCAAACCATGGATCAAAGATGGTATGAATTTGACCTACATTAAAAGGTCATGACTATCTAGTCATCATCGACTATTATTCCAACTATCCCGAGGTGATGATGCGGAATGATTCAACGACAAGATCTGTCATACGTGCAGCAAAATCCATTTTTGCATGCCACGGGATACCATTACAGGTTGTCTCTGACATTGGTCCTTGCTTCATAAGCTGGGAGTGGACACAGTTTGCAGAGAAGTACAACTTTAAATCACATCAAGCCCACTGCATCCTCAATCAAATGGCAAAGCAGAAAAGGGCATAGGAATAATCAAAAAATTATTCCATAAAGCAATTAATGTAACAAAGATTTATTTTTGGCACTGTTGACGTACAGAGCAACACCACCGTCATCTGGATTATCACCAGCTCAGATGTTAATGGGTAGAAAAGTTTCCACCATGTTAACTGAGATAACTATTCCAGATGTGGATCAACGAGAGATACACAACCGCATCAGATTACGAAAACAGAAACAAAAAGAGAACTATGACAAGTAAACAAAACCTCTATCGATATTAAAAGGAAATTACGTATGCATACAAAATCCTGATGGTGAATGGCAACGCATAGCTAAAGTCTAAGACATGTCGCTCCCAAATCGTACTTAGTTCAGACTGATTATGGTTCTATGTTCAAACGAAATAGAGGAGCACTGTTGCGAATCAAACATCAGGTTCCGTCTCAACCTCAACAGGTTATTGATAACATCTTCAAGGTCATTGGCTTTCCTAATCCTTAGTTGTTATCAAAACAGCAAGACAATATGGAAGATCAATTGCATACTTTGTAGAAATCACTGAGAAGATCAACTAGAACAAGGAAACCATAGAACGGATTACATTTGTAATGACTGTAATAATTATTCACTTCTCAACAAAGTGATGTAAGTTATTTGCAACAAGATCAGGATTAATGCTAGCTCATATAATGTTCAAAGAAAAACATCACAAAGTTTATAATATTTTTCTTTTCCAAAGAAAGGGGGGTGTGGTATTATCATAAATGTAAGAACTGCAAGTGGGAATCAAATGTCTAGATCAGCCACTGGAGGGAGCTAGAATAACAAGTATACAAGTCATTGATGCTAAGCCTTGTGGGGGAGAGAAGTGAAGTAGTTAGCTAAAGTACAGACTGAAGGAAAAATAGTGTGAGTGAGAGCAGATCATAGTTTATAATATTGCAGAGATTAGTTGTAGATGACTGCAGATTATATGTTAATTATCAACTGTATTATTTAGGAGTACGTGTCGAATCTAAATTAGTAATGTTAATAAATTTATAGCTTTGTTCAAGTTAAGCTATTTTGTGGTCTTTGTGAACACTACGCCAACCATCCTGAATTTAGCAACACAAACTCCACCACACCATCTTCCAGCACCACGCCCAACCCTTCCTCCCACTCCACCTAAACCCCTTCATGGACAACCTGCTCTCCTCCAACATCCTCCTGCAAATCGCCAAGACCCCTCTCTCCAATTGCCCTACTGACAAACCTCCTCCATCAATGAGGAGGCAGGCGCAATCGGAAATGTCTGGAAGACCTTCCTGATAAAGTCCTGCACCTGCATACAGCTCGCCCACCCCCTCCAAACTCACAAATCGCCCTCCCAAAAAAAAATCCTTCATTTCCTTAATCTCCCTCTCTTCCCTTCCCGGGAACCTTGCGTCCATCCTCCCCGGCTCAAACTGGTCCTTTACTTCAATTAAATTAGTCGCCTCCTTATCTTTTGTTGTATTGTTTTCAGGATGTGACTGTTGCTGAATTAATTGGCCTCCATTAGCTGTCTGCAAAGAATTGTTGACAACCGTGTAGCTGGCAACGTTCTTTCAGAACACATTAATAAAAAAAAATCACGTTTCCGGTTACGGTGATGCGGAGTTAAGCCGCACGTTCAGTGGCTCCTGCTATTTTCGGTCTTTTGGGCTCTTTTAAGGGCCCGTAGTGGCACTGGTTGGACTTTTCCCGGTGTGGGAACACATCTGCTGCGTTTATCTGCCGGTGGATGGACTGGACCAGGAGCGGGGCAGTCAGAAAATCGGCTTTGGAGCAAGGAAATGTGTGAAGCAAGAAGAACAAGATGGCGGCGGGCGGGGAACCGGCAGCGTGGCAGCAGTGGGCGCAGGAGCAGCTTCAGAGAGTTGAAAGCTGAGCTGCTGGAACTGCTTAAGGTCTCACTGGACAAGCTCATGGTGACTCAGATGGCTCAGGGTGCAGAGATCCGCGAGTTACAGCAAAAGGCCTCGGAGAACGAGGATGAAATCCTAGGCCTGGCAGTGAAGGTGGAGTCGCACGAGGCGCTCCACAAAAATTGGCAAGCGAGGATGGAGGAAATGCAAAACCGCTCGCGGCAGAAGAACTTGCGGATCCTGTGCCTCCCAGAGGGGCTGGAGGGATCGGACCTGGGGGCCTATGTGGCCTTGATGCTGAACTTGCTAATGGGTGCGGGGTCCTTCCAAGAGCCCTTGGAGCTGGTGGGTGCCCATCGAGTGTTGCTGAGAAAGCCCAGGCCGAACGAGCCGCCAAGGGCGGTGCTGGTCCGTTTTCACCGCTTCGTCGACCGTGAATGTGTGCTGAGATGGGCTAAAAAGGAGGAGCAGCAGGTGGGAGAACACAGAGATCCGGATCGATCAGGACTGGAGCACGGAGGTGGCAAAGAGAAGGGCTGGTTTTAACCGGTCGAAGGCAGTGCTGCACAAGAAAGGGATGAAGTTCGGCCTGCTACAGCCGGCACGCCTCTGGGTCACTTATAAAGACCGCCAGCTCTATTTTGACTCCCCGGAAGGTGCCTGGGCTTTCGTCCAGGCAGAGAAGCTGGACTCGAACTGAGGACTGAGGGGGGGTTGGTGACTGATGTACATTGTCCGGGGGCTCTGTTCTCCCTTGTACTTCTTTGTTGGACCTTTTTTGTTTTTTCTCTTTTTGGGGCTTTTCAACTATTTATTTTGGTGCCTTTCTTACTGGTGGACGGTTGGGGAGCTGTATTGCAGGCCCGTTGGGACGCGCGCCCTTTTTTTTTTCTTTCTTCCGCATTTTAGTTCGGGGGGGCGGGGTTTAAGATGGAAGCGCGAGCTTTTTTCCCGCGCTGGAGGCGGAATGGGAGGGGCCTGCACCAGGCAGGGGCAGTTGTGTCACACCGGGGGGGGGGGGGGGGGGGGGGGGGGGGGCTCGTTGGGTTGGCGGGAGCAGCCAGGATCAGTAGGAGTCAGCTGACGTACAGAAGTACGACGAGAGGGGCAACGCAGCTGGGGGGGGGGCCTAGCTATGGGGGGGGGTACCGGGTTGCTGCTGGAAGGGCCGAAGGGGAACAGATGGTGCTGGGGGGGTCGGGATGGGGATCTGCCACAGTGGGGAACAGGCCGTGGGGGTACTGCGGGCACGTGGGGGGCCGAGGGAGAGTTATGGCTGACCGGCGCAGAGGGAGAGGGAAGAGCCCCCCGATTCGGCTGGTCACATGGAATGTAAGGGGGCTGAATGGGCCGATGAAGCAGGCCCGGGTGATGGCCATATCAGACCACGCTCCGCATTGGGTGGACCTGGAGCTGGGGGAGGGGAAGGATCAACGGCCGCTGTGGAGGTTAGAGGTGGGGCTGCTGTCGGATGAGGAGGTATGTGGGCGGGTCCGGAGGTGTATAGAGGGGTATTTGGGAACTAATGACATTGGGGAGGTGCAGGTGGGGGTGGTCTGGGAGGCGTTGAAGGCGGTGGTTAGAGGGGAGCTGATTTCTATTAGGGCACACAGGGAGAGGGGGGAGAAAAAGGAGAGGGAGAGGTTGGTGGAAGAAATGGTAAGGGTGGACAGGAGGTGCGCGGAGGTCCCGGAAGAAGGGTTTTTGAGGAAGCGTCGTAGTCTCCAAGCGGAGTTTGACATATTGACCACCCGGAAAGCGGAGGCGCAGTGGAGGAGGGCGCAGGGGGCGGTATATGAGTACGGGGAGAAGGCAAGTCGGATGCTGGCCCACCAGCTCCGGAAGCGGGAGGCGGCGAGGGAGATAGGGGGAGTTAGAGATGTAGGAGGGAGTCTGGTGCGGAATGCAAGGGGCATTAACGGAGTGTTCAGGACCTTTTATGAGGAGGTGATGAGGATCCTGGGAGAGTTTGGAGACTTCTCTGGCTATAAGCTCAATGTGGGGAAGAGTGAGCTGTTTGTGGTGCATATGGGGGACCAGGATAAAGAGATAGGGGAGCTCCCACTAAAAAGGGCAGAGAGGAGCTTCAGATACCTGGGAGTCCAGATAGCCAGGAGCTGGGGGGCCCTGCATAGATTAAACTTCACGAGGCTGGTGGAGCAGATGGAGGAGTAGTTCAGGAGGTGGGATGTGTTGCCACTCTCCCTAGCGGGCAGGGTCCAGTCGGTTAAGGTGACGGTGCTCCCGAGGTTTTTGTTTCTCTTCCAGTGTTTACCCATTATGATGCCAAAGGCTTTCTTTAGGAGGGTTAACAGGACCATTACGGGGTTTGTGTAGGCGCAGAAGACCCAGAGGGTGAGGAGGGTATTCTTGGAGTGAGGCAGGGAGGTGGGTGGATTGGCGCTGCCCAACCTGTGTGGGTATTACTGGGCTGCGAACGTGGCAATGATTCGTAGGTGGATGATGGAGGGGGAGGGAGCCACTTGGAAGAGGATGGAGGCGGTGTCCTGTGTGGGCACGAGTTTAGAGGTGCTGGTGACAGCCCCGTTGCTGCTCCCCCCGGCAAGGTACTCTTCGAGTCCAGTAGTGACAGCTACCCTCAAAATCTGGGGGCAGTGGAGGCGGCATAGGGGGGAGGGAAAGTGAAGGCCTCGGTTTGGTCCCCGATACGGGGAAACCACCGGTTTGTACCAGGGAGGATAGATGGAGGGTTTTTGAGTTGGCACAGGGCAGGTATCAGGCGGATGGGGGACCTCTTCCTAGACGGGAAGTTTGCGTCCTTAGATGAGTTGGAGGGGAAGTGGGGTCTACCCCCAGGGAATTCCTTTAGGTACATGCAGATTAGGGCGTTTGTTAGGGGCCAGGTAGCGGAGTTTCTGCTATTGCCGCAAAGGGGGGTTCAGGATAAGGTGCTCTCGGGGACGTGGGTCGGCGAGGGTAGGATCTCTGCAATTTATCAGATGATGCAGGAGGGGGAGGAGGCCTCAGTGGAGGAGCTGAAAGCGAAGTGGGAGGAGGAGTTTGGGGGAGGAAATCGACGAGGGGACGTGGGCGGACACCCTGGGGAGGGTGAATTCCTCCTCTTCTTGCACATGGCTTAGTCTAATCCAGCTAAAGGTGCTGCATATGGCGCATATGACTGGGACCAGTCTGAGCCGGTTCTTTGGGGGCGAGGACAGGTGTTCGGGGAGCCCAGCAAATCACACCCACATGTTCTGGGCGTGTCTGGCGTTGGAGGGTTTCTGGAAGGGAGTGGTGGGGACCTTATCCAAAGTGGTCGGCTCCAGGGTTGAACTGGGCTGGGGGCTCGCTATTTTTGGGGTAGCATCGGAGCCGAGAGTGCAGGAGGCGAGAGAGGCTGGTATTCTGGCCTTTGCGTCCCTCGTAGCCCGGCGAAGGATCCTTTTGCAGTGGAGGGACGCAAAGCCCCCAAGCTCGGAATCCTGGCAGCCTTTTCTTGATTTTCTGGCAGAGCATTAGAGGGTGGACAACTTCAGCAGCAACCGGGGGGGGGGGGGGGGGGGGGGGGGGATTGGGGGGACTGTGGGTTCGTTATGGGGGTTTGTTCTTATGGTTCTACGCTTATTACTCTTTCTTGTTGTTAATTTCTTGTTTTTGTATGGGGGAGGGGGGGGAGGGGTATTTGTTTTTCTCTTTTCTTCGTTGAGATTAAATTTGTTGGGGGAAAATTTGAATAGAATTTAAAAAAAATTTTTTTTTAATAATCACATGATGCAGGGCTGACATCACATGTTGGTTGGAACAGGTAAGGTTCCCGTCCCTAAAGGGCTTTGAAGGACAAATGTTGAATCAGCAGCCTAATTAGCCGGCGTTCACTGGGCAGACGTTGTGCAAAAATAGGAATATATTGAGCTCTGACATTCAAGGAGTCAAGGTGTACAGTTACACAGGTACGTTTAGCTTGTGCTAGAGACCAGATTATGTGAATCAGCTTGGAAAGCACAAGGTGGCAGTTCTTTGTGTTTTGGTGTGCAGAGGCGGGGGAGCAGTTAAAGACTGAGCTTTGTTTTTAGTTTTGAACAGCAGCATCCCATGAGCCAGAAGCTGAGTAGATTCAATCTAAAATCAAACTGAGCTCGGAAATGTTCCTGAAGGGGCGGGGAACAGTAAAAGACCATTTTCAGTGTGGAACAGGAAGCATCACATGAGCCAAAAGCAGGGCAGATTCAAACTAAATCTGAAGCAAAGTAAAACAAGTTGGTTCAATGGATTAGTTACCAGGTTAACTATTCACTGAGCATTTCATGAACAAGCAATTCAGAATGGAGATTTATCTTTGAACATGGAAGAGAATAAACAATTCAAATTAGTCGTTCAGTCTCTTTGTTGGTTCATAACAGCACCTGCTGAATGGGACAGTTTCCCTTTTGTTGATACTTTGCTCACATACAACTGCACCAAAGAAATGGCTTTCAAGCTAGATTGTTAAATTGTAAACTAACTAGATAAGTATACAGGGAGAATAAAGAGATGACGGCAGCTGCTGATTATACTCAATTACAAAAGCTCTTGAAAGCACACAAGAGACTGGTGGCTCTGGGCTGTTATTGTGAGCAGGACAGTGGGTGGCTATAGATCAGCTGAGCTGAAACACTGACTCTTTCCCTGTAGAGAGCTATGTCCAAGCAAAGGACTGTGCGCCTGGAATGTGGGAAACCCACCCAGATGAATTATGTGTTGGGGACCGAACTCAGCATTGATGTTTACAAGTAAGTCAGAACTAACTGATTTCTCTATCCTGTATGCTGGCTTTGAGAAAGGATCATCGAAACGTTAGCTCTTTTCCCTCCCTACAGACTCTGCCAGGCCTGCTGAGATGTTCCAGCATTTTCCCTTTTGATTAAAATGTGGCTGTATTCCCTCGATGGTAAACAGGACCAGGGTTTGTTGCAATGTTTCCTATATTCTAATATTTGATCTGGACTGACTTCATGGGCCAACAGATGGGTGAACCCCTAACTTTGGGCACTGTGCTCTGGATGGTATCCCAACCCTGTTCCTACCACGATTGTACCAGTGGCAGGGCAGACCCATCCATGATCCAGTTCAGCTCCTTAAGTGGGCAATTAATGCGCAGCTTAGGGGCCTCCTTCCACCAGCGCTCTGACAATGAATGGAAGGAGAGGCCTGTGGGCAAGAGGGAGCCTGCCGGTTGGTGAGACAGGGGCGGGTTCGGCCTCATTCCCGGGCTCCTCTGTGCCAATCGGGGGTCCCTCCCATCCACTGTTTGGCCGTGTGCACCTGTCGAACATGGCAAACTCCTACCTCTCTCTCCGCGGAGGGAGGGGCTACCAACCCAGCCCTGGCTTGGCTTGGCTTGATCCCAGGCGGCCCAGTGCTCTGGGGCAGCCGTGACTCCTTTCGGGCCTCCTGCAATGGCTGCCGGACCTTCTGTGGTGTGGCCGTTAGACTCGGCGCGCGGCTGGAGGCTCGCGCCTGGTGACTAACGGAAACCTCGCGCCTCATTAATGAAAGGGCTGTCACCTGATCAATCCAAGTGGGGCCCAGGGAAGCCCACGCTGACTTTTGCAAGGAGGCACTGAGAAATTCCATGGAACCATAAGAGTCATTAATTTATTCCAAACATTTCTAAATGTGCGTTAACTTTACCTTTGAGTTTTCCCACAACTAATGTTAAACTAACTGACTCATTGTTACCTGCTTTATCTTTCTTTGGAGAGGAAATACCGATCACCTTTTTTCCTGCGTCATAATCTTGGCAGCAGGTGTCTTGTGTGTGAGAAAATTAAGGAGACAAAAGTGCCTGGTAACCTTTTGTGACAAATTTTATAATTGGAGAATCTCCTATTGCATGATGAAATACCTCGTGAAACACTAGAAACCCTCAATTATAGTTTTCAAAAGCCTCATTTTACAATAAGGAATGAACTGGATAGGTGTATTGATTCGTTTTTAACAAATAACTAGTCCCACTTACTCTATAACATGCATAAAATGCAATTTGTTAGTCCCCGGAGAGACGATTACTAGGGTCAAAAAGGACTTGAATTTTGATAACCGCTTGCACACAGATGTTTCAAAACATTATATAACCAGCGAATGACTTTGGACCTGTAGTCATTTGTTTTATAGGGAAGATAAGCAATTGATTTGTGCACAGCAAGATCGCATAAACAACAAGGAGATTAACAATCGGCCTTTGTTGATTGATGAATGAGTTGGTTGAGACACCAGGAGAAAGAACCCTTTGTTTCTCTTCAAGCGCGTCACAGGAATATTTTTACGTACACTCGTGTACATTCATGTCTCACTCAAACAGTGACTTACAAAAATCCCTCAAAGTGAGTGTCTAGCACTGGTTCAATGGTCATTGTAGTGGGACATGCCAGGAGTGACTCCAGACATGCCTTAGAATAAGGTTTGAACATAGTGAAGCTACAGTACAGTACACAATGTGCGTCCAACACAAAAAGCAGGAAGGAAAGAAAAGTGCGGAGTGAGACCATGACCAATGGATAAAAGCAAAGGTTCTAGCATATTTGGTTGAGGAGAACGATCGACAATGGACAGAAGGAGACTCCGCGAACATCCCCATCCTGTGTTATAGTTGAGACTAGCACCGTGCAGAGCAAGAGGAAAAAGTTAAGTGTTTGCCAATATCTTAAGCTGAAATTGCCAAATGGACAATAGTGGATGGTTCCTTTCCTGCTGGCCCTATTCATCATCGATGGCAGTGTGGAACCAGCTTCGTACCTGCACTGACATTAGGAAGCAGCTGAGTGCAATAGACATAACGAAGGCTATCGACCTGATAGCATTCCAGACACAGTGCTGTAAATCTGTCCCCCAGACACAGTGCTGGAAATCTGTTCCCCACCTCCAACCAAGTAATTATTCCAGTGGAGCTATGACACCTAAATCTACTCAACGACATGGACAATTCTATATGTATGTTCTATCTACAAAAAGCTCATCCTAGCCCTTCGACCTAAGAAGCAGCAAGATCCCGGAAACATTGAGTTCCAAGTCACTGACCTTTCTGACTTGGATATATACCACTGTTTGTTCATTGCCTGACAGTGTCAGTAGAAGAACCATCACCACAAGGGCTGTTGTGGTTCGAGGAATGAAAATCGCTTTATTGTCACGAGTAGGGCAAGAGACCATGAGTAATAAAAATGAAGCTTTCTAATGTCTTTCATCCCACAATCACACTGGTTAAGTTAGCTTATGTATGGAATTCTTGCGTGGTGTCAGAATGTACACCCTTCTGACTCAGACAGGATTGCTACTGAGTGGGCCAGGGAAACAATGAGATTTGTTTATTTGAGCCAGTGTAACTGTAAAGATACAGATGCTTTTTAAAAATAAAATCAATCCATGACCTCAATTGAACTGTCTCTTTCCGCAGGCCATCACCTCCAAATTCCCAGCTTTTTGAAATCCGCTTTAGCCCCGGTGTGAAATGCTCCATTTTAGATCAACAGCATGTAACCCCGGTGACTGAACATGCAGTTAAATTGGTTCTCCGCAAAGGAACCATTCTCCTAGTTAGACAGGATAAGACGAGCAAGGATGTCAATGACAACAAGGTAACACTATTTCCCCTTTTCCTGTGATTGCCTCTGCCGTGAGAAGTATTTCTGGTGCCACTTTCTGCATCCCTTGACCTTGGGATCGTACTATTGTCTTTATTTCATAGTACTCTCTTGTCACTTCCTTTCTTATTTTCTCCTCCAGTTTTCGTTACTCCTTCCCTCAAGTAGAAAGGAGAGCGATCACCATCCGGAAATTGAAGAGGAAATGGAAACAGATTAGTATTTGATGCAATGCAACAGTCCCCTTTCGGGCTGTACATCTCTAACGGTACATCTCTAAGGGGTTCAACCATTTGAAATGGTTAAAGAAGCTTGAGCTCTACATTCTGCAAGGGAGAGAATTAAGTGGTGACCTCACGCCAGGACATAAAATATTAAATGGTGCATCTCAGATAAATACAAAATAGCACTTCAAATTGATCAGGAAAGGTGGAATGGAGGAGGTAGTGGTGCATTGGCATTGTCACTGGACTAATAATCCACTCACCCAGGGTAATGCTATAGAGGCCTGGGTTCAGATCCCGCCATGGCAGGTAGTGAAATTTGAATTCCATAAATTTCTGGACTTAAAGTCCAATGATGACCATGAACCCATTGTTGTAAAAACCCATCTGGTTCACTAGTGTCCGTTTTGGGGAAGGAAATCTGCCTTCCTTACCTGGTCTGGCCTACATGTGACTCCAGGCCCACAGCAATGTGGTTGACTCTTAGCATGCCTCCTGAAATGGCCAAGCTAGCCACTCGGTTCAAGGGCAATTAGGGATGGACAACAAATGCTGGCCCAGCCTGTGATGCCCCACATCCCATGAATAAAAATGATTTGAAAGCACGTTTTAAACAAGTATTTGTTAGGAAGAACTTTGAGTGATAAGCATTTGGAATAATTCACCAATCCAATGCAAAGCAAAATGAAAAGATAGAATTTCAGTAAATATCTGAAAACACATTAAAAAAAAACACGTTAGGATGGTAATGGGACCGTGCTTTGAAGTGCTCCAAACTCCATCCCTGTCCTTTCTTCGCATGCTATGTCATTCTGAGTAAGACGCCATCCAACACCAGGTTAAAGTCCAACAGGTTTGTTTCGAATCACTAGCTTCCTCGGAGGAAAGAGCTGCGCTCCAAAAGCTAGTGATTCAAAACAAACCTGGTGGACTTTAACCTGGTGTTGTAAGACGTCTTACAATGCCCACCCCAGACCAAAGCCGGCATCTCCACATCATGTCATTCTGAGGTTACGGTTCTACAAGCCACTCTTGAACCTCACCGGATTGGTTAGTCTGCGTGCCTGAGGTCAAAGAGTGAGGGTTAGAGGCGGGATTGCTCGTTCCCTTGCCCAACTTCACATCCTTGTTCAAAATTTAAATCGTATGTGCATTCAATCCTAGGTTTTTAACTCCGTGCCCATTCTCTTCCTTTAGGTTACAGTTACATTTTATGAGGATACGTCCGACAACCCCATTGACAAGATGACCCTACAGTTTACAGCTGTTGGTAAGCGTCGCCCACACAAATTTAATGGATGCTGCTGGATATACTGCCTATGCTCATGGAAATATAATAAAAATCATTTGAACTTTAAATTCTAAATCTATTTTAAAAATCTCCTGTTAGGGTACAGCATAGAAAGAAAGTCCAAGATTGTGATTTAACAGATGTGAGTCCCATGTCAAACATGTTTCACCGAGAACCCGCTACATAATGGGACTCTGTTTTATTTCAGGGCCTCAGCAGGAAATACCCACCAAGGCCACAATTAGACTAATTTCCTACACTGAGGAGCTCCACTCGTCATTGCAGTAAGGGATTGTGATGCCATTAAAACTCTCAAGGATCCCCCCCCCCCCCCCCCCACGTGACCTTCGAAACCCCCCCCCCCAACACCCTTACTCGCCTATCAGAGAGTCATCGAACCCCTCAAACCGCACCTAATAAGGGCACCATGGGACCTGATTCCCGATGCGGGCCAAATGACACCTGGGCACCTTGGCATTGACAGAGTGGCACATGGATGGTGCTGCCAGGGTGCCTAGGTGGCATCAGGGGTGCAAGAGAATAACCCTTCCCAGAGCTCAACCACCCAGGTGCCCCCAATCCCTGGATATTGTTGTCTGGTGGTTCACTCCAAACCTCAAGCACTTGGTGCAGGTTGATCCTTCTGAGGGAATGTGACCCTTTGAATGAGATGTGAAACTAAGGCCCGGTCTACCTGTTTAGGCCAATGTTAAAGAGCCAAGAAGCATTGTTTGAAGAATAGCAAAAGATGTTGCAGAGTCCTGACCACAACCAACAGCAGCCAATGAACTTGCCATCTGTGTCAGCTCTGCCTCTGTAGGCAGCTCTCCCGCCTCCAAGCCCCAGGATTGCATGTTCAAGCTCCACACTGGGACTTGAACACAGAAATCAAGTTTGAGACTCCAGGTGCGGTACTGAGGAAATACTGCACAGCAGGAGATGCCATTCTCCGGATAAAACATTAAACCAAGGCTGCCTGCTCAGGCGGGAGTTAAAGATCCTATTTTGAAGGAAAACGGGGAGCTAACCCTGGATCATCCTTGGATATCCACAGACTCCTGGCCAATATTTAGTCCTCATTCGACATCACAAAAGCATATTATCTGGTCATTGTCATATTGCTGTCTTTCTAAATTCATTTTGTGAGACGTGGGCATTGTTGGCTGAGCCACCATTTATTGTCCATCCCTAACTGCCCTCCCATTTTAGAGGGCATTTAAGAGTCAACCACATTGCTGTGGATCCGGAGTCGCATGTAGGCCAGGTAAGGATGGCAGATTTCTTTCCCTAAAGCACACTAGTGAACCAGATGGATTTTTATGACAATTTACAAATGAACATGCAAACCTATGAAATAGGAGCAGGCCATTCGCGGGCACCTCTGGGCTGTTCTGCCATTCAATAAGATCATGGCTGATTTGGTTGTGTTTTGAATTCCATATTCCTGTTCTACCCCCAATATCCTTTGATTTCCCTTGCCTTACAAGAATCTATCTATCTCCATCATAAGAGTATTCACTTACCCCAGCCTCCACCGCTTTGAGGTAAAGAGTTCCAAGGTCGCACAGCCCTCTTAAGAGGAAGCATTCACCTCATCTCTGTCCTCAGAGGGCTACTCCTAATTTTAAAACAGTGCCCCCTAGTTGTGGACTCACCCACAAGAGGAAACATCCTTTCAACATCCACCTTGTCAAGACCATCCAGGATTCAATATTCTTCAACCAAACATCACCCCTCACTCTTCTAAACCCCAGTGTTCAAGCTTTATCATTAACCTAACTATCCAACCTTTCCTCCTACCGCAACCCGCTCATTCCAGGTATCAATCTCGTAAACATCCTTTGAACCGGCTGAAATGCATTTACATCTTTCCTTAAATAAGACCAAAACTGCACACTGTATTCGAGATATGGTCTCACCAATGCCAAGTTGCTTTGTGCAAATTAGCTGCTGCATTTCCCAAAGACTACTTTTTTTTAAAAAGTACTTAATTAGCTGTAAAGTCCTCTGAAACATGTGGTCAGAAAAACGCTATGTCAATGCAAATCTTTCATTTTTTTTTTCTTTGCTGCTGTGCTTAAATGGCTGCATATTTACGATTACATTTTATGATTAAATTATGTATTGGAGAACTGGAACATCGGAACTGTTAGTAAAACTCTACAGGCGTGAAGAAATTAGCTTCTCTGTACCTTCTTTTACAGACATATCCCTCGATGTGGATGCAGATCGTGATGGGAAAGTTGAAGAGAATCATCCAAATAAGGTGATCGGAAAAATTTAAATACTGGAATAATTTTATTCAAAATCCATTGCTGTCTAAAAAGTCCTACCACCACCAAACCACTGGTTACGCCATTCTATGTCTTGCTTGATTGAAGCTCTGCCCATTGGTGCCTGGATTTTGCACCAGTGTGCCACAATCCACGTAGGACTGTACTTTATATCGTAAAGCAGCCTTGCGGCCATGGGCTGGCTACATCAGGCCACATGAATATCAAATTGGTCCAGAGGTGACTTGGTATGAGCAGCACTTGACAAGAAGGAGTGCAATGGAGGTTCACCGGATGAATCCCTGAGATGGTGGGATTGTCTTATGAGGCGAGTTTGGGGAGACTGGGTTTGTATTCCCTCGGGTTTTGAAGATTGGGTGCCAGACTGGCACTGCCAGGGTACCCAGGTGGCACCAGCAGTGCCAGGGCATCACCCTGCCCAAAGGGCATGCAGCTGAGGGCCTCCAATCCCCTTGGAGACCCCCATAAGTGCCATTCCAAACTGGTCCCCGTGTGTGGAGACCAGTACCAAACGGCACGTGCCTGAGATCTCTTGAGGCAAAGGGATTGAATCCCAAAGCCTCAGGTACCTCGGGAATCTGCCCATTAAAGTGAGGTTACTGCCTTGCTCGAATATGCAGATTTGTTAAAAAGTGATCCCGCCCATTGTGGGCAAGATTCCTCTTGTAACGTCTCAGCGAGTTTGTGTTGAATCTCGTGAGCCAGGTAGATCCCGGGAGTGGGGTCTCCCAGCTTTCACCGGCCACGCTGCGCCATGACAAGCTGCTCTTTGGACGCAGCGTGTGAAAGCTCAATCAATGAGCATGTTCAAGACCAAAATCAATAGATGTCTGGGGTATAATGACATGAAGTGATATGGGATAGCACAGACAAGTGATGTTGAGGTAATGATCCATGACCTAATTGAATGTCAGAGCAGGCTCGATGAGCTGAATTGTCCACTCCTGTTCCTATGTTGCATGACACCCCAACTGAAAAAATACAAAATTCATTGTTATGAGGATTGTTATGAGGAAACTTGGGAGTGAATTTGACATTTGGTCTGGATTCTGCAGCTCAAGTCACTTGAGGTCACCATGGATGTTTTGAGGTGATTGACAACAAAAAGAGGAGAATTTGTCTGACACATGCGCCTCTCAAATCGCTGGATGAATGACTGTTCCTTTGAAAATCAAGGAATAATAGGAATGTGTTTTCGCAGCTTGTTCTTGTATCTTATTGTTTTCAGCTATTGTCCTTCAATATACTTTACCTATTATATGGTCACTATTACGGGCCAGGGTTTAAAGAAACTTGGATATCATGGAGTTCACCTGACCCACAACTTTTAATAGATTTTGGTTATGGGGAGCTCAAGGGCCCACTTTACATGTGTGATGCAACAGAGATCTAAAACGTTTTTTTAAAACCAAACAATGTTTATTCTATGAACCCAGTTAACATTTTATAAACACACAGTAGACTGTTTATCAACTACCAATCCTGATAACCCCCCAAAAGATACAGTACTCTATGGATAACCCTTAATACCTTTTTTTAGCAACATCCATAAGTTTAAACCCTTTTTACAAAGACAGCAGGTTTAAATTCTCTACAGCAACGGGTATTTGAAATCATCAATGAGCTGAAGACATTATTTAGCTTGTAGAGAGAAAGATAATTTTACATATCTGCTTGCTTTGAATACAGCTCTCCAAATCTGAAAACGAAACCAAAAACGCACTCCAGCTCCCACCTCCAAAATGAAAGTGACAGACAGGTAGACAGCCCAGGTCCACCCACACACTGACATCACTGCAGCTATTTGATAAACACCCATTTCTTAAAGGTACATCCTCCTGACAGTCACAAACACAGTAATAGGCAAACTGTGTCACAGTTAGCTTTATACCTTTATGAGAACCAGTAAAATTAAATTAATAGATAAATTCATTAACTCTCTAATTAACAGCCCCTTCAAGGGACACTGTGATAAAAGAGCAAACTTGAAAGGAAACTTAACAAAATCAAGTTCTAATGAGGTGGGATTCTCTGTTCCGCTGCAGTGCACCCCCGTCGGGTTTCCCGGCAGTGTGAGGTGATTACAATGGGAAATCCAATTGTCCGGCCTAGGGAGCAGAGAATCTCACTGCCAGTGACGGCAGACCGCTGAGGAACTTTGCGGCTGGGGTGGGGGGTTGGAATTCACCCTAATGTTGTTCCTGGAGCTTGTTAAGCATTCCAGCACCTATGGTGCCTACCGTTCACGGAAAGCTTCGAACATACCAGTGGACACCGGGTGCACCCTTTCCTGGCGACACCCAGGTGCAAATGTAGCCACTGAAGAGGGCAGACAGTCAGGCTGTCCAGCCTGACTCTTCAATCCCCTCAACCATCTTCTTGAAACCTGTTGGTCTTCCAATGCAAAGAGTTGTCCACAATCACCTGTTGCAGACTGGCACACTCCCAAGGTCCAGGACTACATGCTGAGGGGCAGACTCTAAATCTTAGGACAGCTGCTAACAAGTGCAATGGGGAATGGCCACTGTTTAATGCTCTTCAGTCATAGTGCATGAAGGCCGGAATCAGTGACGGCCCCTTCAGGCTGTATGTTTGGCATGAAATGCATATTGTAAATATTGACTGTAATTGTAATGAGTAACATACTTTATTGGAAGAAAGTGATTTGTTTTGCTATTTACCTCATGTGAACTTTGAACAGTCTGTACTGAATTTTAATAAATTTTACAAATAAAGTATATTTTCAGGGGGGGAAAAAGACCTTTACTTATAGCTGTGCATTAAATGGTCCCTTGATGAGGAGAAGTTTTTTTAAATATAAATTCAGAGTACCCAATTTTTTTTTTCAAATTAAGGGGCAATTTAGTATGGTCCATACAGACACACAGACACAGACACACGCCTCCAACTAATTCTTTGTTTCCTTTACAAGGCTTCTTGGTCGTGGGGACCTAATGGACATGGTGCTATTCTGCTTGTGAACTGTGACAAGGATGAGGCTTTTTCTTCTAAGCCGGACAACACTGATAATTTGGTGAACAGTCTTTCAGGTATGGAGAATTATGCGCACGCACAATTTAGACTCATTAGTCGGAATTTTCCGGCTGTTCATGGCATTCTCCAGTCCCGCCGATGGTGCATAGAACGGTAAACGTTGTTTTAATCCGAAGACCCCCACCGCCGGCCAATCAAGAGCCACCTCCGCCGCTGCGAGACACACTGTAGGGTGGGAAGACTCCGCCCATCGAGGTCTCTACAGCAGCTCAAACAATAAATATATATTCCCCCACATTGCAGATATATATAAATGTTTAAGTTTTGCTGAAAAAAAGAAGGCATGCTGTCAAAGCTTTTTGTCTTGCACTCATCAGGACAGATTCACAATAATACCAAATCTCACAGGGAATAATGTCTACTGCATGAGAAGAGACTGCTGATTGCAGTATAAATTGTTGTTCCCTTTGAGATTTGTCGTTCTTGCGATTCTGCGCTTTTGAGTGCAAGATAAAAAACCTCAAAAGTTCTGAACTACCATGCAACTATGTAAATATTTCCAGAGGGGGAACGTGAACCTGCTTATGGGATAAATGCAATGTGGGGTGGAACTTACAACTGTTAGTGTCACATCCAGATTTTGTAGAATTTTGGCAATACACCAAGCTTTACAGCCACGGAATAAGGACACGTGTAAGTTCAAATCGCGTTTTGGAGATGTACAGTGTGGGGAGGTGTTGATAATAATCTTTATTACTGTCACAAGTAGTCTTGCATTAAACACTGCAATGAAGTTACTGTGAAAATACCCTAGTCACCTCATTCCAGCAACTGTTTGGGTACACAGAGGGAGAATTCAAAATGTCCAATTCGCCTAACAAGCACGTCTTTCGCGACTTCGTTCTCCCTTGTCTGCGTGGGTTTCCTCCCACAGTCCAAAGATGTGCAGAGTAAGTGGATTAGCCATTCTAAATTTCCCTTAATATCCAAAAAGGGTAGGTGGGGTTACAGGGATAGGGTGGAGGTGTGGGCATGAGTCGGGTGTTCCTTCCAAGGGCCGATTCGGACTTGATGGTTCTATGTAAGTGGGATGCGTGTTCTCACTCAGGTAGCCTTTGACACATGGTGCTGAACCGAGTCATCCGATTGAACATCCAGAAGAGCAGGAAAAGACGCATGGTACTGGAACCATATCCTGCTCTTTGTTTCACTGGCACTTTGAAAGAGAAATGTAACCTTGATTTTTCTTTTATAATACTGATGGGTGCAGAAAATAGAGAATATTTCAATACAGGAGACAGGTTAGAATGAATGGGCCGAAAGTGACGTTAGAAGCTCCCTTTCTGACACATGTAATAGACTCAGCACTTTTAAGGACAGGTGAGGAGAAAATAAAATGAGGGCATTATTTTTGTTTTAGATTTGAAGGATATGTCTCACATGATTTTAAGAACTGAAGGACCACAGATTCTACAATCTGGCTACAAATTCCAACTCTACATTTCAGTCTCTGATAGGTACAAAGTGCAGGTCTTTCTGAGAGAACGAGGTGAGTCCATTTATCTGCCCATCTACCTATCTGCTAGACTTGTACCAGACTGTATAAGTATTGTAAATAACTAGTTGTCCAATGACAATGAGCTACTGGTATAAACAAACACACCATGCGATTGGATGCAACAAGCAAACGACACCAAAGGTACATTGAAAAGAACAAGAGGGGCTGTGTAATTAGCAAAAATGGCATTGGACAGTTAAAGAATAGTTCTGAACAGTAAACTGTGCCAGTGCACCCGGGGTATGGCATTCAGAAATAAAATAGTCTACGCTAACCCAAACCTTCTATTTGTTTTAACTTTGTGCCATTCAGAAACCACTGCAGAGCTCGACCACCTAAGGGTGCGAGTAAAAACGTTATTCCATCCCAGGCAAAAGTTACGCTTCCCCTTTTCTTTTGGGGAATTAATTCCATACAAAGCATATGAACAAATAAAGACAAAGCTGTTGAAAACATCTTTTAGAATGGTATATTGAGCTAGGAGTGTGCATATGTATGCTGTACATTCATGTGGCCACATTTTCAGAGACTACAATGATTCTGTCATAGTTCTGCATACTGGTACCAAAAGGTCAAATCGACTCCGAATGGTATCTTTCAATTTTGTCCTTCTAAGTCACGATACATCCACAACACAGACTCACAGCTCCATGATTCTCTGGACTTCTAACTATAAACCCGCTGACAATTGAATGCTGCTCGAGGTCAGAGTCGCGCTGTTTCATTTTCTTTTGCCCCAAGAGGAAAGAAGGGAACATCATCAGGAACGCCATTGTGCGAGACGGAACAGTAGCACTTTGGGGTCTACATCAATGGGGGAAGGTCCGTGCAGAACAGCATCCCACAGCTAACCACCACTTGTGAGCTTTGGTTGTTTAATGCATGATTCTTCCAACCCAGAGGAGATGCGCGAGTGCCAAAGGGGGTGAAGGAGAGTGTTTATCATAAATTCTTGAATTTAAACTAGTCCCGCAACCTTTGCATTATATATCATATTCCTTTTATCTTGGATCCCTCAGGGCGTTTGCTGCATGTCTTGGGAAACCAGAAACTATCCTTTGTCACCAATTACACGTTTGGGAAGAAAAATTATGATTTCTTCATTGAAGGACTCAGGTTTCCAGATAAGGACTTTGACGGCTTGGTGACTATCAATCTCAGCCTTCTAGAATCAATGGTAAAATTCTCTCCCTCCCAGTACTTTCTTCTCCACTTTTGAGGAAGGCACTGAAACTTGATGGTACTGCCCTCTTGTACCTTACTAAATGGCTGTGATTCATCTGTAAACTTAGTTCACGAGTACCTTCATGCTGACTAAACAGTACAATATCTGGTGGGAGTCATTGATTAGAGGTATGAATTGGGCTCATTTTTGCAAACCAGTGAGCCTATCTGAGATCAGTTAACTCAACACATTTAGGCTGAGTAACAAATCTAGTGCTGCACTTGCATTGCATTATCGTGTATCATTAATGACTAGCTTGTAATAGCAATATGTATGTAATAGCAATAGCTCTTACACAGTAACCTCCAAACACTGTACTCTTTAAGAGTTGTATATCTTCAATTTCTGGTGACTCTGGGCTAATCCTGGAGGGTTGGCAATGCTAATTAGTGTATTAACATTATCAAACACATTTTCCAGACTGTGGGAGAAGCTCCAATTTTCACAGACAGAGTTGTTTTCCGTATGGCTCCTTGGATTATGACTCCGAATACTCTGGGCCCTGAGGAAGTGTTTGTCTGCAGGTAAGAGGCTGTTGCTTAAAATACCAACTGGCATCCATGCTGGATCCAGCTCGGCTTAACATCAGGTTAAAATAACTAGATTGTGCTATTTGGAATGTCACAGAGTGTTTTATAAGAATGTATAACATGGCTGAATGTGGAGATGTTACAAAATTGTCGAGGGTTTGCTGCCCCCCCCGCCCTCTCCATCAAATCACGGAGGTTTGCTGCGCCCCCCCCCACCAAACCACCCAGGTTTGCTGCCCGCCCCCCTCCATCAAATCACGGAGGTTTGCTGCGCCCCCCCCACCAAACCACCAAGGTTTTCTGTCAGACAGACTACACAACGGTCGCATCAGCCTCGCAATATTTACCTTAAATCGAAGACACAGTCCCAAAACATGACGATCTTATAAACATCATTTGTGTAAAGGAAGCTTGTTCTGCTTTTAAAAAAATATAATTTTAAAGTACCCAATTCATTTTTTTTCTAATTAAGGAGCAATTTAGCGCAGTCTGCACATCTCTTTGGGTTGTGGGGGTGAGACCCTCGCAGATGTGGGAAGAATGTGCAAAGTCCACACCGACAGTGGGCCGGGATCGAACCTGGGTCCTCAGCGCCGTGAGGCAGCAGTGCCAACCAGTCTGCCACCGTACCGCCCCGAAAGTTTGTCCGACTTAATTTGAGATTTCATGCCTGTCAGTGGTTAGCACTGCTGCCTCAGAGCACCAGGGACCCAGGTTAAATTCCAGCTTTGGGTAGCTGTCTGTGTGGGGTTTGCACTTTCTCCCCGTGTCTGCGTGGGTTTCCTCCGGTGCTCTGGCTTCCTCCCACAGTCCAAAGATGTGCAGGTTAGGTAGATTGGCTATGCTAAATTGCCATTTAGTATCCAAAGATGTGTAATGTGTAGGCTTGATTACAGGGATAGGATGGGGGAGTGGGCCTGGGTTGTGGTGCTCTTTCAGAGGGTAGGTGCAGACTTGATGGACAGAATGGCCTCCTTCCGCATTGTAGGGATTCTGTGGATATTGGGTGACTCAGTTAGGAAGAATGTTCCATTTCTCTGAGCTAACCTATTTCATCCTGGGGGAGCATACATTTCACTCTAAAATAGCTTTAAAAATCAAATGATATTGAATATTATCAGTTAGTCGGAACAATACTTGAACTTTTAAAGGTAACCTCATTTTCGTTTTCTCAGCGTCGCAGGTAATGAAAAGTTTCTTAAGGAATTCAAGGCTGTGGTGGCAAAGGTGAACTGTAAGCTAACCATTTGTCCCGAGTATATGAATCGCAGAGACCGCTGGATACAGGCAAGACCATTTATTTCTAAAATTCCAGTCTGCAGCAAATGTGAGGGTGCAAGCATGTGCGGTTTAAACATTATTTAAATTTCCTGATTGATGTACCATAGAACAGTAGTTCCACTTTATTGGTTTAAATGCTTTTGATTTGTACTCCAGGTTTCCTCACCCGCTTCTAATTCATTCATTGAAATTGGGTGCATTAGCCAAGCACATTGGCAAAATGTAATGCCCTTTCCCGAGTCAGGTTTGGAAGCAGGTTTCCCCACCGCCTTCTCCCCTCCGCCATTAAATCCAGGCAGAAAAGCACAAGAATGGCTGGCCAGCTGCCAATTGAGACCCTTAAACATCCTTATGCCAACCAGCAGCAGGTGAGGGACTTGCTAAGCAGGGAGCCCTAAAGGAAAACCATATCTGATTTGCTTGAGGTGTCCCAGCGAGGGTCTCTTGTTCAAAGGCACTCATTTGATCAGGGGCTCTGGCTGAGACCCAACTCCTGCCCTTGCTGCCAACCCTCCCTTGAATTCCCACCATGTGCCCTCATCTGTCCTCACACGCATTTATTGGCTTGGGTTCCTCACGGATCCAAGCCTTTCCCTGACATTCACCACTGCTCTCCTTATAGTGTTGCCTGCAATGGAGAGCCTCCCGCCACCGATTGGCTGGCAGCTCTCATAGAGGTTGAATATCTGCCATCAGAATCCTTCCCTGGTGAAGGCTAGCCGTTGGCCAATTACGTCTCTCTGAGGCACTTGATTCAGCCGGCCTTTCCCCAAAAGAGGCAATTCCGGATTCTCTGCACCTCGCCGGCCGGTGGGCAAAAACCACATTGCCCACATTAAATACCATACTTTGTTTGGCAGCATACACATAATTAGATTATTGATAACTTCACAATAAAGATAGACAACTGAACAGCTGCCAGTTAAGAGAATCATCAACTCTGCAACCCAAGGAGAAACAGTCTTTAAATGTATTAAGTTAAATGTGTTAAGTAAGTCAAAAATAAAGAGCTTTAACTGGAAGAACGTTTCTGCCATTAAGACTCTCTTCACAGAGAATTACATATTTTGACTTCTCTTGGAGATGGGCATTTTGCTGCAGCTTCACTCCTGAAATGTGAAATATTTTCGTCCTTAAACTTGCTGATTTTATAATCTCAGTTATTTTTCAAGTTTTCTTCTTCTCTCTATCTTTCACTTTTTTGTTTTTTCATTCCATCTGAGTTTGCCTACCTTGCTCCGTGTTCTATTTATGCCTCAACCTTTCCTTTTTTACAGGATGAAATTGAATTTGGTTATATTGAGGCCCCTCACAAATACTTTCCTGTTGTTTTGGATTCCCCTCGAAATCGTGAACTGAAAGACTTTCCATACCAGAACATTCTGGTAAGATAGAATTGTTTTTTTTTTCATTCATAGGGCAGCACGGTGGTGTAGTGGTTTGCATTGGTGCCTCACGGCGCCGAGGTCCCAGGTTCGATCCCGGCTCTGGGTCACTGTCCGTGTGGAGTTTGCATATTCTCCCCATGTTTGCGTGGGTTTCGCCCCTACAACCCAAAGATGTGCAGGGTAGGTGGATTGGCCACGCTAAATTGTTCCTTCATTGGAAAAAATATTCCCACTCAACTTTGGCCAAATCCTGCCTCATTTTAGTAAAATCTGCCTTGCCCCAATCCAAATCCAGCTTTTGAAGGTCAACTTTTTTTCTCTTTGTCCATAACAAACTTGAACCGTACCATGTTGTGGTCGCTAACACTAAAATGCACCCCCACTGCCACATTGAACACTTGTCCGGCTTCCTTCCCCAGATCCAGCTCTGCTCCACCTCTTGCTGGGCCTTCTAAATATTGATTCAAAAACCTCCCCTGACTACATTTCAAGAAATTTGAAGGATTTCAAGAAGTTGAAATCCCCAAGTATAATAACCCAATTATTATTGTTACACACCTCAGTAAATTGTCTACATGCGGCAGTAAGCTGCCTTCTTGAACCCTTGCAGTCCATGTGATGTAGGTATCGATCTCATTCCCTGACTTTTATCATTGAGAATTGAAGAGAAGTGAAAGCCCAAAGTGAAGGATATCATCAAGAGTGAAAAATGTGGGAGAAAAGATGGAACCAATCAAGTTAACGGTTAGAATGGCCAGTTCACCATTGAAGGAAGGTGGGAGATTTGAAGCTCAAGTGGAATTGAGAAGAATTTTTCAAGGGTTCAAATAATAAGAGGTATGATAAAAAATCTGCTTGAGTTCACCTCTTCAGGCATCAGGATGGAAGGCGTTGACACAAGTGCCTAAACATGGGGAGAAAGATTGCAGACTTGGTGGAATGTGGTTGTGTTCCCTATTCTGGGCCCCTCTCTTTTGCCCAGAAGTGTCCTCCACGGACGCTTCAATGTTTTTTACACCTACTCTCCCATAACCCTTTACGTTATCGTAAATTTTCTTTTTTTTTATAAATTTAGATTACCCAATTATTTTTTCCAATTAAGGGGCAATTTAGCGTGGCCAATCCACCTACTCTGCACATTTTTGGATTGTGGGGGCGAAACCCACGCAGACACGGGGAGAATGTGCAAACTCCACACGGACAGTGACCCAGAGCCGGGATCGAATCTGGGACCTCAGCGCCGTGAGGCAGTTGTGCTAACCACTAGGCCACCGTGCTGTCCCACGTTATCGTAAATTAGAAAACCTCTGCTTTAAACATACCCAATGAATGAACTTCCACAGTCCTCTGGGGTGGAGAATTTCAAAGATTCTCAACCCTCTGTGTAAAGGACAAGAGCAGCAAATACATGGGAACCCCACCACCTGGAGTTCCCTTCCAAGTCACTCACCATACTAACTTGGAAATATTTCTGTTCCTTCACTGTCGCTGGGTCAACATGCTGGAACTCCCTCCCTAATAGCGCAGTGGGTGTATCCATACGTCAAGGACTGCAATGGTTCAAAAAGGCAACTCACCACCACCTTCTGAAGGGCAACTAGGGATGGGCAATAAATGCCGCCTAACCAGTGACCCAATATCCTGTAAATGAATAAAAAATAAATTCTCCTCATCTCTATTCTAAAGGCATCCACCTCTATTTTGAAATTGCGCCTCCTGGTTCTAGACTCCCCAATCAAGAGAAACACCTTACCTGCATCTACCTTGTCTACTCCATTCAGTATTTTGTAGGTTTCAATGAGATCACCTCTCATTCTTCAAAACTGTTGAGAATACAGGCCCAATTTCCTCTTCATAAGACAGTCCCGCCGAACCTGGAACACGTCTTGTGAACCTTTGTTGTATTCCCTCTATCCAGAAATTTCAGAGCTTGTACATATGATACAATTACCCTCAAGCCAACTCATTTCAAGATGGTTTCAGGAGAGAATGGCCAGGTGGCACTGAGGTTAATGGCCATCCCATTCAGAAGACCATCAATCTGTAAATATGCTGTATGAATATGAAACTTAGTGAGCTCATTTTCTATATATTGCCAACTTTCAATACTGTTTTTTTTTTCTATTCTTGTGTAATTGCCTAGGGCCCGGATTTTGGACATGTAACCAGAACGTCTGATGTGGTCAACAGCCTGGATTCCTTTGGCAATCTGGAGGTCAGCCCTCCTGTCAGAGTCGATGGAAAGGAATATCCAATGGGAAGGATTATCATCGGAAGCGCTTTTCCCACGTAATGTTATTTTTTATTGAGGAGAGGCGTTGAAGGATTTGTAATTTGAAACGCAGACATGTTCCTCCATGTGATCCTAATGAGAACCATCGTTATAGTTTAAATTTTTGTTTTTCCCTTGTTTTTCATGAAGCCAGTGATCCATGAAGTTAACGAGCAGAAAGGGGTTGAACTGCTCTGGGTCTCAGAGGCTGAACACCACCTTTTCTCTTTTTTTTAAAATTTAAGAGTACCCAATTTATTTTTTCCAATAAGGGGCAATTTAGCGTGGCTGATTCACCTACCCTACACATCTTTGGGTTGTGGGGGATCAGACCCACCCAGACACAGGGAGAATGTGAACACCACCTTGTCAAGGGCCATAAATGGTGTCAGCATCGCCTGCATCCCGTGAACTAACACATTTTTAAACAGTCTAGCTTCTTCGCCTCTGGTAATGTCTAAAATTAAAAGTGTTGCTGATCTCCTTGAAGTATCCTCAGTGTTAAATGGGTTTAGATAAATCCAGGATGCGAAATGTAAAAGGCCAAGAAAATAAAGAGTGAGCCTGTGCCCCACCTGGAGTTCTCCAATTTCAGTACAGAAATAGTCATCGGAAGCTGGACCACATTCACTGGACCAACTGCTGGGCAAGAGCGTGGCTGGGAGAGTAAGGGACTCTCCAGCAGGTCATTTCCTTATTGCATGGGGCAAGGCAGGAGTAAATTTGGTCACATGGTTGTGGCTATCTGTGCACCAAACCTTGCAATGAGGTGGAGCTGCAGCGGTGAAACGTCTTGTGGTGTGGGAATGTAGGTATTACCTGCTAATCTTCCATGCCTGAGGACCTGTGCCAGTTCCGAATATCCGGGTCAAGGTAATTTTCCTGTTATAGAACATAGAACATAGAACAGTACAGCACAGAACAGGCCCTTCGGCCCTCGATGTTGTGCCGAGCAATGATCGGCACAACATATGGTGGACACCAATGGCGGGATATCATCCCTCACTAATCTTGTCTCATTCGAGAAGTTGGCATTGATCAGATAGGTGTAAGGAAGTCTTCCATTTCCATCAGATTTGCTGGCAGGAACAAAAGGGACCCAGATCCCATGGAACTGTATTTCTCCACAAATTCTACCCCCTATTCCCGCCCACCTGGCTGAAGACTTTCTGGGCCAAGGCATTGGTTACTTTTGTGTCCACTTGTCATTTTGCAGGAGTCCAGCCTCTGCGAGCTACGCCAGCTCCCACACCTGGGGGTAATAGCTACACCAGCACCCACACCTGGGGTTAATGGCTATGCCAGCACCCACACCTGGGGGTAATAGCTACGCCAGCACCCACACCTGGGCTTAATGGCTACGCCAGCACCCACACCTGGGGTTAATGGCTATGCCAGCACCCACACCTGGGGGTAATAGCTACACCAGCTCCCACACCTGGGGGTAATAGCTACACCAGCACCCACACCTGGGGGTAATAGCTACGCCAGCACCCACACCTGGGGGTAATAGCTACGCCAGCACCCACACCTGGGCTTAATGGCTACGCCAGCACCCACACCTGGGGGTAATAGCTACGCCAGCACCCACACCTGGGCTTAATGGCTACGCCAACACCCACACCTGGGGTAATGTCAGTTTAAATGTAGATTTTGGAAATTGCTAACGGGTGTAAATTTGTATTTCTTTGTACGTTACTGTAGCACTTCTGATGGGAGGAACATGGCAAAAGTAATTCGTGATTTCCTGTACGCTCAACAAGTCCAGTCTCCTGTTGAACTCTTCTCTGACTGGCTGCTAGTGGGTCATGTGGATGAGTTCATGACCTTCGTTCCAGCCCCTGATAGAAAGGTAACCAATCACACTGGGGCCTACAAATGCCCTGTTCATGTACCGAGATGTGTATAACATGGAACAAGTGGCAGCCAGAGAGCATGTCCTGTCCCTCACATTCCTCGTGGAAACAAAATGAGGGAACGTTCTGAAACACCTTGGAGCCATTCCTAATTGATGAAAAAATATTCCTTTCACCGTTGGATGTTCACGGTTCTGATCTCGGGCTGGATAATCCAGGAGCACCCGAGTTGGAGACTGAGGCACCTCTTTGAACTTGGCATACCGGCCTTGGGTTTAATGCCAGGTCCCTGAAGGCATTAGAACTTCCTGTGTTGGAAAACCCTGTTCTTAGTTTCACCCCCCCCCCCCTACTTCTAATGTAGGTGTGCAAAGAAGGGGCAGGTGCAGATTCTGCACGTGACTAAACATGGTACTCTTTAAAGAGGAGTTTTCTGGCCAATATTTATACCTCAGCCAATATTGCTAAAACAAATTGTGGCCATTTTCTCGGTTCAAATTTTGAGATCTTGGCTGTGTCCAATTTGGCTGTTGCATTTCCCCACATCAGAACACTGACTACAGTTCTAAAATGTTTCATTGGCTGTAACATGCTTTGAGATGTTCGGAGGTTGTGATAGGCTCTTTATAAATGAAAGTTCTTTCTTATCTTACTGAGGGAATCATAACCTTTAAGATTCTTATATGAACTCTCCATTCCTGCAGGGTTTTCGGCTTGTTCTCTGCAGTCCTGATGCCTGTTGCAAGTTGTTCAAGAAGCTCGAGCAAGAAGGTCATGGGGAAGCTCAGATGTTTGAAGGTGAGTTTCTGACCAGCTGTAGTCTGTAATAGATAGTTATGCATGCATCAAACCCAATTCTTTCTTCACACACAAGACGCTCGAGCGAGAGCATGAAGCATCCGGAGAATCCCGGGAGAGCCCTCTTGCGGGCTTCCCGGCTGCCTTTGCGCCTCGTGGGATTTACCTGTGAGGCATTGGAATTGGAATTCTTCCCAAAAGGGGTGGGACCAAATGCTGCTCCGGAAGTTGGTCTGAAATCTACTTCAGGCCTGCCTACCCAGGACCTACTGGCCTCCCTCAATTTACTGGGTAGGCTGGAGCCAGTGTTGGTTAAATGCTGGTCCACAAGAACACGGTGTCTACTGGGCTATCGGAGACCCCTGGGTGGTCAGGGTCAGTGTAGGGTGGCCCCCTGGCCCTCAGCCTGGAACATAAGCACCTTGGCACTGCCCAGCTGGCACCTTGGCATTCCACCCTGGTTTGAAGGGTGGGTGTGTGCAGGGCAGGTAAGTAGGGGCCTCGGTAAGTTGCGGGGTAGCAGGTGGAGGTCCTGGAAGGGAAGGGGGTGGTGCTGTAAGGGGGCTTGGGGGGGGAGGGGGCAGGGACCCTAGCAGAGTGTCCTCACTTAGGGGTGGGCAATGCCCTGTGTGCGGGTAGGGGGGGTGGTGACATTTCCCATGGGTGGGGAGTGTGGGGGACTCACAAGCTCACTTGGAGATCGGGACACCCTTTCAAAATGGCGGCCTGATCTTTGAGTTCAGCTCCCCAGTGCAGTGTGGGCTAAACCAGTGAGAAACTCCCCAGGGCCCCAAAATGTGACGTGTCATTGGATAGTGGTGGGGAACTCGCCTTCAGAGCCGGTGGGAAATTTGCTGAAAAACCCGCCACAAATTAATTTAACATTTTTCCAGAGAATCGTGGCCACAGTTTTTTTTTGAGTGGGCTGTTTCCATTGCTAAAAATGGGCACGCACAAAGGTAAGTGTTCTCTTTGGGTATGGCTCTAAACAAATGAACATAAACCTCCTTTGTCTTTAACTTGGATACCATGCTGGTCTTTTCTGTACATGATCACGCAAGTGGGATCAGATGACATCTAATTAACTAGGATTAAGGGAGCTATAATTCCACAATTTAAAGGACCTGGGTCAGATTAAGTGACACAATAAGAGTATAGGGAGAGTGAAGAGTAGAAGTTATGAAGCTTGGGAGCAACAAGAGAGGAAAGATCCTAGAACTATCGGGAGGCTGGAGGCTAGAGATGACATTACAATTATCTTGTCTTGTGTCCTGTTGAATACTGTAAAGCTTTTCAGTGATTCAGTATGAGGAAGCAATCTTAGTGTTGTTGTCTTCTGCTTTATAATGCAGAGGTTGGCAGGGATAACGATGACAAAGAATAAAAGTAATCTCTATAAACCTCCAGATGTTCATAAGGGGGGTTTGGTTTGAAGGATGCAGAGAGTGGTTGACCGATTACTGATGGGTCAAGCTGCAAAATTATAGAGTCACTGTTCAAGGAACCAACTGAATAAGAACAATATGTGTCTTTATTTTCCAATCAGGTCAGAACACACAGTCAATCAAAATAAACAAAATCCTTGGCAATCAAAAACTGCTCGAAGATAATGTGTATGTGCAGGTGAGTTAGTGAAACAATAAGGTTAGGTTTAATCGTATTCTGTGTGAAATTATTTATCACTTATTCATTTGTTATTTCTCCTTTTACCCTTTCTGATCTCTCTTACTTAGCAATGTATTGACTGGAACCGAGATGTTCTCAAGAAGGAATTGGGGTTGGATGAAGACGATATTATTGACATTCCCGTGTTGTTTACATTGGATCAGAAGCATGGAAAAGCAATGTCGTTTTTTCCAGATATGGTGAGTAAAATCTGGAGTTTTGGAAGGATACAATAGCTCCTCCCGTCCTCCTCCACTGCTGAAACCACAGCATTTTTTTACCTGATGGCTCGATGTTTCCAGTGCTCACCCAGCCAGCCTTCCTGCTTTAACCTCCACAAGTTTCAATAAAAAGTCTTCCAACACCAGGTTAAAGTCCAACAGGTTTGTTTCGAATCACTAGCTTTCGGAGGGCAGCTCCTTCCTCAGGTGAATGAAGAGGTGGGTTCCACGACCACATATAAAGACAAATTCAATGATGCAAGATGATACTTTGAATGCGGGTCTTTGCAGTTAATTAAGTCTGTACAGGTCCAGACAGGTTAGAGGTGTGAATTGTCTCAAACCAGGACAGTTGGTAGGATTTTGCAAGCCCAGGCCAGATGGTGGGGGTGAATGTAATGCAACATTAATCTAGCATCCCGGTTGAGGCCGTACTCATACGTGCAGAACTTGGCTATCAGTTTCTGCTCGGCGATTTTGCATTTGTCACGTGTCCTGAACCGCCTTGGAGAACGCTTACCCAAATATCAGAGGCTAAATGGCCTTCAGGACGCGCGGCACCTCTTTAACCAGTGATTATCACTCTCTCCAATCGCACCATCTGGACCTGTAAAGACTTAATTACCTGCAAAGACTCATTCAAAGTATCATCTTGTATCATTGAATTTGTCTTTATATGTGGTTGAGGAACCCACCTGAGGAAGGAGCTGCGCTCTGAAAGCTAGTGATTCGAAACAAACCTGTTGGACTTTAACTGGTGTTCTAAGACATCTTACTATGCCCACCACAATCCAATGCCGGCATCTCCACATATAAGTTTCAACACACTGGAAAATGTTCAGCCTGTGTCCTGAAATGCACTATAACCCGATAGTCCACATCCTCTTCAAGTTTAATTGGCTCCCTGTGCATATACCAATTAATTTTATAATACACCCACCCAAATGTATACAAGCTTATCTTTTCCCACCTTATTTTATTGGCCTCATTCTGTTTTGCAACCCACATAGATCCTTTGTTCCTCTCACACTTGTTATCTGGCATTCCACGATTGCTGGTTTCTCAAGCCAGTTAGTGCACTCCTGTTCTGTGGAACTGACTTGCAGCAAGTCCAACTCCCCTATCACAGAATCTCACAGTGCTTAAGAGACCCTTCGGCCCATCGAGTCTGCACTAACACGTGAAAAACACCTGGCCTGGCTATCCAATTTTCATTTACCAGCACTTTTGCCCATAGACTTGAATGTTATGATGTGCCAAGTGCTCATCCAGGTACTTTTTAAAGGATGTGAGGCAACCCACCTCTACCACCCTCTCAGGCAGTGCATTCCCGACTGTCACTACCCACTGGGTGAAAATGTTTTTGCTCAGATTCCCCCTACACCTCCTACCCCTCACCTTGAACTTGTGTCCCCATGTGACTGACTCTTCAACCAAGGGCAACAGCTGCTCCCTATCCATTCTCTCCATACCCCTAATAATATTGTATTCCTCGATCAAGTTGGGCCCTCAGTTTCCTCTGCTCCAACGAAAACAACCCAAGCCTATCCGACCTCTCTTCATAGCTTAAATGGTCCGCCGCAAGCAACATCTTAAATTTCCTTTGCACCCCTTCTGGTGCAATCACCTCCTTTCTATAATGTGGCGACCAAAACTATTTACAATACTCCAGCTGCGGCCTTGCCAAAGTTCTGCACAACTCCAACTTGAGCTCCCTGCTTTTGTAATCTATGCCTCAATTGATTAAGGCAAGTGTCCCATATGTCTTTTTCTCCAATCTACCCTTCAGCCTTCAGAGATCTATGGACAAACATGCCAAGGTCCTTTTTGTTCCTCACAACTTCAGTGGTTAGCTCTGCTGCCTCACAGCACCAGGGACCCGGATTCAATTCCAGCCTTGGGTGACTGTGCAAATTCCAGACATTCTCCCCATGTCTGCATGAGCTTCCTCCAGGTGCTCCGGCTTCCTCGCACAGTCCAAAAACATGCAGGTTATGTGGGCTAGCTATGCTAAATTGTCCCTTCGTGTCTAACGGTTAGGTGGGATAATGGGGATAGGGCGGGTAATGGACCTGGTTGGGGTGCTCTATCAGAGGGTCGGTGAAGACTCGATAGGCCGAATGGCCTCCTTCTGCACTGTAGGTATTCTATGATTCTAACTTCTTAATATCATGCCATTCATTGAATTCTCATCAAATTACTCCTTCCAAAGTATATCACCTCACTTTTCATCAAATTACTCCTTCCAAAGTATATCACCTCACTTTTCAGAGTTAAATTCCATTAGCCACTTATTTGCCCATTTGATCATTGCAGTCTATCTTCTGATAACTCGGGACACTCAACCTCACTATTGACCATGGCCAATCTTTGTGTCATCTGCAAACTTGCTGATCCTACCCCCCACATAGTGCTACCTCACATATATTATTGGCTCTCAGAAAGAAATGCCTCGACTTTAAAATTCTCATCCTTGTTTTCAAATCCCTCCAAGATCTTGTCCCTCCATATCTCTTCCAACCCCCAAGGTAATTTAATTCTGGCCTTTGAGCATCCCTGATTTTATTCACTCCACCATTGGTGGCCATGCTTCAGCTGCCAGGCCCTCCTTCCCTAAACTTCTCCATCTCTGTTCCTCAAGACCTGTCCCTTAGTCACCTGGCCTAATATCTTCATAAGTGGTTTGGTGCTAAATTGTCCTTCATAAAAATCCAGTGAAGCGGTTTTGGATGTTTTACATTAAAAGGTATTTACCAATTGTAGAGCTGTTATTGGAACTACCTGTCCAGTTCCTTTTTTGCCACTTCTCTTTCTGTTTTCAGAAGTCTCATCAAAACACTTCCCTTTGACCTAGCCTTTCCCCATCCTAACCTTCTCCCTTATCATATCAGTATCCATTGTTTTGCCAGCAATCCTCTGGTACTTCATCCAAAAGACTATTTTCATAGATGGTCAGTCCCAGAGAGATTGTGCAGGCAGTCCAAGCTCAGCCCAGGTTACTCTGAAATCTGATGTACCGACAGACCACTTTGGGGTTGTGGAAGGACAAAAATTGCCATGCCTGAGGCAGCCCTGGTGTCTGAAGCAAGAGTTCTAACGTAAATTCAGCAGCATGAGAACCCATTTCAGTCGATGACATCTGTGTCTTCAAAAGGATGGATCGTGCAAACAGCAGCGTAGTTGAGAATGCAATTTGAATAAGTGGTTTCTGAAATGTGCAGCTGGGTGAATCTTGATCCATGGATTGGTTTAGCAGCAAACAGGCTGGATGCCAAGGCACCCAGGAGACGCAACGCAACCATTGGAGCCATAAATAAAAGAGTAACAGCCATCTGTGTCCCTTTAGGTGAATATGATAGTCCTCGGCAAATACCTGGGCATTCCAAAGCCGTTTGGGCCTCTGATAAATGGAAAATGTCCACTGGAACTGGAGGTGCGCGAAGCATTGGAACCACTCGGCCTGGATTGTAACTTTATCGATGACTTTGCTGCCTATCATTTGTTGACTGGTGAAGTTCACTGCGGTTCCAATGTTCGTCGAAAGCCATTTAGCTTAAAATGGTGGAATATGGAGATGGAATGACCACCAACACCAAAGTATTCTTTTTAGTTTTTATTTTGTGTAGCCATAATAAAATGCAAATTACTGACAAAAGACTATCAATGTGAAACCGGTACCATTGAAACACCATTTCGCAGTCTGAACTTAACATTTATGCTTGATTATTTAATTGTTCATCAGAGTTTGTTTCCTGGCCACAGGTCATTGATCCAGTGTTTTATGCATGGGTGGAGGTATTCTGAAGCTTTGATCCCATGACATTGTAAACCACATGTCATCTAATCATATGAGGTTGGGGAAGGTGGGGAAGCTAGTGTCAGGAAGAACTTTGATTTGAGCAGTAACTAGAGTAAGTCGCTGAAATTACATTGACATTCTGATTTCCCTCATAACCAATTTTAATGTAATGCCTCAATGATAGATCTGTTACTGATAGTAATTGGTGTAATGCCTCAGTATTGACATTCACCTTAGAATCACAGAATCCCCCTGAATTGCAGAAGGTCCAATCAGGCACTTCAGTTGTTGTTTTCACTGGCCCGACCCCTCTCCTTATCTCCTTTGAGTCTGATTTGGATTCTAGTTTTGTGATAATGACTTCTCTGACTGGAAATCTCAGACTTCACTCAGTTCAAGAACCCATCCTATGTTTTTCTGTTTCCAACCACTGTTCCTCATCCACCAACCAAAAGAAATAATCCTTCAAATAAACAGATTAGCAGGTTTTTCTTACTCCTATACTAGCTGCTCATGCTCTGTGCTGGTGCTACAGTTGTGCGGGAAATGCTGGTTCCCATGCCCATCCAATTCCCATTTCGATCTCTTCCTTGATCACCATTCTCCAATTTCCCTCTCCTTTGAACCGGGTGGCACATTGGTTAGCACTGCTGCCTCACAGCACCAGGGACCTGGGTTCGACTCTGACCTCGGGTGACTGTGTGTGGAGTTCTCCCCCATGTCTGCGTGGGTTTCCTCCCGTTTCCTCCCCCAGTCCAAAAAATGTGCAAGTGAGGTGGATTGCCTATGCTAAATTGTCCTTAAAGGTCCAAAGGTTAGGTGGGGTTACAGAGATAGGGTAGGGATTAGCTTGGTGTAGGGTGGTCTTTCAAATGGTCAGTGCAGACTCGATGGGCCAAATGGCCTCATTCTGCACTGTAGGGATTCGATGATTGTATTCCCAAGCCCAATTCCCTTCTCTCCATCTTTCCCATTTCTTCAACCCTAATCTCGGAGTGGTCATACATTTGAGTCTCCTTGTCCATTCCATTCAATGGAAACTGTTCATGCATCGATGATGCCAGGCATTTTCAAAGTGGGGGTCACGACCCGCGGGAGGGTTGTGGAGCCATCCATCACGGCATTCCCGATCGCGTGAATTCAGGCGCTATGGCCGCAGCAGCCAGGGTTTAAAAATGCAAGCGGCTTTAGAAATTACGCATTCTGCATGCATACCTGCTCATCAGTATGCATGCCCAGAGCCCAGAGAGAAACACACCTCCACCTGACGTCAGCGCGCTAACCCAGGAGGAGATTTTTAAAAAAATTCAATTCAGTTTTCCTGCATCTGTATTGAATATGCTCAATAGCTGAGCCTGCAGAACTCTCTTTGATAGTAAATTTTAGAGATTAAAAAGATTCACAATGCATTAAGTAATTCCTCCTCATCTATGTCTAATATTGCCGCATTGTAATTTGTAAACTATATACCCAGGCTGTAAACCACCCATCTGAGGAAAACTTGCATTCTGCATCTGCTCTGTAGAGTCCTGAGAGAATAATGCCTGTTTCAATTAGGTCATTTCTCATTCTTCACTACTCTAGACTACAGAATATAAGCCCAGGCTCACCTCTAGCATTAAAAGTAAGAGAAAATGGCGGGTCACGAACGTCGGCAGGCATGGGTCCCGAAGGATGGCCGGTTGGTAAAAATGGGTCCCGGGCAAAAAGTTTGAAAAACACTGGACTATGCTATTCCTTTGTCTGGGACACAATTCTAGATTTATTAAACACCACCAGCAACAGTTTGGTGATTCTTTGAGGAAATGTTACTGACCAGGCCTCAGCATTCCTAGATCTGAGACCTGCAATTCACTCTGGTATTCTTGTTTAATGCATTTGTATTGAATTTCCCTCTTCTGTACTTTAACAGAGGGATCAACCATTTTATTTTGAACCGGTTGATAATACCTCTGCTTCAATGGTGGCTTTTGAATTTAAAAAAACAATGAGCTTACTGAAAAATATATGTTCTGTCTATTCTTGGAGCAATTAACTCCAATATTATTGCTCACCAGTATTTGCTTAAACTTCTTGCAGTCAAAGGGCCAGGCTTCGAGCAGTAAGAGACACAACAATAATAATAGTTATTATGATAATACTCTTTATTATTGCCACAAGTAGGCTTACATTAACACTGCAATGAAGTTACTGTGAAAATCCCCTAGTTGCCACACTCCAGCGCCTGTTCGGGTACACTGAAGGATAATTCAGAATGTCCCATTCACCTAATCAGCATGTCTTTTGGGACTTATGGGAGGAAACCCACGCAGACACGGGGAGAACATGCAGACTCTGCACAGACAGTGACCCAAGCGGGAATCGAACCCAGGTCCCTGATGCTGTGAAGCAACAGTGCTAGCCACTGTGCTACCGTGCGGCCCAATTATAATAATATAATTAGTCAAAGCCTCATGGGTCATTAATGAGTAAATTAACCCTGGTTCCTGGACTTGATCACCTTATGCTTCCAATAAGAGTTGCTGGATGTGCAAGGATGTTGAACGAGGAATGTAAATGGGCTCAATCCATTCATACTCACCAACTAGAAGCACACAGGATTAGTAACATTGAGGCATCCATGAAATTCAATCCCAGCAAGGGTCTGAATATTTACAAGAGGGAAATTTATGCAAACTGAAATATAAAAACCGTGAGGGAAGAGATGAAATTCCGGAATAGTCAAAAGGCCACAGTGGTTAAAAACAATTACGATTCAAATAAGCTACAGCAGACACTTACTCCAGTAAGAAAGATTTCCTTGCTACAACACCATTATCGTCAATATAAAAGCAAAATACTGCAGATGCCGAAAATCTGAAAACAGAAAGTGCTGGACAATTTCAGCTGGAGAAAGAGCAAAGCTTAAAACATTTTTACGCAATAAATGATTAGGATCTGAAATACACAGCCAGAGAGAGTGGTGAAGACATAATTGGGTATTTCAAAAGAGAATTGGATAATTATCTTAGGAGATACAGTTTGCAGGGTTATGGAGAAAGGCAGGTGAAATGGGACAAGCTGAGCTATTTTTGCAGAGTTGGCACAGGCTGAATGGCCTCCTTTTGTCATTGATAATACTCATTAATAATATTAATAATAATAGAATCATTCTATTCTCCTCGGTCAATGACAAAATGGTCCTTTGGAAAGGAAAATTCAGATGGAAGTCACCATCATGAAATGTTCATTCTGTTTCTTTTTATAGAAACTGTCAGGCCTGCTGAATATTGCTAGCATTTACCTGTTTGTATTATATTAAGATCCAGTTAATCAATCTTTATTGATTTGTCATAGATATGAAGAGTCCAGACTCACTGTTTCATGATTGACATCTCTGGGGCACGCAGAGGGATTTACATCCTATCCATTTAAAATGCATTGTACTGAGTGTTTCACTTGCATTTGAGTGGTTCAGGGTAAATTTGAGTTATCACACACCAGTCTTCTTCCACTCGGCTCACCGGCAGACTGCTACTAGCTGCACTCACCTCAGAATTAACAATCAGCAATTGGGAGACCGACCCACTCGTTTTCGTAATAGTTCTTCATCACATTTGAATGTGCAATCTCCTTCAGTAGTTTTCTGTTAATGCGCTTGTGTAAAACTCTCCACTGTGTCACTTAACAGTAATTAACTTCTTGCTCCTTTGCTCTTTACAGTTCCTTTCAACTCCTGCTTACTTATCAAGTCAGGAATCTGTTCAGTGGGGGTTTTGTTTTTAGAACAGATCCCTTGAAAATTTGGAACTTTTAGTAACGAAATTTTGAGCAGAGCTTAAAGCCAAGGAGCATGATGGACAGCACGGTAGCACAGTGGGTAGCCAGGGTCCCAGGTTTGATTCCCGGCTTGTGTCACTGTCTGTGCGGCTTCTGCGCGTTCTCCCTGTCCCTGTGTGCGTTTCCTCCGGGTGCTCCGGGTTCCTCCCACAAGTCCCGAAAGATGGGCTGTTAGGTAATTTGGACATTCTAAATTCTCCCTCTGTGTACCCGAACAGGTGCCAGAATGTGCCGACTGGAGGCTTTTCACAGTAACTACATTGGTGTTAATGTAAGCCTATTTGTGACAATAAAGATTATTATTTTTGGAATTGCCCAGTATAGCTGGTAGGTGGGAAGAATGTAAATCAACAATGAACTACAAAAAATGAACAGGCTTATGCATTTAGAAAAAAATTATATATCTTTATTTCAAAAATACACCGCATATAAAATACATTTGGTTTGTTAATATTCTGTAGTGTACCATACATAATTAAACACAAACTGCAAGGATGATTAACAGCAAAAATGAAAATTCTTGATGGGTACATGATTAGATGACAAAACAGTTTAGCAAAGTTTTGTGCATTATTTCAAAGTCATTTTATATTTTAGCCGAATGGCCCAAATTGGTCACCAGTATTGAATTTCTGCAGGTATTTCAGGAATGGGGAAGTTCCTTTATGCTTTTAAGTGAAACCGTTCTTCATCATTCTTGAATTGGTTCTGGTGAAGGGCCCCCATTTAAAGTATTCACTTGTTCAACATCCTTTTTCCACTCCTGACCAGAATGCTGTGTGTTTCTATTACTGCATCACATTAATTGCCTTTCTTAAAACTTCTCAAAATATCCTGCATACACATTGAATAAGCCAGTTCAGCTGGGGAAGCCTGGCTGCTAGTATTTCCCATTTCAAAATCGTTTAACTCTTTGGGCATTGTGCAGTTTCTGCACCAAACTATTAGAACTTTCTACATATGTAACATAATTCCATTTGTCAGTTTATTTGACGAGGCACTGGCTTTCAGTTTTCATGAATAATGGGTATAATTTTGGATCTCAATTCACTACAATTCGTAAAAAATTCCTGTGACAAAAATTAAATTTGACACATTCAGTCACTAAGGCAGTGGCTGGGACATGTAGGGTGCCAGCTTCCCTGCTGTACTGTCAAACATCTAATGTGGGTGTAGTTAAGTTCCAAAGTTTGAGATTGCATCTTCATGGATGGCTATCAGATTTTAATCGAAAGAATGGGTTAATAGACACGTTAGGTTAGATTGAAACATACTTTAGAATAAAACACAATAACCTCTTGTCAGGATGCCAGAAAGGGAATAATGTGGCTGGAATGCCAAGGTTTGCAAATGATCAGAGTTCACTGAAATCCTTGGTAACTAATATCTTTGTATTGTGTGATACAAAAGCATGTGAAAAATAATGGACCACTGTTTAAAAAGTCAGACTTTCAAACTCAGGTTAACATTTTTCAAATTCACCAACTCAAAACTGGTCAGTTGCTAATCATAGTTTGGATGAAATTAAAGTGATAGGATGCCGCATTTTGAGGTTCTATAGCCTGTACACTGAAATACATGATAAATGTCACAGAGGGCAGAAGACTGAACAAACACACAGCTAAAGTATTATAATATACAACCAAAATCACAAATTAAAAGTTGATGGCATTTGTGGACCATTTAATGAACACCTAAATCTGTATATCGTATGATAGACAACTCTGTTTAAAATAACAGATGTGATTATTTTATTCAGGTCACCATCTTATGTTTTCCCATGACCCCTTCCCAGAATAAAGGATTTGTGGGATTAGCCAGTGGATTTAAAAGGGGCAGCTCGGAGAACAAAGCACAGAGCCAAAGGGGAAAAAGCAGTATGAAGATTTGTTTTTAAGTTATGATTTTTTAATGAAACTATCTTCATATTTTGTTTCAAGTATAGAATGCCTTTGTGGTCTTTTCATGTTTAAATACAAATAGTGTGATGTTGCTAATTGGAACATTTTAATTTTAAAAGATTTCCTGCATTCTCTTCCATTCCTGCTTCTATATTTATCAGCAGTAAAAAGCAAACCCTGCAGTCTAGAATCATAGAATCCCGACAGTGCAGCAGGAGACCATTCAGCCCATTGAGTCTGCACCGGCCTTTCGAAACAGCACTCATGTCTAGTTTTTAACTTGGTTACTTTTCGTCATGCATTGAAGCTACACTCAATAGTTATCCAGCAAAATAAACAGTGGGGTGACCATTTCCCTCATGCAGGCCTCAATGGGCTCAGCAATTTCATTTTTTAGACAATCTGTAGTGAAGTTATTGTGAACATCATCCAATGTCTTTATTATTACAATTATCTTATTCCATGTGCCGTTTCAAGTCACTGTGGGCAATGCAGCCTCTTCCAGCTTTTTCCTCGGCCACAACCTGGTCCATTGTTCTGAGCTACATCTGGGATAACTCGCTCTCCAATTTCCTAAAAGTGCCTGAAATGTGCTGTTTGCCTGTTCCAAAAGCTTGGTTTGGACAGAAACCGCAGGCATCAGCTTTAGTGTTTTAAAAAAAAATTGTGTTACATGCATGCCTCACTGAGACAGCATGAGTTAAAAGGGTCAAAATGGAAAAACACACGCCAACAACATTCTGTATTCAGAAATTATGATCTCCTACGGACAAGTTAATACAGACCTTGCAGTCTTACATTTAATATAGTGTGGATGGTTGTGAAGGAAAACATTAATCTCACTTTTATAAACTAAATCCCTTATTGGGTAATGTTCAGGTGTTTAATACCTTAAAAATTGGTAGTTATATTATCCCTACATTGTACTGAATTATGCCTTGTTTCGAGAACTATATAATTTAGGGGAGGAGCAAGCCTTACAGTGCAAGGCACCAATAAGGTTGAAAGGGAATAGAAAAGGATAGGTTGTGAAGAGCTACTGTGTGACTCAACCATTAACGTCACAAACACAATCCATTGCAAATAGGGAACATCCACAATTTGGCAACTAATCTGAAAAACAAATCTAATATAAAACATGGCTTTCTTGGTGTTCACAGTACAGTGTAATCTTGCTAGTTACAGTCACCAACCATATCCTGTGATGAGTTGAATGCCGAGCATAGCTTGCAACTGGTGCGGGCTACACACCACCTGAAGATTTTCAACATTACAGAAACTCCACCTAACACTCTGATGGATAAGTATTCCGAGTTGTGATCTTTTGAGAATGGATCTGGACTCCTACATCATTAGCATGTAATGAACAACCACTCGCACACAAACCTGAGCCTCTGTATTTAACTTAATATGTTGAGTTACAAAGCAACTTGTTTCACTTAGCTGCCCCTTTCTGAATAATTTAGAATTGTAGACTGAGTAACAGCTCAACGACTTCAGCAGTTGTAATGTTAACTACATCATATATCACCATAATTCCATAGTGTCCTTATAAATAAGGATACATTCATTTTAAAAAACTTGACAAAGTCACATAGATTGATAAAATATACAACCACCACATCCTGTTTATGGGATTACATGAAGTATGAAAGATAATGAAGTTCCATAGTTGTATTTATGGTAACATAGGAAGCATGCACAGTAACATAATCAAACAGTGACATCAAGGCCAGTCTCAAGGCTTGATGTGGAGTACAAGTCTCAAGTCGGAGGGCTCGGATTTGATAACTGGTGAATTAGTGTAACCCATATGTTTCCTAAGCACCAACAACTTGTTCTATATATGTAGAAGCATGCTCTGCATTTAATACAGCCTCACATCTGCAGTTCTAGAGTAATATTTGGCACTGGTGGCTTCAAACAGCAACAAGAGGCAGTAAACCCATTCCATGTTCCACTCAGGGACTAGTGAAAGCCCAAAGCAGCAGAAACTGCTTTACTCTCAGTGCTCTTTTTACTGATCTTAGCATATAGGATAATTATTTCCCCTCCCCCCAATCTGTAATAAACATACATATTATATTCTTTACAAACCGTTTGTTTTCTTGCCAATAGATTTGTATTTTCAATGAGTTCAAGATCTTATTTAATAATACATGTAAAAATAATCGTACCTCAGTAATTATGCTCTTCTGTTAATCAATGCACTTGGGTTGCAATATTCAAAATTACTTCATTTCAAATGGCTCTTAACAATTCTGCCATGTCTGTACCCAATCTATTGGCAAATACTGATCTTATTTGGAAATGTCCGTTTGGTTCATTTGGTAGCATTCACACCTTTCAGTCAGAAGGTGGTAGGTTCAAGCCCCACTCCAGGACTTCCACATGTAACCTGCATTGACACTGTAGCACAGCATTGGAGGAGTGCTGCATTGTTGGAGGTGTTGTCCTTATGAAACTAAGATCCTTCCCTCTTGTTCAAATGAGCACACAAGGGGTTCAGATGGGCACACAATGGATTCATTTATCTCATTGCTGTTTTTTGAACCACGTTGTGTGCAAAATGGCTGCCACACACTGCTGCATAACAATAGCAGGTGCCTGTTAAAAGTTGCTGGAAAGTGCACTCGGGCCTTCCAAGAGATCTGTTAAGGTGCTATATAGACTAACCCCCTTTTTCTAATTGTTTGCTTAACTGTGGTAGAAACTATGGCAACATTAGAACAGGCCAGTTAAAGCAAGTAGCAGCTATGAACTATTAACCATGTTATTTCTGAACAAACAATGACACATTTAAAAAGAACCCAACTTAATTATTAACCCATCAAAATGAAAGGGGAGAAGGGCATCAGTTGCATTGTACAAAGCTCCCAAAGCAGAGACTGTTGACCCTCCTCTTCAAATTCCTGGTATTGCACAATAGAGATATATGATCTCATTACACTTCAGTGCAAACTAGTTGTAAACCTGCACTTAATACAAAGCTTCCATGATTATTCAATCTATCAACTCACTTTGGATGCTGGTTAATGTTACAATTCGGCAAAGTTGCTGCCTGTTGATGCCAAGGCCGTTTTGCCGAATAAAGTTTCAACAGTTTAGAGTGGCTCCGAGCTATGGCACCCTTTGGTTTTTGGTTCAGATCATTTAACTGGTCATTTACAGTGCTGCAGTGACTTTCCTATTTCTCAAACACACAAAATTGCCAGTCATTGGGTTTATCCACTGCTTTTTAAAAGGCATCAGTAGGCCAACTAATTGACACAGCACTCGTATGAGCCAGGCTCAAAGAGGTCACTGTATTTGTTTTTTTTAAATCCATATCACTGACCTGAACTGTGCACATTAAGAGATCAGAGAACCTGGGCTGTGAAATTAACATTAACCAAAACTGCACCATATTAACTGTGATATGCTTGCGTGTTGCATTCTTCAGCATCATTTAATAACTTTATAACATTTAAAATTAAATTCTAAACAGCTTAATCCCTCTTAAAATAGATGCATGGGCTGAATGTTTACACATTAATATCCTATAATCTTAATTTCAAGACACTGGGCTGAAATGTACAGCTTTCATCTACTTGGAGTACCCGAGTTCATGATTCTAGATGGAAAATCAGAACAGAAATCTAATCTCAACCACATATAAAAAGGCTTCTGTATAAAGTTGACACAAGAACACATGGCAAACGTAATTACATAAAATCTGAGAACATTTAGCATAGAAAGCCATTTAGCATTTGTCAATCAGTGAATCTACTCGAACACAATCTCTCTTCTTTTCATCCTGTTTAAATGTCTTTTAACCAGTGTTTATCGAACTCTTTCTTAAAAGGTCTTAACGGATTTGATTTCAATAATCACTTTAAATATCATGTGAAAATATTGTCTACCATCCCCATTTTTGCTTAGACAATTATTCCGGAGTCACTGGTACTTTGTTACTTCCTCTCTGCTCAGTAGAAGTAACCTTTCATTATTTACTCGTTCAAATTTTTAAACACTTCCCCCTCCCAGACTCAGTGTTTAGTTATGCCGGAAAGCCCAGAATTTAATGCCATCAGAGCAGTGAACTCTGACAGGTCATGTGAATGTGTCTGTCTCAGCTCGCTTTTGGGTGAAATTATTGCCCAAATCCTTAACAATTTTCCTGACAAAGCTTTGCAAACATCAAAATAACACATTTGCAGAGAGGGGAGTTGTCTAATGCAGTGGTGTAGCAGAGATCTATACCTTGGAGCAGTAGGTTAAAGGTTTGGTGATAGTTTTGAGTCCCAATCTCAGTCTGATCACCATGTGCAGTTCCTTGTCGAATCATAGAATCCCTACAGTGCAGGAGGCCATTCGATCCATCAGGTCTGCATCGGCCCTCGGAAAGAGCAGCCTACCTAGGCCACTTCCCCACCCCATCTCACCCCGTTTACCTAATCTACACATCCCTGAACATGAAGGGGCAATTCAGCGTGGCCAATCACCTAACCTGCACATCTTTGTACTGTGGGAGGAAACTGGAGCACCCACGCAGACACGGAGAGAACGTGCAAATTCCACAAAGTCATCCAAGGCCAGAATTAAGAAAAGAAAATGAAACAATTTTAGCCTCAGGAGGCGGCAATTACCCCCCCCTGATGGGAGCATACCATCACTTTGGCAGAATTCTCGGAGGAAAAAAGTCACCTTTTATCTTAGCAGCAAGCAGCACTTCACGCAGCATAAGGAATTAAGGGAATTATTGGGGAAAGGGGAAACTAATTGGAGGATTCTATCAAATTTAGAACAAATTTTATTCTTACATCACTATCAATTGTTCGGCAACATTTTTCAAACTGAGATTACTGTCCAGTCTATTGTGGGATTTAAACCCCTGGGATTTACCTTCCCATTGGTCCCAGTACTTTGTTCCAAGCAGAGTACTGCAGTACCACTTCTGGCCACTGCAGCCCTGTGCCTGGTCGGGTTAGAGAGCTGCTGGCCAATCTGATTGGCTAACACCTCTTATGGGCAAGACTTCCTCCCAATGGCAGATGGAAGTCCCACCCACTGTCAATCAAATTCGAATTTGAGAGTTGGCGGTTGCACACAACATGCTGACTCTTGGGATGGAGAAAGTCAATTACTCGCCATTCTTAAAATTCTACCCCACATTCCCACCGACCCCCAATACCCTTTCACCCCTTGCTTACCAAGAATCTATCCATCTTTTTCTCAAAAAATATTCAAAGGCTCTGCTTCTGCTTCTCTTTGAGGAAGAGAGCTCCAAAGACTCATGACTTTGAGAGACAACATCCTCCTCATCTTAAATGGGCAACCCCTTATTTTTCAACAGTGATCCCGAGTTCTATATTCTCCCACAGGAGGCAACATCCTCTACAAGTCCACCGTCAATACCCCTCAGGAAAGGATCTTGTTTTAATTAAGTTGCCTCTTACTCTTCTGAATTCCAGCATATTCAAGCCTAGCCTGTCCAACCTTTCCTCAGAAGACAACCCACCAATTCCAGGTATGTTCCACACAACATATTTCTGTCAAATATTTATTGAATTATATCTTGAATTAGACATTATTCTCTACCTCCACTATGCCCCTGGTCCGTGTACCCACCTCTCTCCAAAGGATTTAGATCGGTTCATCTTCCTTCTCCTGAACAAGTTTGTGCCCCTTTATGAACTTTATAAATTATGTTAAATGTTATTACTGTTTATTATATATATGCACCTCGACTAGCTGAATAAGATTCTCCCCTAAGCTGTATAGTTTAATCATACAAAATTACCTCCTGCCAAGACAAAAATGTGAAATGATGCTGTTCAGTGATAATGTCACACCTGTTTTTAGCTGTCGCAGAGTTGTATTAATACCCAGATTATTTTTTAATCTATTAAAGTAACAGAGTTGACCATTTATTTTAATGGTATCTTACTCCCTCTCTTTTAGGTTTCTCCCAAATGCCAATCCCTTGGAGGTCACCTGTATCTGGGCCTCTATCAATCTTGCTCTTGTCTCTCTCTCTAGCAGTTAGGAGGCATATGATTGAACTGACGGGGGTGAAGCTCCCCTCAGACATTCCCTTATGACTTTTTGGGGAGTGTCAAATCTGCACTCCCATTGTTTTGCTCCCTTCACTCCGTGGCAAAGCCTAAATCGGGAACGGACTCTGAGGAGGAAGCCGCAAACCAGTGGTGCACTATCATATTGCACTGATTGGTTAATGCAGCAGCTATCTAAGTAACCTCAGCAGCAGTGATTGCGCTTTAACTGGAAATGCAGTAAAGGCTAAGTGAATGCAGGGGAAAATGCGTGTAATTGGACTGTTTGTGGTCTGCATTTCTGCATGCCAAGCTTTCCATTTTCACTCTTTCAAATGTCTGCAATTGGGATTTACGTTAGAAAGTGCTAGACAAGCTTTAAGGGATCAGAAAGAAGAATGATTCTGGGACTACAATTTGTTTTCCTCTATTCTTCTCCACACCCACCCCATCTCTTTTGAAGGTACCGACTTTTGATTGGGTGCGGACACACTTTGATACAGTGTCCAAGCAGTCATTTGTCACTGCAGTTATATAGTTAGTGCCAGACTATTTGACCGCGTGAAGGGCATCATTATTGATGATCACACATTGTAATCAGAAGTAGGTATGCTGGCCCATTTGTGCCCCTCTCTAGTCTGGTCATGTGGAAGACAATCATAACCCCTCAAATACTGCTCTTTCTGAAATAAATTAACACAATCGGGACTGAACCTGACACCTTTTCATCCAGGTGACACTACATCACACCAGGAGCCTTTGCCCATGAGGCCTAAGACCCGGCAGAAGTATGCGGCATTGTGCTCAAGTTACAATTCAGAATCTAGATCCTGGCCCCAGGTCACTGTCCGTGTGGAGTTTGCACATTCTCCCCGTGTCTAAGTGGGTCTCACCCCCACAACCCAAAGATGTGCAAGGTAGGTGGATTGCCCCTTATTTGGAAAAAAATAATTGAGTACTTTAAATTTATTTTTTTAAATTCAGAATCTCAATTAAGTGAAACTCGATTTGGGAAAACACAGTGCTAGAAGGCATCAAATTCAGAAAGTAGTCAAAACACTTTTCTTTACAACTGAGTTACCAGTACTACTGCCTAATGCTATTTCCTTATGGTTTTCTGAAACTGTGTAAATTTACTGCAATACAGTATAGCTTCGAAGCTTTAAGTCAAAGCTCAGCACAAATAATAGATATAGACTTCACTGTGGACAAACTAATTACTCATACAGATGAATTCTCTGTTCTCATTGTACAAATAGGACAATAGCACCAAAGCTCATTTTAACACTGGGAGAGTTCTGTGGATTTTAGAACCATAGAGATTTTATACATTCAACCTGCACACTTAACCTTTGTAATTCTGGTACGACTCTACTATTTGTGTGCTTGTAAGTGCAATAGCCGGACCAGCATTAATTCAGGTATTTCAACCAATCTACCAGAGAAAGATGTGTTAATATTCATGTTGGGCAACGTGACAAAGAGAACAGCTTGCTTTGTGTTGAGTCAATATGTCCCTGGCCCCATTGCCAGCATTACTTTAACTCCAGATAGAAAGTGGGTCACACAGTCGTCAAATTTGCTTGGGTTGAACAATCAGGATCCACTTAAAATTGTACTCCGATCTATCACTGTCTCCGCCATGGCCTGATCACACCTCATCACTGCCTAGACTTCGGCCATCATCCAGGTCCCTGCACCCTGGGGAGCTCGTCAGGTTTAGGTAGCCCACATCTGAATGATGCGACCGGGTTGGAAATGTAGACTTTGTGACATTGGAACACTCCGCTCCTTTGCTGCGTCGATTGCTTTCCATAGAACCGAAATTAGTACTACTAGCTGGTGATGGTGTATCACTGGAAGAGAAGAAGAATCAGGTAACTACAACAAAAATAGTAGCTCTTTCTTACATTGATACAAAACCTTTACTGTAGAAAAATTTTATTGGGTGCTTTACAGAGATCTAATCAGACACAAATGGATGTTGAGGCAAAGGAGGACACATTAGGATAGTTGACCAAATGTCTGATCAACTATATAGAGTTTGAAGACAATCTTAAGGAAACAGAAAGACTTGCAGCTAAACAGCACTTTTCATGATCAGCACTTTACAACCAATGAAGTGCTTTTAAAGTGCTGCATTGTGGCAGCTAATTGTGCACAGATAGCTCCACACGAAGCAATGTGAGAATGACCAGATATCTGTGATGTTGATTCAGGGATATTGTCCAGGTCACTGGGAATGATAACTCCTCTGCTCTTCTTCAAAATAGTGCCATTGGATCTTTTTATCCACCCAAGCAGGCAAATGAGGGTTCGGTTTAAAATATCATCTGAAAGACGCCACCGCCGACAATGCAACACTCCCTCGATACTGCCCTGAAAGGTAGGCCGTGTGCTCAGGCCCTGGAGTGAATCTGGAACATGACGACTCAGATGACTACCAATTGAGCCATTGCTAACTGATGGGGAGATTGTAGAAATGCAGAGGGATTTATGGAAGGAACTTCAATGCATAAGTGCCGAACACTGAGCAGCAATTCAATAATGGATCAAAAGTCGAGGGGTACAAGAGACCAGAGTCAGAGGAATGCAGAGTTCTTGAAGGTGTTGTAGGGGAAGGAGGTTACAGGCATAGAAAGAACTGTGACCATGGAGGAATGAAATTTTTAAATTAGAGGCTTTGAGAGATCAGAAACCATGGTAGGTCATTACAGTCATGAGTGATTGGTGAATGGCATTTGGTACAGTACGGAATACAGGCAGTGGAGCTTTAGAAGTGCTGAAATTTAGTGAGCAAGCACAAAATGGGAGAATTGGAATAGTTGAGTCGGGCGACGACAAAAATCTGGATGACTTTTTCAGCAACAGAAAGGCCTAAGGCGGTGGTGGAGATTGGAACTATAATGGAGATGGAAATCTCTTTGTTCCAAGAGTTTGGGGCTGAGGTTGTGAAGAGGCTGGCTCAAAATGAGACAGTGGAAAGAGTACAGAGTATTGGGTACAGAGACAACAACTTTATTGTTTTAAATGCTTATATGGAGAAAACTGCAACTCATCCAAGATGGGTACAGAAAACACTGCCAAGAAGTGTGGTGGAGGCATGATGAATCGAAGCACTCAAGAGGGCATAAGGTGATGAGTGGGATTCATTAAACACCCTGCCGCATGTTTATTGTTAGCGGAGGCAGCCCACCAGCGGGAACTACCGACCCGGCCATTGTAAACGGGATTTTCTGGTGATAGCCCCCCTCATTGCCGGGAAACCAGAGTGCCAGCGTGGGACCGGAATTTCCTGCTGCCGTGAACAGCTGGTAAATCCCGCCCGAGAACGTGTAGCACTACGAGGGAAATGCAGGAGAATGGCACTAAGTCATAATATTCAGTTGAAGAGCAAGTGCAGACATGCTGGCCGAATGACCTCCTTCTACACTATAACAATTCAGTGATCCTGTGAAGTACTCTGGAATTAGAGACACTGGAGAAGTTGAGATAGGTAGTGGAGCTGAGTGCCAGCACATCTATGGAACCTAACCTCATGTCTGGGGCTGTGCGTGATGAGGAATATAAGGAAACCGTCATGGATGGCTTTATAAGACCATAAGACACAGGGACAGAATTAGGCCACTCGCCCCATCGAGTCTGCTCCACCATTCAATGATAGTTGACATTTGTCTCATCCCCATTCTCCTGCCTTCGCTCCATAACCCCTCATCCCTTTATTAATCAAGAATCTATCTATCTCTGTCTTAAAGATACTCAGTGATTTGGCCTCCACAGCCTTCTGCGGCAGAGTTCCACAGATTCACCACCCTCTGGCTGAAGAAATTCCTCCTCATCTCTGTTTTAAGTGATCGTCCCTTCAGTCTGAGATGGTGTCCTCTGGTTCTAGTTTTTCCTACAAGTGGAAACATCCTCTCCACGTCCACTCTATCCAAGCCTCATAGTATCCTGTAAGTTTCAATAAGATCCCCCCTCATCCTTGTAAACTCCAATGAGTACAGACCCAGAGTCCTCAACCGTTTCGCATACGACATGATTAATACTAAGGAAGTGGACCATATCAGATGGCAAGGGTGTGGGCAATGGTGAGCATGAACATGGGTAGAAGAATATGTATGTAAGGCGTTTAGGAAAGACAGGAGATCAATGAAATCAGATGAGAGCGTGCAAAGTGAACTGAGATTGAGAATGCAATCACTGAGGATGAGGAGCAGCCTAGTACAGAAGCTGTGGGAGGGAGGAACGGAGGATACCTCGGTGTAAAACTCAAGGTGGAAGGATAGAAGGGGGAAGAGTGTCCTTAACTCAACAAAGCCAAAGATAAAACCTTGCACTTCCATGATCATTTGTGACTTATCTACGCACAGAACCCTTTGGGGCTATGGCAGGCGTGCCTTCTTACAAATGGTTCGTTGCTTTCCTCACTATTTGAACAGCTTCCAATTCCAATTGTGAAATGGATGACACTATACTCTAGTTCACACCTACTGGTTTTTTCCCTCAATGCTCGTTACTCAAAGTAAAATCTTCCAATTTTGCAGAGGTATTATTAGTCAGGAAAGTGCTAGGTTTGATGCCCCGTCTACACTCAATTAGCTGATGTCAGTTTGGAAACAATTGAGAAACTATGGACTTTAGTGTGAGGGGAAAAGTAACCTATGCTCCAGGTCATGAATGTTATTCAGTGATTCCCTACTAGAAAGTGCATATGTCCAATAGGGATCACAAAAGAAGAATCTGGTGGTCCTGTGTTTAGTGGAATAGTCATCTCACTGCCTAGATTTACAAAGAGGAACTGAGTGGGAATCTACTGGCCAAATAGCTGTTTTAGTTCATCGCACCATTTTAAATGCTGCTCAACATTGCAATATTATCTAGTATCTCACCTACGTCTAGAGCTTTAATGTGTAACCTTAGGAAATGAATGTAAATAAGGCATTTCACCATGGTGGCTATCACAATCAAGGCCAATCTTGTCTTCAGCTTCCATCCTCACATGCATATATGACCCAGCTCAGGACATTAGATACAGATTAGGACTGTGAATCCTTGCTATCTTCCCCCTTCCCTATCCCAGAGTGACTGAGGCCATTGTAGCATCCCTCCAGCCCCTCAGCCAAAATCAGCTAACTTGGTGTATAGGTGACCAGACATCATACACAGGCCAATGAAGCTCATTTGTGCACTGGTTTTATCAACTGAATTACTGGGAAGGGACAGAAATAAAGAATTTTCATTTACAGTAATTACAATACCGTGTTGAAGATAGGAAGTTGCCATTCTTTACAGCAGTGTCATTGAACTGAAACTTGCAAGTTTCCTGGGGAAAGGACACGGACAAATTCTCATGATGCTGTGACTTGGAGGGATCCTAGTAGAGAGATACAGACACACAAAACATGAACATCAAGACCATAACAGTGAAGGTAGCACAATGTATACATGATAAGTGAAGGTGAAAGGGACCATTTGGTTCACAATGCAGACCCTACCATCTCTCCAGTACAGAATCAAGCTGTTTCTTAAATTAATCCATTGCCCTGGTTACCCCTTTTGGTAACTCCATTTGAGTTGTTAATCACGCTCTACATAAATGAAAACAAATCTTCACATTTGTTTTAAATTTACCCTTCAGAACCATTTTATTTATTTAGCGAATGCAAAGTCCCCAAGCCAAGCCAAGCCGTTTCTTATGGTCCTTCTATGTTGAATGTGGATAGGCCTCTGCTGAGTCTGTGGATTGGACATTCTTCTATGATGTGGTGTATAGTTTGCTCTCTCCCATAGGCACATAGGAGGCTAATACTAATGCCCATCTGTGGAGGCTGACCAAGCAGGGGCCTTGGCCGGTCCTGAACCCTTCAAGGGTGGATCACTCTTTCCTTGGGAGGTTAAAACCAGGCAGTTGTTGGGTTAGGTTTAAGATCAGGTACTTGTTTGTCATGTCCAATGATTCACATTCATTTGTCCAGGTGAAATTTGCGTTGAATTTTTGCTTCAGAGTGTTTTGTTTTATAAATTTAGCGTACCCAATTCTTTTTTTTCCAATTAAGGGACAATTTAGCATGGCCAATCCACCTATCCTGCACACTTTTGGGTTGCGTGGTTGAGACCCACGCACACACGGGGAGAATGTGCAAGCTCTACACGGACAGTGACCCTGGGCCGGGATCGAGCCCGGGTCCTCAGCGCCATGAGGCAGCAGTGCTAACCACTGTGCCATCGTGCTGCCCTGTTGATGGGGATCTTCAGCACCATTTACAACTCCTCAGACACTGAGCAATCCATTTCCAGATGCAGCAAGACCTGGACCATATCCAGTCTTGGGCTGACAAGTTGCAAGTAACATCTGCGCCACACAAGTGCCAGGCAATGACTATATCCAACAGGAAAGAATCTAACCATTGCTCCTTGACATTCGATGGCATTACCATCGCTGAATCTCCCACTATCAACAACTTGGGGCTTACCATTGACGGGAGTCATGCCTTGGGTGGGATCAATAGATCAGCATGAAGTGGCAGGTAGGGGACTTGGGAACTTTTCCTATCATTCGGAACCATGACCTTGTGCTATCTGATGTATCTTAAGATCTTGATTTACTTTCTCGACCCTTTCAAATATGTTACTAAAATTTATTTTGAAGACTGAAGGGCTCAATCTGCAGGTATACTTAAGGGGTAGAGTGGCAGGGGTGGATTTAGCCTTAGCCGATATGCTTTACTAATCTTTGTCCTTATCTGGTCAATGCAAGCAATTCTCTCAAATACACGAATACTGTTGGATAGCTTTCATAGTTGAAGTGACATTGCATTAAGATTCAGTTGCCCATTGTTTACCTATTACTTATTATCAACATTGGGGACAACTACAGTTTCTGGGCCCATGCACAGCATGAGTGGCATCAACAGTTCCATCCAAGGTATCAATACTTACATTGTATTTCAATTAAAGTACTTTACTTACTGTATTTCAATTAGGATGGGTGACACTTAAGATAATATACGGGTTAAACCATATTACGAGCAGATATTCAGCTGTAATGTTCCCAGTCAATTACTGGATATTCTGTTTTATGTCATGTATTGTATAACATGTCAAGGACACTTTTCTGGCTATTGAATGTCCAACTGTGGTTTTATTAGAGTAATGTGGCAGTGCTAATGATTTTGGATTTGAATTCTATGGTTAAATACAGATTCTCAAAGGTATTTGTGCAGCAGCTTAGCTTGTCAATAAGCGCCACTCTTTAGATTAAAAATAGTTGATCCGCCATTTTCTATGAGCTCAGATGATCGCTTGTGAAGGAGACCGAGACAAGAAGGGTGTGGCCGCTGTGCCACTTGTGGTTAAAGTCACTCGACCAACATTCATTTTCTGGACATACACGTGAAAAATTGTGGGTTCTTCCCTCCCTCAAGTTGTTGAATCTTACCGGGCGACAGTTTCACTGGCACTGGAAGGCTGATAAAACCTAGCCTAAGTGGCCAACCTTCCTGCGATGCAGCACTCATGCCTCGTTAGAATGGGAAAGGAAAACAAAAAAAAAATGGTTGTATAGTGCGTGGAACACCATCCAACTCATCTTGTACCATGTACCGTCTTAATTATTTTCAGAGAGCGCTCCAATGAGCCAAGCCGGTCACTCAACTTCACTGTCTCGTCTTGAAGCTGTTTATTCTCCTCTTCTAGGTAGTTAATCCTAAAAAGTGATTGAAAGGAAGACAATCAATATTGGTCACCACTGGCAGTGCATACAGTCTGAACTGCATTTTTTCCCCCTGCCTTTTGTCACCAGTTTCTCCCTTCATTGCCACCTCTTTCAAAAGGCAAATACTCCTTATTGGGGTACAGCTCTAAATGAAGCAATTGTCATTGGCCATTCTTCATGTGTAAGCCTCAATGGTGAACATTAACAGCCTATTTAACCGTAAACAGTATCACATCTCATACCAATGTCAACTTCACCCAATGATCACATAGGTGAGTTTTTTCCTGGAGTGATCACTGTACTACGATCAGGAGCAAGAGATCCAGCCAATGCCCTTATTGTTCTGCAGGCCCTGTGGCCAGTTTGAGGTTTGAGGCTCAACAACCACCTTGGTTGAAATAAGTGAATAGAGCACAGACTGAGATTAGATATGGAACCTTTCTAATCACCAGAATCTCACTATATTAAGATCCACCATGGGAGCCATGATCTGCACAGGTTTGAACCCCCCCCCCCCCCCCCCTCCCCCCAACCTACTCTACTACCCTCCCAATTTAAAACAATTGATCGCAGCACAGCAAAGACATAAACCCCCTCCCCTACTGCCACAGTACTCTGCAATATCAATATATGCAGCATTGACTGGAGTCAAGATGCTACCTTGTGATCTCAGCTCATACATTTCTAAAAACATTTTTTTTCAAATTCCAATTAAGGGGCAATTTAGTGTGACCAATCCATCTGTACATCTTTGGGTTGTGGGGGTGAGACCCACGCACACACGGAGAGAATGTGTAAACTCCACAAGGCCCTTGGTGCCATGCAGCAGCAATGCTAACCACTGCGCCATCATACTGCCCTCTCAGCTCATTCATTACATTTTGTACGAGAGAATTAAAAATTCAGATGGTTCAAATGTGAAGAAACCCTTTTACCTCTCAGTTAATCTACTTTCTAGTTTGGAACTTATGATAGAATTTTTAGTGGTACTCTTCATTAAGGATAAAAGGGGCTACTCCAACCTGACTATGCTGGCCTGATGAAGGGCCAGTTACTCTTAAATGATAACTTACATTTCTATCCACAGCTGTCTGACCCAATATACAAATAGCAGTTAGGATGTGGTTGTTTCAGCAGCAAGCATCGATCCAGGTCCACACCGTCCAGTACAGTAACTATTATACTGGTACCCTTTCACTTTTAAATACTGAAATCATCACATCGAAAGCTAATATCAGTGATGGAAACATCATCTCTCATGGTTAACATGAATCAATTGTTGTAAAAACCCATCCAGTTCCCTCATGCCCCTTTAGCGAAACAAGTCAGCCATCCTTACCTGGTCTGGCCTACTTGCAACTCCATACACACTGCAATGTGATTAACTGAAATGGCCAAGCAAGCTACTTGGTTTACGTGCAATCAGGAATGGGTAACAAATGTTGAATGGGTAATAAACACTGGGCTTGCCAGCAACATCCACACTCCATGAAAAAATTTTAAAAAGGTGTCATGGTGCTGTTTGTTCCAACAGAAACTCAACATAATACAGAGGTAATCAGACAGCAAACTGCTCAATCACTGCTGCTATAAACTACGACAATCTCATTACACTGTGTGGATCAATGAAATTCAATGCCTCTTCATACCCACCCTGCTGGGATGAGTTTGGTTGTGTGGGGTGGGGAAACCGGCACTCATTGTGCAAGAGTGTATCCCTGTCACCTGGCTGCCTCTGCTCTGATTAAGACTTTCTGCCCTGTTGCCAATTGAGGCACTTAAGTGGAAAATTGATGCCCGCATCAGGGCCGCTGCGTTGGAGTTGATCGTGGGCTGCTGAAGCTTCCCTCATTTATAGGCACTTAATGCCTGATTGAAGGACCTGGTATCGGGATGAGGAGTTGCCCAAGGAGACAACTGGCCTCGCTGCAGACCTCCCATCCTGCCTCAATGGCCACTCCTTCTGACTCTCCTCCATTGCCTCGGTCCCTTCCGGACCCTGGACCCCGGGTAGCTGTATTATCGGCAGCAGCCACTGCCTGTCTTGTGGTGCTGCCGAACAACGAAGAGCTGCCAGTCTCCGAGTGGCCAGCAGCTCTTGCGGGCAGAACCTTCACCCTTCGGGTCCCTGATCTCAGGGAAGTTTCACCACTGCTCTGTTAAATGTCCAATTGGCACTTAATGCAGCTATAGCTTCCCTAAAAGACATGACAAGGGACTCTCATCTGCTCTCCAGACCATGGGCGAAACCCCATTAAATTTTGGTCATTGTGTCTTCCTGAAAGAGCTGTGAGCCTTCGGCATTTACATATAATATAAAATTGTTCAAAATAATTAACAATTTGCTTAATTAAAATATATTTGATGATGGAAATATATATATTTTTTAAATTTAGAGTACCCAATTATTTTTTTTCCAATTAAGGTGCAATTTAGCGTGGCTAATCCACCTAACCTGCACATCTTTGGATTGGATGAAAATATATTTGATGATAAAACATCCAACAGTGTACATCTCAACATGGTGCCGCTTTAAAAGAGGGCACTTTGAGCTGTAGTACACGAGAATAATCACAGGCCTGTGAATGGAGGTGAGAATTATTTGAAGGAAAGAATCAAATGTATCATGAAACAATAAAGCGGATTGGCTTCAATATGAATTTGTCTTGTAGCAAATTGGTACAAAAGTACATCAATCTCAAGCAACACTGTCTCAAGCTATTATTCAAACTCTGTTTCTTTCTCTTTTAATCCCCCATGGTGTTATTTCATGCTGAGGTACATCTGACCCCACATTTTAGCCAAGTAACCAGTCCCTGTGTACAAGTCTCGGTTCTGAGTTTTGGCAGCCTAGCAAACATCACAGCTAACACCAACTGGCTCCACGCATCATGTTCACACATCCCCAACTTTCAAGCAGCATTTACTGGATAGTGATGAGAAGCAGGAACCCTTGCTGCGTTTATGCCTTTTCCAGCCAAACCATTCAGTGGATAATTGTACCTGCTGATATTGTGGCTTGAATAAGCTAACTTGGCACAGACCAGCGATCAAATTGGTCAGGAAGACACAGGATACTCAGATGTATGGAAAGCAGATAGAGTGCTTAATTTTATTCCCATCCCTACATTTTAATACTTCAAGAACTTGCTCCATCTTTTTTATCATGCTGCATTTCCCCTTTATACATCTTTAAAGTATGTTTGAATTGCAGTAAGCGGCCTCTAGTCCAGCCCTCGATTTCTTTCTCATATATGCCCTGAAATTGTAAAAAATCTTTTTATTAATTTATGGGATGTGGACATTTATTGCCCATCACATTTTACCAGATAGTGGTGGCGAACTGCCTTCTAGAACCATTGCCGTCCATATTGTGTAGACACATCCTCAGTGCTGTTAGGAAGGGAAATTCCAGGATTCTTATCCCAGGAGGAATGGCGATATATTTCCAAGTCATGATGGTGAGTGGTTTGGAGGCAAACTTGCAGGTGGTAGTGTTCCCATGTATCTGCTGCCCTTGACTTCTAGATAGCAGTGATTTTGGATTTGAAAGATGCTGTATCAGGAGCCATGGCGAGTTCCTGCAGTGCATCATGTCGATGGCACACATTACTGCTACTGTTCGTTGAAGGTGGAGGAAGTGAATGTAGGTATAAGGGGTGCTAATCAAGCGGGCTGCTTTGTCCTGGATGGTGTTGAGCTTCTTGGGCGTTGTTGGAACTGCACACATCGAGGCAAGTGGAGATATTCCATCACGTTTCTGACTTGTGCCTTGTAAATAGTGGACAGGCTTTGGGGAATCAGGAGTTGAGTTATTCATGGCAGGATTTATGAATGTAAAGGGGCGATGATTAGTTTTTTTCTTGGATATGGTCATTGCCTAGCACTTCTGTGGTGCGAATGTGACTTGCCACTCGTCAGTCCAAGCCTGGATATTGTCCAGGTCTTGCTGCATTGGGACATGGACTGCTTCAGTATTTGACTCGTCGCAAATAGTGCTGAACATTGTGCAATCATCAGCGAACATCCCCACTTCTGACCTGCTGATGGAAGGAAGGTCATTACTGAAGTTGTTTGGGCCTAGGATGCTACCCCGAGGAACTCACGTAGTGATGTCCTGGAGCTATGATGATTGATCTCCAACAACTACAACAATCATCCTTTGTGCTAGATATGACTCCAACCAGCAGAGGTTTATCCCCCGATTTCCATTGACTCCAGTTTTCATAGGCACCTTGACGCCACACTTGGTCAAATACTGCCTTGATGTCAAGGGCAGTCACATTCATCTTACCTCTGGAGTTCAGCTCTTTTGTCTATGTTTAAACCAAGGCTGTAATGGGGTCAGGAGCTGAGTGACCCTGGTAGAATCCAAACTGAGCAGCAGTGAGCAGGATATTACTAAGCAATTACCACTTGAGAGCACCGTTGGTGACCCCTTCCTTTACTTTACTGATGATCGAGAGTAGACTGATGGGGCAGTAATCGGCTGGGTTGGATATGTCCTGTTTCACGAGTACAGGGCAATTTTCCACATTGCCAGGTAGATGCCAGAATTGTAGATGTACTGGAACAGCTTGGCTAGGGGTGTGGTAAGCTTTGGAACACAAATACTATTGCCGAATATTGTCAGGGCTCATAGCCTTTGCACTGTCCAGTGTCTTCAGCCATTTTTTGATATGTGAAGTGAATTGAATTGGCTGAAGATTTGCATCTGTGATGCTGAGGACCTCCAGAGGAGGCAGAGACAGATCACCCACTAGGCACCTCTGTCTGAAGATTGTTGAAAAGGCACTGATGGAGCCTTTTTCTTCAGTGAGCTGTCCACCACTATTCACAGCTGGATGTGGCAGGACTGCAGAACTCAAATCTTCATAAAACTCTCAGAGTAGACTTAGCTTATTCTTCCAAAAAAATAGCCTGCCATTCCCTCATCATTGTATCTGTTTCTTAAATGATTCCAAAGTATTCCATTCCACTACCGTACCCAGAATGTTGACCTCTCTTCAAGTGAAATGTTTCTGACATCTTTTGCTCCATTCCATCCAATAGTTGAAGCTCTCAAACCTAATGCAGCAACAGGTGCAGATGCATATTCACATTTACGCTTGCATATTTCTGCCTCATGATTTCACCCATAACGGACACACCTCAGATGTTGCTGAGTGAGGTGACGAGGGAAACAGATGAAATCTGGCAATTATAGACTTCGGAAAAGTCCCAAAATACTGGAACAGGCAGGTTGAATCCTGGAAGGGGGAATCCATTATGTCACGAGGAATTGCTGTAGCTCTTTTGACACCTGTTGAACTGAGGCTCTTCTGTTAGTGACAGGACTGCTGCAAGGTTGCAAGTACTATTTTGGGGTGATATGGTGCTGTTGGCACTATTCCATGACTCTGTCAGAGCAGGCACCACTGAAACATCACCACAACCATGCTAATTACTCCATCTCGAGATATTGGGAGGAGGTCAGTAGCCTTGCTGGGGGAGCAGAATGACAGCATTTTGATGGGTATGTCCTTATACTTAAATCTTCAGCCACCCAAAGGCATGATTAACTTAGAACGCAACATATAGCAGAGGTAAAATTACTGTTGTTATAAGTTTTGAAGACTCTCAGTAAGTAGGAATTGTGTTTCCTCATTCATGCACTGGTTTTGTTTGCTTGAATTAAAATAAACCCCAGTCCCCATTCAAAATTGTGAAGCATTCAGACACCAAGATCACAACTGTAAAAATTGGGAAGGTAGGGTTAAGAAGGGACCTATGGTCAAAGGATAATAAAATGCAGGGCCAGTTACCAGGAAATCTCATTGCAGTGAACAGCATAAAGGGGTTGAAGGGGGGAATTTCATACCTTTTGGAAAGAAGTGATAGTTGGTTGGTGGGTTTAAGTTAAAAAGGGACAGGATTGTTAGGACAAATAGTCTTTTCCTTCTTAATAAAAATATGTTTGCAAATTCAATTCACCTCCAGTCATTGCAATCATAGCTTTATTTTAACATCATTGCTCCTCTATATTTTCTCTCGTTCCATCTGAACTGTAAAGATGCTGGGTGGGATATTCCCGTTTTCCGGTGCGGCACCCTCCTGCCGGCAGTGGGATCCTCCATCCTGGCAGCCGGTCAATGGAGTTTCCCATTGTGGGCACCCTCACGTCTGCCAGTGAAAAGGAAGATCCCGCTGACGGAGAATCAGCCTGCTGTTTTTCTCCCTACATGCCAAGGTTGTTGAAAGGAAGATATCACACTGCCCATTAACAAAAATCATTATTTTCCAAAGACTACTGAACTCCACCAATCCAGATTTTTAACATCTAAACTTGGTATTGCTAATCACTACTTCATGATTTATCCAATCACTTTTGGACTTTGGTGCTGTCTTATGGACCTTGAGCATAGTTTCTCAACAAGTGACAGAATGTTTAGAAGATTACCTGATAGCAACTGAAAGCAGAAATGTATCCAATTTTCCCCCCAGTCCCAGCAAAGGGGCACTGAGGTCACTTGTTGTGCCTTTCTGCCCCATCAGGTTGACACCAGGCAGTTAAACACAGAACAAGGTTTGAACTTGAATGATGTTAATCATTCCACCATTGATGGCTGAGCCTTCAGCTGCCTGGACCATACACCCTGGAATTCCCTTCCTGCACCTCTCTACCATATTTTCCTTCTTTAAGAAACTCCTTCAAATCTACCTCTTTGCCCAAATTTATGATCATCTGACCTAATATCTCAGTTTCCATGCAGTAAACCTCTATGACTCTATCAGCAACTTGGGATATTTTATAATGCTAACGGTGCTACATAAATGTAAGTTGTTGTTGTTCATGGTCTGTGCACCTCAGCTATTCACTGGATAAACATGCCGAGTTGTTGAGGAAAGTCCCCTCAAAGTTCTCATGTATATTTGCATTTCGTAATGGATTCTTGACGATCAATAGGCTTGCATTCATCACGCTTCATACCCTGTTTAGAACCTTAAATAATTTTCCCTCCTGAAAGAAAACATTTTGCTATGACCTTGTCATTCCCTATTCCAGAAGTGGAACTGGGCAATACTGAATTATCCTGATTCAAAATGCCTCCCAAGTGACATCAAGGACTGACCTGGATGTCGATTTTTGGGATTTTCGCTGGCCTCGGTCGTGAGCAGTTCTTGTTCCTGACAACAGGAGAGATGCACCAGAGGCAGGAGATCTAGTGGGGAGGGGGAAAAGGAAAATTAAAATATGAAAAGCCTACCAACTGGGGGATTTCTTGACTGGAGTGGTAACTTTAGAATAAAGATACGCCCTCTCACAGAAGTTAAATTAGAAATTTAATTTTCTTTAAAAAATCCAGCAAGTCTGAATCAGTAGGGCCAACACTTAAATTAATTGGTGTCCTGAATTCGACAACATAGCATAAAAGAGTCAACGATGTTTCCTTGATTTAAATGGAAACTTTGATCAGACTAGGTTTCAGCTGTCTAGACCCTAAGAATTCCCTTCCTGAATAAATCTCTCTTTATCTAATTTTTCCCCCCTTTACAACACTCCTTACAACCTTTTGACCAAGTTTTTTGTTATCTGTCACAATGTCGGAGTTAAATTTTGTTTGAAAACTCCGTGTGAAGCACCGTGGGACATTTTACTATGTTACATGCACTATGTAAATGCAAATTGTTTTGTTTGCTTGGCATAGGCTTATTAAATGCTTGAGCAGTCTGGCATGTGTGCCACCATGCTTACATTAACTGTTTCTCTGCTGCTAAATGTAGAAATAAATGATGTGTTTTTAAAATTGTCCAGCCATCTTTAAATATTAGTTTTAACAGCTTAAGGGACCAAAATCAGTTTGAAATAGGACAACAATTGTTAAATTTGCCGTGCTGGAATAGGAACGGGGGGGGGGGGGGGGGGGGGGGGGGAGAGACTGACCTTTCATCATCTTTGGCTGTTTTTATGTTGGCAGTGATTTTATTGATTAATGGGGAGGGGGCGTTGTTGGCTAAGCCAGCATTTAATGCCCATCCATACTTGCCCTTCAGAAAGTGGTGGTGAGCTACCTTCTTGAATCACTGCAGTCTATGAAGTGTAGGTACATCTACTGTGTTGTTAGGGAGTTCCAGCGACAGTGAAGGAACAGCAATATATTTCCAAGTCAGGTGCTGAATGATTTGGATGGGAACCTTCACATGGTGGGGCTCGCAGGTATCTGCTGATCTTGTCCTTCTAGATGGTAGCACAGTGGTTAGCATTGTTGCTTCACAGTGCCAGGGTCCCAGGTTCAATTCCCGGCTTGGATTATTGTCTGTGCGGAGTCTGCATGTTCTCCCTGTGTCTGTGTGGGTTTCCTCCGGGTGCTCTGGTTTCCTCCGACAAGTTCCGAAAGACGCGCTGTTAGGTGAATTGGACATTCTGAATTCTCCGTCAGTGTATCCAAACAGACGCCGGAATGTGGCGACTAGGGGCTTTTCCCAGTAACTTCACAGCAGTATTAATGTAAGCCTACTTGTGACAATAAAGATTATCATTATTATTAGTGATTGTCAGTTTAGAAGGTACTGCCGAAGGAACCTTGGCAAGTTTCTGCAGTGTATCTTGTAGATGGCCCACACAACTGCCACTGTTTGTCGGTGGTGGAAGGATTAAATGTTTGTGAAAGAGGTAGCAATCAAGCGGGCTGCTTTGCCCTGGATGGCATTGAGCTTCTTGAGTGTGGAGTGTGAAGTTCAGTAAATAAAAATGAGTGGGATAAATGTAAAGCCCTCAGATACGAGCCTCTAAGATAATTGTATAGAGAAGGTGCAGAGGGAAAAGGTCATGAATGATGGAAAAAGATGTTTATATAAAACTCTGAAAAGAGTTAATATAGCCTGAGCATATCTAGGCTTTGCTACCTGCCATAATTTAGTATGTGCAGTTTTGGATCTGTGTAACGTGCACGGAATCAACAAACCATTTCTGACAAATGTGCCCTTTTGCACATACCTTCCTCAACAATGACCTCTTCAATATTAGTGATTTTAAAATTCTTTCATGAGATGTGGACATCACTGGCTGGGTCAGCATATATGTTTCCCATCCTTAATTGCTCTTTGACTGAGTGGTTTGCTCGGCCATTTCAAAGGACAGTTATTGTGGGTAGAAATCACATGCAGGCCACATTGGCTAAGGATAGTATTTCCTTCCTTAGTGAACCAGATGGGTTGTTACAACAATCGACGATGTTTTATCCATGGTTAATTCCAGCCATTTTATTGAATATATTTTTATTGAATTCAAATTTCACCATCCGCCATGGTCGGATTTGAACACTCCCAAGAGTGTTACTACCTTGGGTCTCTAGTTTACAGTGACAATACTACTATGCCACCGCCTCCCCCAAAATTTATTGCATCAGGCTGAGAATTATATACTTGACAAATACACATTAGGCAAAATTTATAGGGGATCTTGGGAGTGGGGTGGAATGAGGGTTCAGAAATTCAGAAGAGCTGGGGGGGTGGAATTTAGTGCCTTTCACCTTTCCAGTGCTTTGCAATCCTCTGTGGTGTGTGTGGGTGGGTGGGGGGGATTGGGGGGGGGGGGGGGGGGGCGGAAAAGAGGTCAAGGATGGCTATCTTAGGCAGAGGTTAAATTAAGGCCAATTAAGGGTCACTTTCCACTGGCATTTTACCAACATCAGGTGGGCTCTTCCACAACCCAGTAAATCCTGGTGGTTTCTCTGCAGACGCGGGAGGCTCTTACGACTGGGCACTATGGTACACAGAGAGGCCCTCGGCAGCAAGGGAAATTTTCCACTGCGGAAATGTCCCCTCCCCCTGTATAAACCACTACTCCCACTCCGGCGGGGCCTGCCTGACTGACTCCCATGGCCCGGATCCTATTTACCATGGTTCCAGGACAGCATTCATTCTGCTGCTGCCTTGGGCCAAGTGCAGTTCCAACATCGCTCCTAGTGGCACTGCTGGGACCGAATCCTGTAACTGACCAGGATCACTTAACAGGCATGACTCATCCCTTAAAAAAGCCAAAGCCCTGACACCAGACAGTTCATTGCCTGATTACCACAGAATTGGGTTTGGCTTCGGCAAATGGCCAAGGTAGGGTTTCCTTTGGCTTTCTCGCCTGCCGTGTGGGGCACAGTTACCCTGACAAACTTCAGCTCATCGTGTTTAAATAAATGTAGGACCTGAGGAAGTTGTCAAATAAAACAATACAAACAGAAATTAAAGAAAATGTGGCTTGGGAGAAAGACAGAAACAGATACATTAGATATATTTTCTTAAAAATATAAATGTGACAACCTAGAGCTCATTTGATGTTGGGGAGTTTACTGTAGCTCCTGGAAACAATGTAAGGTCAGTCAAAGATCATTTAAAAATAAGGCTAGCTCACATCAGATTGTTACCGTAAAAGGGGTATTTAAAATAATATTGGGTCCCACTTCTACCTGTTTCAGGCAGGAGTGGTGGAATTTTGAGTTGATGCTACGACCCTACCAGTCTCACCGACACTATTCACATGGAAGGATCATATGCAAGAAGCGCCCATTCCCATCTCTGTTTTGAAAGGATTTTAAAAGCATTGATAGGGATTTGTCTGGGTCCCATCTTAGATTACTCTGCAGCTTGCCAGATTTCGGGACTCCATTTAAATTTCATCCTCGTGCACGAATGAAAAGCAAACTTTCACAAAGTAAATTTGAATGCACAAGGAGAGCATATCTGCAATGCAGGTACCTGTTCTTTACATTGCAAACCACTGAACTGTTGTTCCGTACAGCATCCTCTTGCTCACTCAACTGCTGTATAAGCTCTCTCTTCTCAACAAGAAGCAGATCATTTTCATACGTGACCTTCATGTTCCAGGCATGTTCCTGTGCGTCAGTGAAAAGAGACAGAGAGCATAATTAATCACTATTTCTAAACTCAGAATTTCTAAAATAAAACATTAATGCTTGGCAGAATTACTGGTGTCAGCACTGTGAAATTAGGCAATTTTCAAACACCGTATCAGCATCAGAATCACACTGGTTAGGTACAGTGAGGGTGGGCTAGGTACCTGTACTGAGTAAAGCTCCCTTTTAAATTGGTGTGCTGGCAAGCATTCTCAGGTCCCAGGTTAAGTACATCACAGGTTAAAGTAAACCCCTTTCTACTACCAGCCTGTCCCTTTCAGAAATGCAAGTAAAATTAATGAGTGATTCTATAATCTATTTTGCCTAGTAGGCTCAGGGCAACTAGGAATGGCATGCCAGTTTGAAAATGAACAGAGCCCTATAATGCAAGAGCTGATAACAATGCTAGCTGTCCGCATTCTGTCGGGATTGCTTTTGATTAAAAAGGAATTGTTTTCATGCCCCTACTTTGAAGGTGCTGCAAAAGTGCTGGGAAGGGTTCCACATTCTCCAGTACCATATCTAAGGGTTTATTTTTCTCGACAGAATGTCAACATGATACGAGCAATAGTGAAGGGCTACCTGGTTGATATTTACCCTTATTGCCTGGTGACACTACGCCCAATTGTAATACCTTACTGCTGCTTTGGCAGAGGTCAGCACAGCTCTCAGACCTTAGGTTGGCTTTCCTGGTGTCTGTCCCTGAGTAAGACAACTGAGAATTGGATGGACTGAACCAATGCCTTTCAATTTCATAAAGGAAGGCTCATCATGCCCCTCGGCTGTCTCAGTGTTTCATAACCAATTGGTTTTAAAACGCAATCATATGGCAGCCGATTGCACCCAGAAAACTCTGATAAAACAGCGCATGACATGAAAGACCAGTTAATCTGTAGTTTCACGGTGTGAAGAAGAAATGCTAGCCAGTAGAATTCCACACTCTTCTTTAACTTTAGATAAAGTCTCATTCTAACTCAATATGTGAAGGATAGCACCTATGACAATACAGCTCTCCCTCTGTCTGTACTAGAATGTTGACCTCGATATTGAGACAAGTATGGAGCTGGGCTTGAACACAAACTCTGAAACACAATTGAGTGGACTCACTTTATCCATCAGGTTTTTCATCAATTTAATCTCACTTTCCAGATGTTTTATTTTACCATCCCGCAGCATCACTTCACGGATAAAGATCTCTTTAGCTTTGCGCAGCTTCTGTTTGTGTCTCATCTGTTTCTCATTATACAATCTGTAAGAAAGAGAAACAAATCTTGCAATTATTTAGCATCTTTCAAACCCACAGGATGTCAGAGCCAATGATATCTTGTAACTGGAAATGAGTTTGTGTGATATGGTACTCTTTAACCTCTCTAAATTTGTCCGCACCGCCACTCTCCTCAATCTTACATACAACAAGAAGTGTGTGTTCCGCACGACCCGTCTAGCTGTCCTCGGCTATGTAGTCCAAAATGGACTCCTGGAGCCCGATCCCGACCGCATGTGCCCCCTCATGGAGCTCCCCCTCCCCCACTGCCCCAAAGCCCTCAAACGCTGCCTTGGGTTCTTCTCCTACTACGCCCAGTGGGTCCCAAACTACGCGGACAAGGCCCGCCCACTCATACAGTCCACCCAATTTCCCCTCACGGCCAAGGCACAACATGCATTCGCCCCTATTAGAGCAGACATAGCCAAGGCCGGGATGCACGCAGTAGATGAGACACTGCCCTTTCAAGTAGAAAGTGACGCTTCAGATGTCGCCCTCGCCCCCACTCTAAACCAGGCAGGCAGACCCGTGGCATTCTTTTCCCACACCCTCATGCCTCTGAAATTCGGCACTCATCCGTTGAAAAAGAGGCCCAAGCTATCGTTGAAGCTGTGCGGCATTGGAGGCATTACCTGGCAGGCAGGAGATTCACTCTCCTCACTGACCAACGGTGGATAGCTTTCATGTTCAACAACACGCAGAGGGGCAAGATCCAAAATGATAAAATCTTGCGGTGGAGAATCGAGCTCTCCACCTATAATTATGAGATTTTGTATCGCCCCGGCAAGCTCAACGAGCCCCCAGACGCTCTCTCCCGAGGTACATGTGCCAGCGCACATGTAGACCAACTCCGGGCCCTGCACGACAGCCTTTGCCACCTGGGGGTCACTCGATTGTACCACCTCGTGAAAGCCCGCAATCTGCCCTACTCCGTCGAGGACGTACGGACAGTCACCAGAAACTGCCAGGTCTGTGCGCAGTGCAAGCCGCACTTCTACCGGCCAGACCGCGCGCGCCTGGTGAAAGCTTCCCGCCCCGTTGAATGCCTCAGCGTGGATTTCAAAGACCGCAACACATATATCCTCAGTGTGGTCGATGAATTCTCCAGGTTCTCCTTCGCCATCCCATGCCCCAATATGTCGTCTGCCACCGTCATCAAGGCCCTCAACGCCATCTTCGTTCTGTTCGGTTTCCCCGACTACATCCACAGTGACAGGGGATCCTCAGTCTTGAGCGATGAGCTGCGTCAGTTCCTGCTCAGCAGGGGTATCGCCTCCAGCAGGACGACCAGCTACAACCCCGGGGGAAACGGGCAGGTACAGAGGGAGAACGGGTTTGGAGGGCCGTCCAGCTGGCCCTACGGTCCAGAAACCTCCCACTGGCAGCAGGTCCTCCCTGCTGCACTACACTCCATACGGTCTCTACTGTGCACTGCCACAAATACCATACCCCATGAATGTGTTTTTGCCTTCCCCAGGAAGTCCACATCCGGAGTGTCGCTCCCGACTTGGCTCGCAGCTCCAGAACCGGTCCTTCTACGTAGGCATGTCTTTTTTTTAAAATTTAGATTACCCAATTATTTTTTCCAATTAAGGGGCAATTTAGCGTAGCCAATCCACCTACTCTGCACATTTTTTTGGGTGTGGGGGCGAAACCCACGCAGACACGGGGAGAATGTGCAAACTCCACACGGACAGTGACCCAGAGCCGGGATTTGAACCTGGGACCTCAGCGCCGCGAGGCAGCTTTGCTAACCACTAGGCCACCGTGCTGCCCTTTACGTAGGCATGTCTGACTCCACAAGGCGGACCCCTGGGTGGACAGGGTACACTTGCTCCACACCAACCCCCAGTATGCTTATGTGGAGTTCCCCGACGGCTGCCAGGATACGGTCTCACTCAGGGACCTGGCTCCCTCAGGTTCCACTCCAACACACTTCCCCACCCATGCGCCACCCTCCCCTCCCCCGGCGCTCCCAACATTAGCCCCACCAGGTCCATCCCTTCTTCCCCTGCCCACGCTAGAGGACGAGGAAGATTTCGGCACGCTCCCGGAGTCATCCGACTACTGGCCAGCACCAACACCGCCAGAACCGACGTCGGCGACACCAGCACCGACATCGCCGCCACCGTTACGTCGCTCCCAGCGAACCGTCAAAGCACTGGACCGACTTAACCTCTGACGGGCACCGGACTACCAAAATGAACATTTATTTTCACCTCCCCACTGTAAATTATTTGTAAATCTGTATATAGTCCCACGCCACCCCCGCCGGACTCATTTTTAACAGGGGGTGAATGTGGTGAACCACTGTGCACCTGTATTAGGGGATGTACGGTAGGACCTGCACTACAGGTTCGCCGGTAGCCCCTGCCAGCTAGCTCCGCCCACAAGGAGCCGTGTAAATATGCGTGGCCTCCTCCTGATCAGCCATTTCGCCAGCTGCAGTAGGAGGCCAGGCATTTGACTGTAATAAAGCCACAGTTTTTTTTTTGTTTTTTTTTTCTTCTTTTTTTTAATAAATTTAGAGTACCCAATTCATTTTTTCCAATTAAGGGGCAATTTAGTGCGGTCAATCCACCTACCTGCACATCTTTGGGTTGTGGGGGCGAAACCCACGCAAACACGGGGAGAATGTGCAAACTCCACACGGACAGTGACCCAGAGCCGGGATCGAACCTGGGACCTCGGCGCTGTGAGGCAGCAGGGCTAACCCACTGCGCCACCGTGCTGCCCTATAAAGCCACAGTTGTACCAATCTGAGTCTTTCATGCAATTGATCGTGCATCAGATATACCTGGCTTTTTCTTCTGCACTTCTTTTATTAACCTGAACAGATTTCACTGGAGGTTTTTTAAAACAGAGCTTGCTAAGGCGCTGACAAAACCACAATGACTGCTTCAAAAAGATGAGGTAGTTGGCTTGGACAATACTTTCTTATTCCCGTGCTCTGTCCGTCATCTCTGCAACAAAATATTATGGAGGAAATGTGGAGCTAAATGGCCTACTCCTACATCCCTCAGTTTCTATGTTGAGATGTGGTTACCATTTTAAAATATGCAAACACAACAGCTAATTTGTTCAATGCCAGCATGACAAATAGCAACTACATAGCGACCAGATAACATGTCTAAGTGGTGTTGTCCAGGCCACCTGCACCAGTATCAGAGTGCCAAGGCTGAAATTTAAGAAAATCATAGTAAAGAAGTACCTAATCCAGGAGGCATAGAAACTGTGCATACTTTGAAATTCTCTTTACTGTACAATGCTGATTTGAAGCAAAGCCCTGAATGATAGGCCAGTTCTCAATGTTTTTAATTGAGTACATTCACTCAATCCAAGGATGCTCGAGTCTCTAAATACCCGCCTGCTTTCGGTCATTGGACAGTGTTGAATCCGTGGTAGGCAGAACGCATAGACCGAAGTACAAATTACAGAACAAGGTTTATTTTGATACAATTACAATATTCCTCCACTCCCCTAAAGGGTGTCCTTCCCCGACCTGCAGATAGGCCAGGGTTTTTGTAGAACTGGGGTTCTACTTGTAAAGGGGAGACTCTGCCCCTTAAAGGGGGAGACCTGTCTGTCCTAAAGGGGAAGTTCATATTGCGGGGAAGTCATGGGAAATCATCTAGTTCTGATCCCAGGGCCTACATCCCACGCCCCCCACGATGTCCAGAGCAACGTTAACATCCATGGGTAAGTGCGCCGTGCCTTTTGGTTGTTTCGCCAGTGGACGGCGTGCTGGCGCCAACTTCGCAGTGTCAGGAGGCGTACATCGGACCGGGGAGTGGCGTTTACGTGACGAGCGCCTGGGCAGTGCAGCTGCCGGGGCTGGCACGGGCACCTCCAGCGGTGGCAGAATGTCCATCTCAGTTTCCGAGTCAGAGCTAGGCGATTCTATGTCCGGCATCCGAGTGTCCTCAGAAATCACCGCTGAATACTCGGAAACTGGTGGAGCCGGGGCTGTTGATGTTAAAAATGTTGGCAGGGCAGTGGTGAAAATGAGATGTCTGAATCAATAGCCTGTATGGCGGGAGTATCCGGTATGCGGCTTTGGAGATTAGACACGCGGTCCTGTGACCATATTCGGTAAGAAACCGAACTTGTTTACGGCAACACAACGCTGGAATCCAAACCACCCCTCCGCCTAAGTTCCGGATGTGTCCTGTGCCTCCGGTGCGAACTCGCGTAGTGGCCTGTGGCGACACATCTCTGCCTCAATTTGGTCCGGAAAGCGGCGGACCTTCCACTAATATCTGGAAGAACAAAACTCAAGTGGGTGCGGAGGCGACAACCTGTCAACATCTTGGTTGGTGCGATGCCCATCCTGGCATGTGGGGTTGTCTGATAGCAGAATAAAAAACTTGCGAAGCGGGTCTCTCAGGAACCCGATGTCTGTTTTTGCATGCCAACCTTAAAGGTTTGCACTGCCCGCTCAGCCAACCCATTCAAAGCTGGGTGATATGGGGTGGTCCTCATGTTACGGATCCCGTTGGCCAACATGAATACCCCAAATTTCGCACTCTTAAACGCCATTGTCCGATACAAGCGCCTTGGGGATGCCGTGCATGCCGCAAATGTGCCTGAGTTTCTCTATGGTGGACAGGGCCATCGTCGCCTGTACCTTGAGGACCTCCATCACTTTGAGTGGGCATCGATGAGGACGAAGAACATTGCCCCTTGAAAGGGGCCCGCAATAGGGCGGCACATGGCGGTGGTTAGCACTGGGACTATGGTGCGGAGGACCCAGGTTCGAATCCTGGCTGGCTCTGGGTCACTGTCCATGTGGAGTTAGCACATTCGCCCCGTGTCTGCGGCCCACAAACCTAAGATGTGCAGGGTAGGTGAATTGGCCAGGCTAAATTGTTCCTTTATCGGAAAAACAAAATAATTGGGTACTCTAAATTTATTTTTAAAAAAGGAAAGTGGCCCACAAAGTCTATATGGAGGCGAGGCCACGGACAACCTGGCCATTCCCACGGATGGAGCAGGGCTGCAGGAGGCAACTTTTGGTGTGCCTGACACTGGAGATAATGCTGGGCCACCCACTCAATGTCCGCATCGATACCAGGCCATCTACAAAAAGTAGCTTTGAGCTAACATTTTCATTTTGGACACACCAGGGTCACCATTGTGGGCCACCTCCACGCTCAGGGACCACCATGCGGGTCCTCCAAAGGAGCATGCAGTCCTCTATGCTAAGCTTCTACATCTTTGTGGCGTAGGCCTTTAGGTCCTGCTGTACAGCCCTGTGTTGAGTCCCATACTGGACCATTTGATGAACGCGGGATAGCTGACAGTCAGTCTGGGTCCACCGGCTGCTGTAGGTGGCCTGGTCAGCAGGGACAGGTGACTTAACGCATCAGCGTGGGGAATCTTGGTCCTGGAGCGATGCTCCAACACAGCCATATGCTGCGAACAGCAATGCCAATCACTGGATGGGGGCGGAAGCAATGGGGGGAATCGGCTTTATCCTCCTTGAAGAGCCTGGAAGGAGCTTTTGGTCTGTGAGAACCCATAGGCATATCAATGGAATTTCTTTACCTCAAATACAACAGCCAAACCCTCCTTCTTGATCTGGGTACACCACTTCTGTGCGTGGGCCAACGTTCTTGAGGCAAAGACGATGGGACGTTCAGATCCATTGTACATTTAAGGCCACAACTCCCATCAGCCATCCTGGAATACCAATGGAAAGCCCGACAGGCCTCCCTCAGGGCCATGTGGGTGCATGCGGCACACCCGCTGCCAACCTAACCACAAGAGGCGTAGCCAGTCAGGCGCCCACCGAGCTTGGATCTCTCCCGTTGACCATCACCAGCAGACTGTTGACCAGACTCGACCGGAACCGTTGAAGTGTCCGCTATTGCCAATGTTGCGTTGGTGTCTGACAGGGTCAGTGTTTTAAGGCCAGACCAAATGCGGTTGAACATATGGCTTAATTCTGCTCCTATGTCTTATGGGCCTCCTGTCTCTCTGGTTTCTGCGGCCTGTTGCGGCCCACGCTTGCTGGCGGTCATATTCCTATTCCTCCTGGCGGGGGCGTCCCTGGCCTATCACGGCGGTCCGTGATCTTCAGGTAGATGTCCCTTTGTCAGGAGTCAGCCTCCTCTGGTCTAGCTGTGTGATAGGTGCTTGTGATTGCGTCCCAGACTGAGCACTGTCAGTCCCTGGAGTTCCTGGACCCCTCGTTTGGCGCTTTGTCTGGAGATAGCTGTCGCCACTGCGCATTGCAGGTCCAGGCCGTCCTCAGCTAGTAACTTCTGTTGCGTGGAGTCCACACACCAAACAGCCCTCCAAGTGTCTCATTCGGTGTCACTCTGAATACACAAGTCTCAGACAGTTTTCGGAGGCGGGCCAGGATGTACCTCACCGACTCGGCTTGGACCTGGAAATGGCGCACGATGAGAGGTGGTTTCGGGTTGAAATGTTCCCCCACTATTGTCACCAGGTCGGTGAACAACTGGGAATCTGGGCCGTCTGGGTGAGTCAAGCTCTTTATCACACTGTAGGTGGGCCCTCCGCAAGCCATCAGTAATGTAAGTTTTTCGTGCGTCACCAGTAATATCATTTGTTCCACAAAAAATTGTCCATGCGTTCAACATATTGCCCCCAATCATCTGTACCTGCATCAAAAGGTTCCAGCATTCCTATGAGTGGCACTTCAGTGGTTAGTAGTGGGGCCTGCCGAAGCCTAGACGTGGTGGGCGTGCGCATAGCAAACGATGTCGATAGCAGCTCCACTGAATCCTTGTCGACAGTGTTGAATCCGCGGTAGGCAGAACGCATAGACGGAAGTAGAAATTACAGAAGAACAAGATTTGTTTTGATACAATTACAATGCTCCTCCATTCCCCAAAGGGTCGCCTTCCCTGAGCTGCAGCTAGGCCGGCGTTTTAATACAACCGGGGCTCTCCTTGTAAAGGGGAAGGAAACTTACAGGGGAAGGCCTGCCTCTCTTAAAAAGGAAGTTCATATTCCAGGGAGATCACAGGAAATCATATAGTCCTGATCCCGGGACCTCCATTGGGGTTATAACAGGCAGGAAAAGCAACTCACTTCAAAAGTGAGAATTACTGGTGCAGTTGCTGCAAAGGAGACCGACAACATTTACACTCTTTCAGTTGGGTCAATCTGGACAAATGGAATGTCTAAACTTTCCTGTAAGATACGAGATGCTAAGACCAGGTTCATTCCCATTAGCTCCTTATCCCTCCCGATCACTCCTGACGAATTGTCCATTCACTTGCCTGATTTGTGAATCCAATTGCTGAAGCATGTTCTGCAGCTCTTCCTTAAGTTTATCTGTCTCTTGTTTGTGTGTACAAATTTCATCCATCAGACACTTAGTAGTCTTTTCTTTACAGATATTCTAGATAGAGAATAGTTTATAATAGCTCTGGAAAGTCACAAACCAACAACTTTATAGACAAATCCTGTATGACATCAAATAATCAGTCTTCATTTTTAAAAATACAGTGGGCGGGATTTTCCACACGCCCACACGGCATGTTTTGCAGTGGCAGCCCACATTGGCCAGCGGAGTGATCGTCAGGTCCCACCACTGTCAATGGAGTTTCCTGTTGTATGCACTCACTGTCACCTGGAAACCCATAGCAGGATTTGCCGTCAGTGGAACCAGAAGATGCCACCTGCAGAAGCAGCTGGTAAATTCCAGCCAAAGTGTCTGACATTTCACGGGCAGTGTTCACCCTTCCAGTGGCCAGGAAGTTGCGGGCAACCCTGCATTGGCTGATTATGGGAGCCCAACCTGACTTTGTGTAGTGTGCAATGAACTACCTGTTGTTGGGGCTGTCTTCCCTTTAAGGGAACTCCTGCCTCCAAAAGTAGCTGGCCAATTGGAGTGCTGGCAGCTATTCAGTCCAAGCAGTGTCTCTGACAGCATTGGTGTCTGCTGGGAGGGAAAACTAGGCAGGACCAGCAATGATACGGAGGAGCCCTAGAACCCAGGTAAATGGGATTGGGCTTGCCAGGGGCAGTCAAGCAGGCCAACTGAGGTGAGTGCTTGGTGAGAGCAGTGTCCTATTGCTGAAGGGCAGCCCTTGCTGTCAGAGTGCCCAATCAGAAGGTCCCACTGGCCACCCATGAACCTGTAGAGGCCAGCAAGGTAGGCCCGCAGTCACCCCCAGTAAAATACCAGCCATGGTGAGAAACGGTCCTTCATTGATCACTTAAGGCTTTAATTAGGTTCAGGTCAGGTTGGGGGGGTCTGGCCTTCAGCCACCAGGGCAACAGGAAGGTGACGGGCGATTCCACCCAATTGTCCATCCTCCTCACCCCTCAGCATGCTCCTGACTGATGTTACTCATTATTCTGCAGTGTTGTCTAGATGTCCTCTTAGAACATAGAACAGTACAGAACAGGCCCTTCGGCCCTCAATGTTGTGCCGAGCCATGATCACCCTACTCAAACCCACGTATCCACACTATACCCGTAACCCAACAACCCCCCCCCCCCCCTTAACCTTACTTTTTATTAGGACACTACGGGCAATTTAGCATGGCCAATCCACCTAACCCGCACATCTTTGGACTGTGGGAGGAAACCGGAGCACCCGGAGGAAACCCACGCACACAGGGGGAGGACGTGCAGACTCCACACAGACAGTGACCCAGCCGTGAATCGAACCTGGGACCCTGGAGCTGTGAAGCATTTATGCTAACCACCATGCTACCCTGCTGCATCTTGTGGTATGACTGAATTTTATGGGGTGACTCCTCATTTATGGGGGGGGGGGGGGGGGGGGGGGGGGGAAAGTTATGAGGACAGGGATACAGCTTGGATCATGTGATGAACAAACTGGCTTGTTTTCAAAGGAATGCCTGTAATATCATCCAGGATTCCTCCTTCTGAGTGCTGTCCACCGACCGTGCTGGACAGTCCATGCACGCAAAGACTTGGTGAGGACCTGATCAGGCTCAGAAGTGACATCACTGTGAACAGTTTGTCAGCACCCACTGCTTCGACTCACACATGATGCATGGCTGGATGAGAGGAGTAATCATGGAACTACAGCCCATTCAATGTCCTCTGATCAATAAGAGACAACATTCATAAAAGATCTAATTCCATGGACACTGTCACCGAGTGTCACTAGGTTGTACTGCGGCCTTCAGTTGCCTACCTCAGCAATCAAGGTTTCCTTTTCCTCTTCTAGAACTTGTAGCCGTGAATCCAGTTGCTGCATTTGCTGCTCCAGGTCACATTTACCCCGTGATAAGCACCCTTCTTTTTCTAGCATTGATTTGATTTGTTTCTGGAGCTCCCCCGAGTTCTGATCTGAAAGTTTCCTAATAAGATAGAGATGGAGAATTAGAGACATTGCACCCTGTCTGTGGGTCCCTGTTATTTATGTTATTTTGTAAGAGAGTCCATTGGAGCTTGAAGGGTCAGTGATCATGTAAATGATTCAGAGAGAGGTGACTACGGGCAGAGGGGAGGCTGAAGGTTTCCTTGAGGAGCAGAATGGGGGAGCATTCCTGCTGGAAAAGACACTTGCCTTGTACAGCAACCAGCTTCCTACTACTTCTGTTTCCTGACTCCCTTGCAGCAATTTTAAAATAAAATCACATTCCCAATTGCACAGTGGAAACCCCATATAATATGGAAAAATCCTGCTTCTCCATAGTTGGACACTTTGATGTCAGAAAAATGGGAACAAGTGCAAGTGCAGTGAGTTGGGGTCATGTCCCCATCTGATTCATTTTTTAACCACTTCCCACGGCCCCAACTCCCTCCCAGGCTAGTTTTTCACTTAAATTATTTGGTAGTAGTGTCTGAAAAGGTACCTGTAAAATTTAGTTTGATACATTTAACTCTAATCCAATTAAAAGGGGCATTTACATTTGCTCAAATAGGCACTTTGGGAGACCAAACTATTGTCCCACTTTTACAGTCCACCTTTAAAATCCTGGATAATGGATAATGTTGCCACGTTCTGGAACAAGCATAAGTTCAGCTTTGCATGTTTCCCTTGTAGCTTTGAGCCTTTTGCCCTAGAGTCTATGTGGGATTTCTATTTTTTTTTTAAAAAGTGGCAATTCATGTTTCCACTGGCCCTGGTCCCCTCCATTACCTCACCGAAAGGACATTTCTTCACACGAGTCCAGAAGGGAAGTTCTGACCAGAAGGAGGACAGCAGCCAAGCTCAATTCTAACCCATGTTGATGGCCAGACAGAACATGGACCAGCAAGAAGTCAGTGAATTGTGACCAGAAGCAGCAGCCATATGCAATTTTCTCATCAATGGCCTGGTTATACGGAGGCCGTTGTGTCATTGCATCTGCTGTCCTTTGAATCTCCCTAACCTCATCCTAATCAGGTCTTCAGTGACCAACTCTTGTCCTGTAAAATACAGAAGCACATAGTGTGTTTATATTCAACCATTAGGTGATGGTGGTGGGTGGGGATTGGGGAAGTAAAATGTGACTTAAGCCAGAAACCAGTTCAGATCTACGTGGCAGCTCATCTGTTCAGCTATTCTGCTGCGGAATACGGTGCTTCAGTTAATAATTCAGTTTGGCAAGAATGCCTTGTTAGATTAACATCTGCACTTCATAATAATTTTCCTTAGTACGAAAGTAAGTCTAAATGCTTGGTTTCATTTTCGTTACACAGCGCCCTACTCTCTTCTGTTACAGAATCATGGGTTCCTGTCCCTTCAGAGTTTACCTCTGAAGGACTTCTTCCTGTAGCTGACTCTTGAGCTTGGCTATGGTGTCCCTGCTTTCCTTTAGTTCCATTTCCAACGCTTCCCTCTCCTTAGCTCGCGCCTCTGACAGTCGTAGTTGATGCTGAATGCTGCCCAGGTTCTGCTGTAGCTCTGCAGTCTTCAGGCCCAGGTCACATTGTGAGCATCCAGGGGAGAAAGAGAGGGGAAAAGAGACAGAAGCATTTTGGTGACTTGCAAACTGCACTTCTCAAATAACCTATTAATCAAAAAATTAACTGAACAGTCCAGATAAGCAGATTTGGAAAAGGGATTTGGAATACAGATTTTTTTTAAAAACTGCTTCATTTACTAGCCAAAGTTTTATACAAAATGTGCAGTGTAGCTCCAGTATCCAGTTATTTCTTAAGATTACAATGCAGCAAGCTCTTTTTAAGAAGCGAGTGGCTACGTTTCCACATTAGTTTCTAGTTCAGATTGGATCCTGTCTTTTTCTTAAGACTGAGAAACACGGAAAATGATAATTGAGTGCATGCCCAACTGAAACTCCATTTGGCTACTGTATGGCTAATGGGCGGCACCGTCACACAGTGGTTAACATTGTTGCTTCACAATTCCAGGGTCCCAGGTTCGATTCCCGGCTTGGGTCACTGTCTGTGTGGAGTCTGCACATTCTGCCTATGTCTGCGTGGGTTTCCTCCGGGTGCTCCGGTTTCCTCCCACAAGACCCGAAAGACGTGCTGTTAGGTGAATTGGACATTCTGAATTCTCCCTCAGTGTACCCGAACAGGCGCCACTATGTGGCGACTAGGGGCTTTACACAGTAACTTCATTGCAGTGTTAATGCAAGGCTACTTGTGACAATAAAGATTATTATTATAAGGGCCCTCCCTGTTGATTCCATTATTTCCCCTGGGCTGGATTCGCTGTTATTGAAACTATGTCCCCACGCCAGCGTCAAAGCTGTGGAGTTTCACGCCAGAAAAAATGGCATGAAAGGGCCACATATTCCTAGCCCTGCAGGGGGCTAGCAGGAACCCAGCATAGATCTAGTAGCTTTTGCTGCAGATACGGGCCCCGCACATCCGGGTCGGAGGCCACGCATGCGCACGGTGGCGGCCACCAGCTGCCACGCTCCATGGCGGACTCGGACCGCTGAGCTGGACCCTAAAAATAAACCCCCCCCGATAGTTTGAATCCTCGATGCGAAGAGGAAAGGACCTGCTCTCTTTTCTCTCTCCAGAAAAGCTGTATTTCTGGAACTGCAGAGATCCTCATGGATCTACAGTGAAAACTATTATCAACTGGAACCAGAAGTCTCGAACTGAAAGCCTAAATTGAAGGAAGGTGTACTAGAAACAACCATATGAAACAAATACTCTTATCTTTTTACTTTAATTATTATTTTTACACCCCTCTTCTCCCCTCTGTGTTTGCCTGTCTTGTGTGTTTGTGTAGAAGGTGGGGTGAGTTTAAATGGGGGTTAGGAATTAGAAAATACTTAACCCATTGTATTTGCTGCATGTTTAATTATAGTTTCTGTTATTAATACAATTAATTGTGTTTAAATTTACAAACCTGGTGACTATAGTTATTGGGCAGCTAAGGGCAAAGACTTTGGGTGTTTAAGAATTATTTATTAATTTCAACTGTGTCGCGACTCTTGTCAATTGGGCTGGAACTGACCATGCACTAGCCCAGGGGTCGCAACATTACATATTATTGAAAACCAATGAGGATGTAAACTATATGAATATGCAAATTCCCTCCTTTAGCTACTAGTTTCAAAGCATGATTTTTCCTTGGCTATTGAGCACAAGTTAAAGGAAGGTTGCTGAATTACCTGAATTTATTGCAAATGGGAAGAAAGGAAGGATAATAAGGGAGAAGGTAAAGAAAGCTATTTATACTGAATCATTATCACATCTCTCAAAAAATATTGTAATTAATTACTTTGAAGTGCAATGATAGTTGCTTCATGAGCAAATGTGGTGTAGCACAGTTCCAGAAAGCATGGGGAATGGGCAGTTATCGATTTTTGATGCTGTCGATTGAGGAAGGAACGTTGGTCAGGACATTGGGATAATGTGGTACTCTTCTTTGAATAATGTTATGAGAGCCTAATGTCCACTGAGAACAAGGAGTCAGGGAGAATCCATGGCGGGCTGAAAATGGCAGGTGGGACATGGACCCAGGAGTACACCCCATTCTTGGTGTTTCAGATATTCACATCATTGGGCAGTAGCAATGCTCCATAATATGCTACTGGAGACATAAACAGCCCTGAAAGCCTGAGGTAAAGAATTCTAAACCTTCTATGGAGAGGTGCAAGGTATCAAATTTAAAGCTGAATTTGCCTCGAGTTAGAATCTGCTGCCTGACCTCAGGGGAGGTGGTATGGGGTGGCTGGAAAAGCAGAGTGCCCAAGCTCTATGGGCTCTTCTTCATCATTCCTTTGCATGTGAACCAAGAGGGCAATATTTCAGACTGCTACCTTGACACAGGACTTCACATATGCGTCATGTAAAGGAAAGATAGAGACAGCAGCATGTGGCTACAGCCATGGTACCTGGTTATGAGTTGGCAGAGCCCCCAGTCAGAACAGTAAGAAAGAGGAATGTGAAGGATATACTGGAACAGGTATGGCTTCGTCGAAATGACTGAAAACCAATGTGGGTGGAGGCTAAGAATGTTGTGGGAAATGGGCAGAGAAATCTGCGCCATGTTGGAGGCAGAGCTCGCATCCCTAACAAGAGGTGCCTAAGCCCTGCCAATTGCAGTGAAAGTCACTGTGGCTTCAACTTGTATACAGCCTGATTCTTCCAGGGCTCTGCTGCAGACCTCTGACACCCACAGGGGCATAACATCAGTGACTGATGCTCTCTGTGTTGGCATAGGGGAGCATTTTACTTTTCCAATAGATGTGGAGTCTCAGATCCGAAGAGCAATGGAGTTTGTGTCAAAATCAACTTTCCACAAGTACCAGATGTGACACATCGCACACAGATGGTCCATCAAAGCACTATCTCAGAAGGCGAATAGATAGAATAGGAAGTCTTTACATTCAGACACCGTGCAGCTTGTGTGTGACCACCATGAGGTTTTCCTCCATGTCTGTGCACGACTCCCTGAAAGCTGCCATGATTCATTTACCCCGAGGGCGTCAAACCTGCCCCAAATTTTCAAGTCTATACCCCAGCTCCGAGGCTGGCTACTGCGCAACAAAAGTTACCCATTGAGGAGGTGGTTGCTTACTCCATTTCACAAAACGGTGCCAGGACAGCGTTATAACAGCAGTCAACCTCAAACCTAGGAAACCACTGACCAGCCATTGGCCTTTTAAAAAAATGCATTTTCAATGTCTTGCCACTTGGAAAGAGTGCTGGAATACTCTCCTGTGACCTGCTGCATAATATAGTGCAGCGAAGGGGTGTGCATATGCAAGATCCAAAACTCAGTGAAGTAGACCACTCATTGGAGGAAGGGATGGAGGCGGAGGTGGAACTACCTGCCTCAGATGAGGAGTAACCGAGGAAAACGATAAAGAGGAAAAGGGCACACTGGGGGTGAAAGATGAGAGGCTCGCTCAGGTAGCTGTAGCCAGTCAGCATATGATGCCACAGAGAACAGGGAAGATCTAATGCAGAGACACTTCTCCTAAGCAACACTGAGGATATAGGTGAACCCTTAGAAGCAAGTGGCTGTCCAGCCGTCACCTTTGGTACAATTGCCACCTCACATCTTCCAGGTGATGCAATTTTCTCTCTTGTGGCGGATCGGGCAAATATCCTTGAGATCATTTGGCAGCACAATGGATAAATGTTTCACCTTCAGAAATCAGCATTCATTTTGATGGACTGTAACAGAGAAGCATGCTAATGTTTCTTGGAGGCTGTCCTATAAAGCAGTCACCTAGTCACTGACATATGTCTGGCCACTGTCCAAAGCAGCAGTTTTCAATTTGTTTGCCCCAGAACAGTGGTGGGCCGCGAGATGGGTGCAAGTGTGCTGCAGCTGCTGGCACTCCCGCGCATACACCCTTGCATCAAGCTGCCCAACAAGTCCCAATTGTTTCTCTCAGCAATCTCTCGGTTCCCTCTTTAGCCACCACTCAAATAACAAAGAACAGTACAGCACAGGAACAGGTCCTTCTGCCCTCCAAGCCTGCGCTGATCATGATGCCTGTCTAAACTAAAATCTTGTGCACTTCTGGGTTCCATATCTCTCTATTCCCATCCTATTCATGTATTCGCCAAGGTGCCTCTTAAACGTTGTAATCGTATCTGCTTCCACCACCTCCCCAGCTGCTCCATTCCAGGCACTCACCACCCCGTGTAAAAAAACCTGCCTCAAACCTATGTCCCCTTGAGATTGGTTTTTCCACCCTGGGAGAAAGCGTCTGATCATCCACTTTGTCCATGCCACTCATAAATTTGTTAATGTTTATCAGGTCACCCCTCAACCTCCGTCGTATTGGTTAAAACAATCAATCAGAGTTTATCCAACCTCTCTCGAATTCTGCGTTCAAAATTTGTTCTCTTCCCAAAAGCTGCCGATTCCCCCGGTTAGCATAGCAACAATCCCTCGCCAACAGAGACTACTGCTCATATAATGCACAGGTTGCTAGGCTTTTGACAGCAGCTGGCCCCAAAGTGCGTTTGCACCATGGGCGATCCCGCATTGGTCAGGGGGTTAGGAGAGGGAGCCAAGAGCAGGGCCTTGCCACATGTTTGATCACTGGCTGCCATCAGAAAGTGATGTTAAGCGAGCAGCCATATCCTCAATTGAAAGAATACCCAACTGGAAGCTGCTGCGTAGCCTCCGCTTCCTGGGAGTCTTTGTGTGTTAATTTTATTCCGCGATTTTACAGGAGACAATGTAAGTATTCAGAGTCCATGAGAGAGAGCACCAGGTGATTTGATTTCAAATGAATAATTAGTGTATATAAAATCACAAGGATTACTGCTTTATTACAGTAGACTGTATAGTTTAATTAAAGTAAATTCAACAATACAAATATAAAATGTTGCGGAAATATAAGCACCTGTAGTTATTCTAATACTTTGAACTCATAGTGCTCGCACACATGTACAGCAATAGCAAGGAATCAAATACTATGGATGAAAATTCCCAACAATGAACACTAAATAGCACAAGACACCTTGATTTGGAGTTCTTACATCGTACTCTGTAAAAAAAAAAAAACACCCACAGCAAACAATCTTTGTAAAGTGTGTAGTCATTATCTAATATTAAATATATTGCTTATCATTTGGCACACAGCAGGAATATGTACCAGTTACAGAGTGTACGGTATATTGCATTTGCATCAATATGCCAATATTGATGCCAATGCAAACCATGTGCTGTTAAAGGAGAGCAAATAAATTATATGTGTCTTGCTAAGGATTGTGAAATTAAATCACATCTAACAATTACAAGCATGTACAATAAACTAACTTTGGTGTTTAGATTTGACGTTTAACTTGGTAAATGTGGGAAAGATTGTTTTCATATAATGTGGGCACCAGTTACATTACAGTGCAATAATATGTTTTTTCTTCTTTTCTGGCTGGCATTGATTGGAATATCTTCATGTCTAAAATCTATTAGAATTTTAACTGGACTTATTGTTGCTGTGAATATAATGGCTTTGAATTAAACTGAAGTTCAGTCGCAATACTGATATAAACTGAGCACACAGGATAAATGGCCACGCAGTGAGGAAACATTTGGGCCGGGATTCTCCGCCGGCGTGATTCTCCGTTATGCCAGCACCCAGGGGTTTTCCGACGGCGCGGGGCTGCCCCACAATGGGAAACCCCATTGACCGGTCGGTGTAACAGAGAATCCCGCCGGCAGGGGTCGGGGCAGAAATGTGGCACGGCGGGGCGGAGAATCCCGCCCGTGACCTGTTACGGATTACTGAATTGTGGAGCAACCTATGCCTTGCCCCTTGTATGTGATTAGCCACTGTTGGTTCGCTACCACATTGTGGGGCGTTCATGACAGTCGATTCAGCTGAAAACAAGTGGGTGTGCCGTGGAATTGTTTGTCTCATCGAAATGTGCCGTGATAAGGAAAAGGTTGGGAACTGTTGGTCGAAAGAGTACTTCTGTGCGGTATCAGTTGATACAGAAAGTGCAGATATCTTGGATACAGCAAGAGAAATGCTGCAACTCGAGACTGGGCATCTAAAAGTAACCTTAACACCACACACAAATGCCAGGCATAGGCCATCTGCAGCTTGAGAGAATCTAACCATCTCCCCTTGACATTCAATGGCTTTACCATTGCTGAATCCCCCACTATCATTGACCAGAAACTGAACTTGGCTGGCTATATAAATTCTGTGGCTATAAGAACAGGTCAGGGGCTGTGAATAACTTACCTCCTGACTCCCCAAAGCCTGTCCACTATCTACAAGACACAAGACAGGAGCGTGATGAAATATTTTCCATTTGTCTAAATGAGTGCATCTCCAACAACACGCCAAAAACTCAACATCATGCAGATAAAGCAGCCTGCTTGACTGGCATCCCATCACATTAAACATTCTCTCCCTCCAACATTGCAATGTGGCAGCAGTGTTCCATCTTCAAGATGACCTGCAGCATTTCACCAAGGCTTGTTCGACAGCTCCTTCCAAACCCATGACATCTACCACCTAAAAGGACAAGAGCAACAGATACCCGGCAATACCATGCCCTACAAGGTTACATCCATGCCACACACCATCCTGACTTGGAACTATATCTCCATTCCTTCAATGTCGCTGGCTCAAAATCCTGGAGCTCACTTCCAAAGAGCATTCTGATTGTACCTTCAACAAATGGACGGCAACAGTTTAAAATGGCATCTTATCACTAGTTTCTCAAGGGCATTTAGGGATGTTATAGAGAAATACAGCACAGAACAGGCCCTTCGGCCCACGATGTTGCGCCGAACTTTTGTCCTAGGTTAATCAAAGAATTTTGGACAATTTTTCATGGCCAATCCACCCAACCTGCACATCTTTGGACTGTGGGAGGAAACCAGAGTACCCGGAGGAAACCCACGCAGTCACGGGGAGGATGTGCAGACTCCACACGGGCAGCGACCCAAGTCAAAATCGAACTTGGGACCCTGGAGCTGTGAAGCAATTGTGCTATCCACAATGCTACCGTGCTGCCCTTAAGAAGTTAACCTACACTCCATTATTCTACCCTAATCCATGTACCTATCCAATAGACACTTGAAGGTCCCTAACGTTTCTGACTCAACTACTTCCACAGGCAGTGCATTCCATGCCCCCACTACTCTCTGGGTAAAGAACCTACCTCTGACATCCCCTCTATATCTTCCACCATTTATCTTAAATTTATGTTCTCCTATAATGGTGTGTTCCACCCGGGGAAAAAGTCTCTGACTGTCTATCTATTCCCCTAATCATCTTATAAACCTCTATCAAGTCGCCCCTCATCCTTCTCCGTTCTAATGAGAAAAGGCCTAGCACCCTCAACCTTTCCTCGTATAACCTACTCTCCATTCCAGGCAACATCCTGGTAAATCTCCTTTGCACCTTTTCCAAAGCTTCCACATCCTTCCTAAAATGAGGCGACCAGAACTGCACACAGTACTCCAAATGTGGCCTGACCAAGGTTTTGTACAGCTGCATCATCATCTCACGGCTCTTAAATTCAATCCCTCTGCTAATGAACGCTAGCACACCATAGGCCTTCTTCACAGCTCTATCCACTTGAGTGGCAACTTTCAAAGATCTATGAACATAGACCCCAAGATCTCTTTGCTCCTCCACATTGCCAAGAACCCTACCGTTAACCCTGTATTCCGCATTCATATTTGTCCTTCTAAAATGGACAACCTCACACTTGTCAGGGTTAAACTCCATCTGCCACTTCTCAGCCCAGCTCTGAATTCTATCTATGTCTCTTTGAAGCCGACAACAGCCCTCCTCACTATCCACAACTCCATCAATCTTGGTATCATCTGCAAATTTACTGACCCACCCTTCAACTCCCTCATCCAAGTCGTTAATGAAAATCACAAACAGCAGAGGACCCAGAACTGATCCCTGCGGTACACCACTGATAACTGGGCTCCAGGCTGAATATTTGCCATCCACCACCACTCTCTGTCTTCTATCGGTTAGCCAGTTTGTTATCCAACTGGCCAAATTTCCCACTATCCCATGTCTCCTTACTTTCTGTACAAGCCTACAATGGGGAACCTTATCAAATGCCTTACTAAAATCCATCTGCACTACATCCACTGTTTTACCTTCATCCACATGCTTGGTCACCTCCTCAAAGAAGTCAATAAGACTTGTAAGGCAAGACCTACCCCTCACAAATCCGTGCTGACTATCCCTAATCAAGCAGTTCCTTTCCAGATGCTCAGAAATCCTATCCCTCAGTACCCTTTCCATTACTTTGTCTACCACCGAAGTAAGACTAACTGGCCTGTAATTCCCAGGGTTATCCCTATTCCCTTTTTTGAACAGGGGCACGACATTCGCCACTCTCCAATCCTCTGGTACCACCCCTGTTGACAGTGAGGACGAAAAGATCATTGCCAACGGCTCTTCAATTTCATTTCTTGCTTCCCATAGAATCCTTGGATATATCCCGTCAGGCCCGGGGGACTTGTCTATCCTCAAGTTTTTCAAAACGCGCAACACATCTTCCTTCCTGACAAGTTTCTCCTCGAGCTTATCAGTCTGTTTCACACTGTCCTCTCCAACAATATGGCCCCTCTCGTTTGTAAATACTGAAGAAAAATACTTGTTCAAGACCTCTCCTATCTCTTCAGACTCAATACACAATCTCCCGCTACTGTCCTTGATCGGACCTACCCTCGCTCTAGTCATTCTCATATTTCTCACATATGTGTAAAAGGCCTTGGGGTTTTCCTTGATCCTACCTGCCAAAGATTTTTCATGCCCTCTCTTAGCTCTCCTAATCCCTTTCTTCAGTTCCCTCCTGGCTATCTTGTATCCCTCCAGCGCCCTGTCTGAGCCTTGTTTCTTCAACCTTACATAAGTCTCCTTCTTCCTCTTAACAAGACATTCAACCTCTCTTGTCAACCATGGTTCCCTCACTCGACCATCTCTTCCCTGCCTGACAGGGACATACATATCAAAGACACGCAGTACCTGTTCCTTGAACAAGTTCCACATTTCACTTGTGTCCTTCCCTGACAGCCTATGTTCCCAACTTCTACACTTCAATTCTTGTCTGACAGCATTGTATTTACCCTTCCCCCAATTATAAACCTTGCCCTGTTGCACGCACCTATCCCTCTCCATAACTAAAGTGAAAGTCACAGAATTGTGGTCACTACCTCCAAAATGCTCCCCCACTAACAAATCTATCACCTGCCCTGGTTCATTACCAAGTACTAAATCCAATATGGCCTCCCTCTGGTCGGACAATCTACATACTGTGTTAGAAAAGCTTCCTGGACACACTGCACAAACACTACCCCATCCAAACTATTTGATCTAAAGAGTTTCCACTCAATGTTTGGGAAGTTGAAGTCACCCATGACTACTACCTTGTGACTTCTGCACCTTTCCAAAATCTGTTTCCCAATCTGTTCCTCCACATCTCTGCTGCTATTGGGGGGCCTATAGAAAACTCCCAACAAGGTGACTGCTCCTTTCCTATTTCTGACTTCAACCCATATTACCTCAGTAGGCAGATCCCCCTCGAACTGCCTTTCTGCAGCTGTTATACTATCTCTAATTAACAATGCCACCCCCCACCTCTTTTACCATCCTCCCTAATCTTGTTGAAACATCTATAACCAGGGACCTCCAACAACCATTTCTGCTCCTCTTCTATCCAAGTTTCCGTGATGGCCACCACATCGTAGTCCCAAGTACCGATCCATGCCGTAAGTTCACCCACCTGGTCAATAAATGCTGACCTGTCCATCAATGTCCACATCTCATAGTTGACTGAAATCAGCAGTGGACATCTCACATACTATATGTATCCTACATGGTGCCTCCTGCCCTATGTTGCCTTGGAGGAGGTGGAGGCAATATAATTCCTTCCCTGTCTGCAAGGCATTGAGGAGCTGCATGGTTGGCCTCTTTGTGCGGTTATCTCTTGGGGGACCTACTTGAGACTGCGGGGCCTGCAATTCTGCAGGGACAGCCGTGGTCACTGGAGCACGTACCACAGATTAGAGCTCTGGTAGGGAGGCTGGGAAACTTTGGAAGAGGAGTACATAGGAAGGCTCGCAGAAAACTAGCAGACTCATCTTCCTCTGCGACATGAAATGAAATGAAAAGACATCCTTAGCTCTGGGTTGATTTTCTGGAGAGTTGGTCACCTTTACAGCATCCGTTGTGCCACCAGTATGAAGGGCCTGTTATGGGTAGACAGTTCCTCACGTATTCCGTGGAGGACAGCGCCCATGCTCTGAACAGACTGCTCTAGGCTACTGAGTGAGCCTTCCCTTTGCAAGAATTTACCTACTCTTGGGAGTGATGAGCATGTGACTCTCCACAAGGCTGGTCAGTCCCTAATGGTTGGAGCTCATGAGGTTGAGCCGCCAAGTTTAAGCTCATCGCCGTGATGATCTCCTCCACTCGCAGTACTGGAGATCGCAATGCCTCAGAGAACTCCACCAGATGTCCGCATATCTGCTGCTGCTCATCCAATGAAGCGATTCCCGAGGCCCCACCTCAATGCCAGATGGAGCATCATCTTCACTGTCTTCCCTCCTCCGAGGGGGGGCAGTGCACTGATGTGTCTGATTCTGACACCTCCTCCTGCTCTTTGGTGAGGTGAACGTCACCATGTGCAACCACCTCTAAACACACACTACTTCCCTCTGCAGTGTTAGTATCTGTGTTGGTGGATAATAGGCTCATCAGATAGGACAGTGCTTCCTCAGGTAGCTCTTCGTTCTCCTCCTCCTCCTGATGCCGAGGGAGGCTCTGGCTCTGTGGGGTGGGCGGGCGGTGATAGGATCTAGTGTGAGACACAACAGGAGATAATTAGTGTAATCCTTGTTCAGTGTGAGCACACATGCAGTTACAGGTTTCCATATGCAGAAGCCTGAACCTTCCTTTGTTCTCTTTCATGTGCCAAATTCCCACCACCTCCCCAGTGCAAAACAACACCCATCAGTGAAACCATGATTGAATGGGCTGTTAACACTGCCTTTGGCACAAGCTGCAGGCAATTTGTCAGCTCTGACACTGGCCTGGGAAGGCACACATACTATCTTGCACAGCATTCTCTTCTAATGGACAAGTCACCCTGGTGTTCACGTGATCCATCCATTGTACAGGCTATCGCCTTAGCATAGAAACATAGAACAGACAGTGCAGAAGGAGGCCATTCGGCCCATCGAGTCTGCACCCACCCACTTAAGCCCTCACTTCCACCCTATCCCCGTAACCCAATAACCCCTCCTAACCTTTTTGGTCACTAAGGGCAATTTATCATGGCCAATCCACCTAACCTGCACGTCTTTGGACTGTGGGAAGAAACCAGAGCACCCGGAAGAAACCCACGCAGATACGGGGAGAACGTGCAGACACCTCACAGACAGTGACCCAGCAGGGAATCGCACCTGGGACCTTGGCGCTGTGAAGCCACAGTGCTATCCACTTGTGCTACCATGCTGCCCCATTTAGAGCTCTTTTCTTCTGCCAGTAACAATAAAGTCAAATTTAGGAGCATTGAATCCTGTATTCATGTAAGACATGGTCTCTGTGGCCAGGTATGAAAGTGGGCATTCAGGTGTCATCCCATTGACACTTGAACATACAAGAGTGATATTTGCATTTGGTCATTCTTGTTGATGGTGAGGTACACGACAATTGTGTCCCACTCTGATACACTGATACCTAAGAGGCAACTATGTGCTTCAGTCAAACACCTCACCTGAGTGCAGCAGGTTGTGGGATTTCACGCAGCAGTGAATCCATGTTCGGCCATCGTCTCCTGATGTGTTCACTGCTGCAGGATCCGACTGCCACACTTTCTTCATGACTGCCAGAGCGTTTCTTCAACCTGCTGGTTTCAGGCTATTCCTCCTGCCCGTCGACCTACTGCACCAGGATCTCCAGGTCTTGGTCACAGAACATGAATGTATTTAGCCCATGAGACTTAGACATGCTGCTCAACTGGAACATTCTGCCATAACAATGAATAAAACACATAAACGAGTCATGATTCTCTCTTTGCTGCACTACTCAATACCTTTGTGCAATCGCCTGCTGGAACCTTCATCTCAAGTAGTGCATAGAATAATCTTGTTGAGGGAGTCCACTCATACGTTGTATGTACTGTGCTTGCGTGCGAGAATGTCATGCTGTGGTCTGAATATAAAACCCTGCTGTAATACTCCCTTGCAGCCACACATGCCTGTGAGGACAGTGTGCTAATGTCACATTTAGGCACATTTGTGCACCCACATTTGAAACGGAGAGTTGACAAGGCAAGTAGCTGTATATGAAGGATCTGTATGTGCGATCCAGATATCAATCCCGGAGGAGTCATGCTGATCAAACTTGCTGTACAGTGTCATGACCTGCTGTAATTGCAAAGATGATAACATCTTACAGGGCTCGATGTGGTGGGTCCTTGCAAACAGTGAATATCAGCTGTGTGGACACGCCTTACAAATTTGCAACAGGGAGACTTCAGCATCTAAAGTTTCCTATGGAAGACTCTTAATGGGCAAACTCTTACACTGCTGGTCAACATTGAAAAGTTATACTCACATCACAATGCAATGAAGTCTCCTCTCGCGTAGCCTAACAAAGCTTCCACAACTTCCTGTCACAATGATCGACTTCCAAGGTGGCCCTCTATATCGGGCTTGAGCTGTGAAAAGCCTGACTCCTAAGTCGCACCCACCTCTGACTCCGACACGGTTCCTGGGTCAGATGACCCAACTTCAGTCTGCGCCTGCCTCCCATCACTGAGGATTGTGCCTCTGGAGCCCCTGTTTCCTGAGGCGGGCACGCAAAGATAGCTATTTTCCCAACTCCTGCTACCCGCCTCAAGAATCAAAATTGAGGCCTTACGGGTGAAAGGAATCAGCTTTGAGCTTTATTCTGTGAGAAATGCAATTATGAATGGCAGAAACACACTTCTCCATTTCACATCAAGCAGATCCAAATATAGTTCAAATCACTGCCCTTCTGTCAGATTATGCTTCTGATTTACCCATCTAGGGAAATGATTGACATTACCAATAATTAATTAAGAAGTTAGTGTTAATGGGGAACATTTCTCCAAGTTCAGTCTGTCTTTCCAAAGAAAAAGTATCTGAGTAGTATTCATTCGGAACTGGTGAAATTATGCAATATTACATTGTATTATCTGCAGTCTTTAAACAACCAAGGCACTCACCCAAAGAGAACATTTTCGTGATATTGTCAGATCAATTGCGCCCAATGTACCACACAAAATGACCACCTCCCATGACCCTCACCCCACCCTAACCCATCCTGATCCTTTGGATGCTTTGTGTTGAGTGCACTAACAGCAAAGTGTTGCTAATTTAGTTTTAACAGGCAGAATCCAAGGGAGTGAACACAAGAGATAACCTTTTTTTTCCCCGCATATTCACGTTGAAGGATCAAACTTCAACAGATAAAAGAATGACTAGACAAAGAGCCTTCAAACAGTAAATGCTGCTCAAATGCTCACCTTTTTCTCTGCACTTATAGTTCTGCTTTTCTCTCCGAGAAGTTCATCTTGTATGCTCTTTAACTGTTTGCTGAGATGGAAGGTCTTGCCAGATTCCAATTCCAGTTCTTTCACCCTTTGCTGCTTAATCTCATATTCTGATTTCAATATTAAGTTGTGTTTATCCACTTCAGCCAGCCTACATTGTACTGCTTTGAACTCCAAGTTCACCTACCAACATAGAATTATAGAAATGTAAGCAATCCATTTAGACCCGTCATTTTGTGCCACTCAACTATACCAGAGCAACTTTCTTTGCACCCTTGAATATTTTTTCTTCAAATTATTATTTAACTCTCTCTTAAATATTTTAATCAAAGGGCAGCACGGTGGTGCAGTCGGTTAGCACTGCGGCTTCATGACGCCGAGGTCCCAGGTTCGATCCCGGCTCTGGGTCACTGTCCGTGTGGAGTTTGTACATTCTCCGAGTGTTTGTGAGGGTTTCGTCCCCACAACCCAAAAGATGTGCAAACTAGGTGGATTGGCCACGCTAAATTGCCCCTTCATTAGGAAAAAAATAATTGGTTACTCTAAATTAAAAAATATATATATTTTAATCATTCAACTTCAACAGACAGTAATCTATTCCATATTCTAGTAACTTTTGTGTGAAAATATTTCCAATTTTCCAGTTTAGGTTTCCAGTGGATAACTTTTCAAGCTTTCCCATAATTTTCACCACTCTTTTGTGTGAAGAAATGTCTCCTTATATCTGTCCGAAATGGTTTACCATGAATCCTCAGACAGTGATCCCTGGTTCTGGACACACCCATCATTGGTAACATAGAACATAACAGTGCAGAAGGAGGGCATTCGGCCATCGAGTCTGCACCCACCCACTTAAGCCTTCACTTCCATCCTATCCCTGTAATCCAATAACCCCATCTAACCTTTTTGGACACTAAGGGCAATTTATCATGGCCAATCCACCTAACCTGCACATCTTTGGACTGTGGTAAGAAACAGGAGCACCCGGAGGAAACCCATGCAGACAAGGGGAGAACGTGCAGATTCTGCAGACAGTGGCCCAGCGGGGAATTTAACCTGGGACCCTGGCGCTGTGAAGCCACAGTGCTATCCACTTGTGCTACCGTGCTGCCTGGATCTACCCTGTCTAGTCCCGTTAAAATTTTATAAGTCTCTATGAGTTTCCCCGTCATTCTTCTGAACTCCAACGAGAACAATCCCAACCTAGTCAATCTCTCCTCATATGACAGTCCCACCATCTCTGTGGCGCAAAGACTAAGGGCCAGAATATAGAACTTTAGACTAAACATCAATTTGTTCTTGGCTGCAAGGTTGGCTGGAAAAACTGACCATTTTTGTGCTTCATTATGGAACAGGAATCTCACACACAAACATTTTTGGCAAGAGCTAAATTGTTAGCTACTGAAGAACTTCTCCAGTTGCACTTTAAATGCGTTTGTGAAGTTTGGTATTTTGGAACAAATTTACAATCATTCAACATATGAAATCTTCACAAACACATTATTCCTACACATAGTGGAGGAAGTCTTACCACAAATTCCTTTACTGGGAACTACTGGCAGCTGCAGGTAGGTGCAGCCAGAAACATCAAATAAGCAAGGAAAAGAAAAATTGAAACTGTCACTGGTATTTAAGTGAGCATCATCATGAAAGAACATTTTGAGAATGAGTTACAAAAAGTTGTATGAGTTTACCAGAGAAATGTGGAGTCATTGACTCTCCAGGCAATGTGACAGAAAAAACATCAGTGACAGTGCAAGCCTATCTGACGTGAGTGTAGAAATATTGAGCACCTTTCAAACACGATGGACTGAATGGCGGGCTCGTGCTGTAAATCTTCCTATGTTTCTAAATTAGTTTGTTATTTTAACAGAAGCATTAGCCAGATTAGTTTAAAAAGGAATATTAAAGAGTATGTAGATCTTGTCGGCACCTCTGGGCTCGAGGGTTTGGGTTCAAGTCCCAGGCCTGGACTTGGTGACCATGGAAGGTGCGTTCATAACGCAGCCAAACAGGTTGATTATTAGCCTGTAAATCCTTCCAATATGACTGGTGCCAGGTGGTAAGAGCAGGAGTGTTTCCCGGTCAGTCATACTGCAGAAGGCAATGCAAACCACTGCAGTGATTTGGCAAACATAATGATGGGACCAATCCAATGGAAGTCCATTGGTCGGCAAAAACCTCTTAGGCAATGACACCTGAAGGAGGAAGAGGATTTCAGAGTACAATTTCTGGGTTTATCGTCATTGATAGATATCAATTCAGCTCACTAAAATATAAGAAATCAATTCACTCTTTCAATTGCTTTAATTGAATTATCCTAAAAACATCAGACTCACAGTCGTGGATTTTTTAAAACCATTTTCACATGCTCACCCTGTTATTTTCCTGATCAAGCAGAGAATTTTGTCTTTGCAGCTCCAACAGTTGCTCTCTCTTGTACTTCAGTTCCTTTTCAGCAGTGCCGCACAGGTTGTGCACCCTCTGTAAATCCTGCCGCAGCTGCCGGGATTCGTCAGTGTGCTGCACCAGCAATGCTTCCTGCGACTGAGATAAAAAAGAAAATCAGTTTCATTCTTATAAAAAGGCAACTGGGATTTCTACATTTCCCATGGCACCTTCCCGCGCAAGTGTAGGAAACCAACACCTGTCCTTTGACCTCCTTTGTTCTCACCATCCAAAGCCCCAAACACTCCTTCCATGTGACAAAGAAATTTACTTTCACTTCTTTCAATTTAACACAGTATATTCACTGCTCATAATGAGGTGTCCTCTACATTGGGGAGGTCAATTGCAGATTGGGCGATCACTTTGCGGAACACCTCTATTCAATGCGCGAGCATGTCGCCAAACTTCAGCCCCATTCTGGTCCATCAATCGTCATCCTCCAACAATGTTTCAGAGAAGTTCAACATAAGCTCGATGAACAGCAACTCATATTTAGATTCATCTTGCGAGTCAACATTTGAGTTCAGCAGTTAAAGGTCATAACCGTTGGCCCCATTTTGTTCTGATAGCTGATTCTGCTCCCTACATACTTCTCCTCGGGAAACATCTTTTGTCCCATTACCATTTCTCTTTGCTTTCATTGATATCTCTTCGATCATTTCATCACTGCTACCTTCCACCCCATCACATGCCAGGAGGGCTAAACAAGGAGAGTGGGACTTCTGCCCCTCAATGGGAGGAAGTCACACCCTCAAGAGCTGCCAGCCAACAAGCTGTTCCAGCAGCACCAGAACTGAGCAGTAGGTGCTGCTGGGACTGCAATAAGGGCACAGGCTGAAGACACTCTTGGCGTCCAGACTCAGGTTATGTCCTGGGTTTTGGACAGGGCTGGATTGGGGAGCCTAGAGAGGGGTATGAAGGGGTGGGGAGGAACAAAGCAAGTTAACATCTTGGGAGGAGGAGGTGGGTTCCCCAGATGTGCATAGGATTTCTCCTAAATGATGTACCCAGCTTCCTTCCTTCCTGCCTTTTTCACAAGTTGTTTTAAAAACTGCTTCTCACTCCTGCTCACCTGCCAAGCTAACCGTATTATGTAATATTGGGGTTGATTGGCTTGGTAACAAGCACAATTGTCTGTTAACTATTTATTTGAAAATGGCAGACAGGCCACCAATTTCAGTATAAAATGTAGCCCAAGAAAACCAATTTCAATAGCTTCCATAATTATGTAAAAAGCAAGAGATTAGTGGGAGTAAAAGCGTCAGGGTTAGATAGGAGAACATTTGTTCATTCCCTATTATTCCCTGGAATAATCAAATAGCAGAGGCACTGGCTAGAATTTTCCGGCCCCAGCACAGCAGGTCCCACAGTGGCGGATGTGATGATCCATTTAAAATTCCATTGACTTTGGCGGGCCTGGACAATCCTGCAGAAAAATTCCAGCCATTGACGGTAGAAGCCACAAAACATTCCAGAAATTATGAGGAACGAAGGGTTTAAATGAAATTTGAGAACTTGAAGATATTAGCATTAGGAAAGAAAGAGTATTTTTGAAATTAATGAGGCTAAAAGCAAACAATTCTCCATACTAAATTGTTTACACCTTAGGGTTTTGAAAGAGGTAGCTGGAGATAATGGATTCATTGGTTTTGACCTTCCAAAATACACTAGATTCTAGAAAGGCCCCATTGGATTGGAAGCTAGAAAACATAACCCTGTTATTCAAGAAAGGGAGAGAGAAAACAGTCAACTATAGGCCGGTTAGGCCAACATCTATTACGAGGGCCGTGACGACACGGTACTTAGGAATCCAATATGATTGGGCAGAGCAACATGGATTGATGAAAGTGAAATTGTGTTTGACAATTTGCAGAGTTTTTAAGAATATAATTTCTCAGCACCGGCCACTTTACTCTCTGTAGATGTTTAGAACTATGGAAAGCACCAAACACTTGCAAATTGTAATTTTCTAATGACTAATTACTAATTTTCTCTCTCACCACCAATCCATAATAGAAATGTGTGTTGGTTTGTTTCCTCCTTTACATGCGGTGACATATTTCCCCAAAACCTCGTTTTTTGTGTGGTCCATTTCTCTATTAGTAAACCCACTGTAAACTCAGAACTGGTAGTGTTTTGGGGCCAAAATTCAAAGCAAGATCCTGCACTGATTTTATCAACTGGGTAGAGTGGCAGTACCTGTTTGAGGTTCTGAGAAGGTTTGGGTTTGGGCCGAAGTTTGTGGCGTGAGTGTGCCTGCTGTACGTGGACCTGGTGGCAAGTGTACGGACAAACGAGATGAGTTCATGGAGCTTCAGGCTGCACAGGAGAACTAGGCAGGGGTATCCGCTGTCGCCACTGTTGTTCGCTCTGGCGATAAAGCCCTTGGCAGAGGTCAGCAGAGTGGCAGGCGATTACGAGGGAAAGTAGAGAACACTAGGTGTCGCTGAATGCAGACGACCTGCTGCTGTTCGTATCAGACCCACAGGAGAATATGGGGAGAATTATGGGCTTATTATAGAGGTTTGGGGCAATCTTGGGCTGTAATTTGAATGTCGGAAAAAGTGAGGTGTTTCCAGTGAATGAATGAAGCGGGTTGGGGAGCCAATTTGGGGGTGTTGCCATTTAGGGTAGCCAGGGATAGGTTTAGGTATTTGGGGATCCAGGTAACGGGGTAGTGGGCAACGATGCACAAATGAAACCTGACAAAGTTGGTGGAGAAGGTAAGGGAGGACTTTGGAGATAGGATACGTTACACCCAACACTGGTGGGGTGGGGCCAGTTGGTAAAAATGAACATTCTGCCAAGGTTCCTGTTAGTATTTGTATTCCAGACTCTCCCTATCTTCATTCCAAAGGCTTTTTTCCAAAAACTGGACGCAGTGATTTTGGAGTTTATATGGGCGGGAAGATACCTAGGGTGAAGAGGCAGAGAGGTGGCTGGCACTACCGAATCTGCTGCACTATTACTGGGTGGCAAATGTTGAGAAGGTGAAGCAATGGTGGGAAGGAGAGGGGTCCAAATGGGTCAGGATGGAGGAAGAATGCTGTAAGAGGTCCAGCCTGAGGGTCATGTTGACTGCAACGCTACCGCTGACACCGAGGAGGTATACCAAGAGCCCAGTGGTGCAATCCTTATTAGGGTGTGGAACCAGTTGAGGAGACACTTTAGGATGTTGGTGCGAACACCATTGTGTGAGAACTATATGTTCAAACCAGGAGAGACGGGTGGTATGTACAGGTGGTGAAGGGAGGTGGGGTTTGTGAGGGCGAGGAATTTATATTTGGAGGAGAGGTTCGCAAGTCTGGAAGAGCTGTGGTAGAGAGTGGAGTTCCTGAAGGGAGTGAATTTAGGTATTTACAAGTGAGGGACTTCGCACTGAAGGTGGAAAGGGTTTCCCAGGCTGCCGGAGTATGCCCTCTTGGAACGGTTGCTGCTTCCGTGTGTGGAAGGGGCAGTAGGATTAGGGACATATACGGATGGCTACGGGAGAAGGGTGGGGGAACACAAATGATGAGGATCAAGGAGAAATGGGAGGAGGAATTAGGGGGTAGATAGGTTGGGGAGTGTGGAGTGAGGCATTGCGCAGGGTGAATTTGACTTCCTCGTGTGCGAGGATGAGTTTGATACACAGGTAGTACACAGGGCACACATGACTCCGGCAAGGATGAGTGGGTTCTTCCAGGCGGTGGTAGATGAGTGAGAAGTGTGGGCTAGGACGAGCAAACCACGCACATATGTTCTGGGGGTGTGAGATGTTAGAGAGATATTGGGCGGGAGTGTTCAGGACGCTAGCAAAGATTCTGGGGGTAGAGGTCAGGCCGGATCCTGTACTGGCGATTTTTGGGGTATCAAAAATGTTGGAGCTGATGGAGGGGAGGAAGTCCGATGTCATGGCCTTTGCCTCTCTGGTTGCCCGGTGAAGAGATCTTGCTGGAATGACATTGATAACGCTGCCAGGGGTGGTGGTCTGGCTAGGGTACCTGTACAACTTCCTCTGGTTGGAGAAGATACGAGTTTGAATTGAGAGGTTCAGCGGAGGGCTTTGAAGCACAATGGGGATTGTTTGTGACCGTGTTCGAGGAATTCTTCGCCGCGCCAGGGGGAACTTGTACAGGCTGTAAAATTTTGAGTTGGAGAGCATGTTCCCCAGATTATTTATGTTTTTGTATTTTTGAATATGTTTGGAATAAATTACATTTACAAGGAATTGATGCCCAATGGGAAAAAAAAGCAGGACTGTGCCAGTCATGTGTAGGGGTAAGGAACGCACTGCCGTTTTCCCCATTGCATCCATAGGTGTGTCGTAAAACGCCACGGCAACATCTGCATGTTGGCTTTGCTGGTCCAGTCGAGGGGCTCATGTTCATGGTCGTTGGAGACGCACACTCAAAGTGGCGTGAGGTGGTCTTAATGAAGTCAACTACTGCAGAACAAACCATTGAGAAACTTGACGAGATCGTCGTGAGATTTGCAAAACCAGAGCAGATCATGAGTGACAAGCTCAAGTGCTCGAAAACTACTTAAGAAGTGTGAATTCAACATATTAAGTCAGCACCTTAGCACCCATCCATGAATGGTTTAGCTGCGAGAGGTTTGACCAGTCCTTGAAACACGTACTGAAGGCTTCAGAAGACCAAGGTTCACTTCAGTGCCATGTGGACATGTTTCTAGCAACATACTGAAAGACGACACGTGCTGCTACACAAAGTTCACCAGTTTTGCTATTGATGAAAAGGAAACAAAGGACTACCTTTGATTTACTCTTGCCAGAGGAGATATCTGACATAGTAGAGCAAAACCAAGTCACAGATCTTGAGACAAGAAAGTAACTCAAGGAAGCACTTGTTTCAACAAGGAGAACAAGTATTAATGCACAGCTACAGCACTAGTGAGAAATGGGTCCCTGCTACGTCATTGGTATAGACTGGCCCAATATCCTACACAGTCCAAACAACAAACTCATGTGGAGACGCCACCCGGATCAATTATTGTCAACACAGGTTTGATTGCCAGTGGCAGAACTCCTTCAAGAGACAACAGTCTCCGTTCCATCTGACTGTGTAACTTCTACAGAAGAAGAGATTACATCAGAAGTACTGCTAAGGGTGGCACCGTGGTTAGCACTGGGACTATCGCGCTGAGGACCCTGGCTTGAATCCCGGCCCTGGGTCACTGTCCATGTGGAGTTTGCACATTCTCCCCGTGTCTGCGTGGGTTTCACCCCCACAACCCAAAGATGTAGCTGGTTAGGTGGATTGGCCACACTAAATTGCCCCTTAATTGGAAAAAAAATAATTGGGTACTCTAAGTAGCTGCTACTACTAGTCTTTCCTCGGAATAAGACATTGTAATGCCTTCCAGGGTAGAGACATCTACTGGAGAATCTGAAACTACATCTGAGGTAGAAAAGTACAAAATTCCGGAAGTGCACAGGCAATCAATGAGAAATAGAAGCCCACCTGACTGTCTATCATATTGACTGTTATTACAATGTAATCATACGATGCCTGCGCTTGTATAGAGGTGCAAGTGACTTAGTTATTAGTTGTGTTGGACCTGAGAAGTATTGCTGAGGATGTTGTAGATTTAGGTTATTGTAGTTGCGTGCAATGTCTCTCTAAGATCGAAGTCACGTGACATAATAATAATAATCGCTTATTGTCACAAGTATGCTTCAATGGAATTACTTTGAAAAGCCCCTAGTCGCCACAATCCGCCGCCTGTTCGCGGAAACCAGTACGGGAATTGAACCCGCGCTGCTGGCATTGTTCTGCATTGCAAGCCAGCTTTTTAGCCCACTGTGCTAAACCAGCCCAGTGATGACTTACGTGATGTCATCGGCTACTTTGTGGGCTTTTAGCGAGTCTAGAGTCAAACCTTGTATAGAGGCAACCTATTCAATAAACGTCTGTTAATTTTGCGTCAAGCCCACGTCCTTCTGCAGTGCCATTTAATTTGTAATGTTAAGACTAAAGATACAACAAACATGAGTTGCCATCAAGTGGCAAGAACTCAGTAATACAGCACAATACAAAAGTCAGTGAGAAAGCACCGATTGCTGCACAGGCCCTCACTATTCTTTATACATAACATTAGATGGTGAATTTTGCAAGTTATTTGATAGCAGAAACTATCACACTTTCTAGTAAAGATCAGAGCAATTATGAACAGAACCCAGAACAGATACCCTACTTGATTATCTCTTTTGCGACTGCAGTTGACCAGAGCACTCTAACTGCTGTGCTGATCGAAATCAACTGTCTCACTGCTTGGACTTTTCGGACTTAATATATAATTCAATTAGTGCACCTAACCACTCTCAAGCATCAAAAGAAGCCAACATCAGCAATCTTTAAAATGTTTTGTTCTGCTCCAAATACCTTAGCCCTGTTGTTCGCCTCTTCCAGTTGCAATTCTAGGGTTTGTTTCTGCTGTAAAGAATTCTTCTGTTCTGATTCGAGACAACTCTGCATCTGACTCATTTCCAGCTTCAGAGCTTGCAGCTGCACCTAAAAGTGAACAGTCAGACAGGGAGCCACAGTCACATTTATTGCTGTAAATGGACAGTAAGATAGTAATCCAGAATAGGGCTTGAATGTTCACTTCATTCTAGTGCTTAGTGTGGGAATGCTATATTAGCACAAGTACCATGGGTTGCATTTTCCGTGTTTCGGTGGGAGTGCATGTACAATACTTTCTAACCCACCTCTGAGCTTCCTCCTATAATACAGAATCCATAGAATCCCGACAGTGCAGGAAGAGGCCATTTGGCCCATCAGTCTGCACAGGCCTCCAAAAGAGCTCCCTAACTAGGCTCACTCCCCGCCCTGTCCCCTTAACCCAAACTAACCTGCACATTTTTGGACACTAAGGGCAATTTAGCACGGTCTATCCACCTAACCTGCAAATCTTTGGACTGTGGGAGGAAACCGGAGCACCTGGAGGAAACCCATGCAGACACGGGAGAATGTGCAGGTTAGGTGGACTTGCCATACTAAATTGCCCCTTAGCTTTCAGGGATGTGGTTAGGTGGGGTTGCGGGCATCGGGCGGGGGAGTGCAGACTCGATGGGCCGAATGGCCTCCTTCTGCACTGTAGGAATTCTATGACCCCATGAATCAGATAAAATAGATTTAATGCAGGCCGAATATTTCATAAGTAATAGAAAATGTTTACTCATTTATATATTAGTAGAACTAAGAAATCAATAGAAATTAATTAATGAGGCAATACAAAATGCAAGTAAATCAAACTTTAAAAAACATGCAGCAAGAAAGCTTAAGGCAACAACGAGAAAAATGCACAAACCTCCAAAATATGTAAACATACAAGCAGAGAAACAAAGAGGGAAGTAAAAATGAGCACATATAAAGAAATTGATTTAAACCTAATATAGGAGTATGAGTTTAGACAAGAAGATGCAAATCGATTGAAACTGAGAACTAGCATACCGAATCCTTACTTCCTACAAGTATTCACTGGAGAAGACATGAGCAGAATGCTGCTTGGATGCTAGATAACTCACGGGGATAGTATATCTATGCATAAAGTCTTTATTAAAAATCAACATGGAAGGTTGCTAAGGTTGCAGTGGGTAGCTTGGGTAAAATGTGAGAGATGAATAAAAATTGGCTGAAAAATAGCAACTAGCAAGCACACGTTTGGGTGGTGGTGATGACACCAGGCCATTTTTAACTAGAGTTAAAAAGAGTCAAATTCGGGTCCATAGATTCAAAAATTTCAAGATCAAATTTTCAGATTACAATTAAACCTGAGTTTTTAAAAATGTATTAACAGGAATCATTGGTAAGGCCAGCATTTCTTGAACCAAGGTGAACTCATTCCCACAGTGCTCTTAAGGAGAGGCTTCCAGGGGAGGTGGAAAGATTCATTCTTCTTGGAGATGGTCAGTGCCTACTATTTTGTGGTCACAGTGCGAGATGGCAGGGTTTGGAGCACTCAACATGGGGAAAAAGGTGTGCTTGATGGCTGCAAGAGATTTTAGAAGCTAGAAACCAATTTTTGGTGGGGAGTGGAAAGGTGGGTGAAAGCATCAGTGTTTTAACGATCAGTGTTTTAACGATGGGACATCACCCTCATGATTTTCCCCATTTGAATTTATAAAAATTAAAATTCAGAAGGGGTAACATCATCAACTGAAATATAGTAATTTGCACTTGTGGACAAGGAATTTCCAAGTTCATCCCCGGACTGACATAAAGCTGAGGAAGATTATTTATGTATTGACTTTAATAACTTCTCTTTCGTGGAGTTCTTTGTTTAGACACTAGTCATAGCACCCAACTTTTTACAGAAGAGACAGTTGTATACCCATAAAAGTTCAACTTGGGAGCTGAGCTTTGGCTCTTTGTGGCTCTTGCGTGCAGCTATGATACCAAATAAGAGTCCGAGAAAAATGCTTCAAGGTCTGCTGGTTTTTTGCACCTTGTAAGGACTACTCTCCACCCCACAAAAAAGCTTTTGCCATATTAGGGGATGATGCAAGATCATGGTCTGAATGATTTTTTTTTTATCCATTCGCTCATGAGATGGCATTTATTGCCCATCCCTGAGGGCATTTAAGAGTCAACCACATTGCTGTGGATCTGGAGTCGCATATAGGCCATACAAGATAAGGACAACAGATTTCCTCCCTAAAGGACATTTGTGAACCAGATGGGTTTTTACGACAATCGGCAATGGTACATGGTCATTAGACTTTTAATTCCAGATTTCTACTGAATTCAAATTTCCCATCTGCCATGGTGAGATTTGAACGCAGATCCCCAGAGCATTATCCTGGCTATCTGGATTACGGGTCCGGTGATAATATCACTACGCCACTGCCTCACCTAGCGGGTTTGGGATATTCTCATGATCTTCTGTTTGAATTGGAACAACAGGACATCTACAGTGCAACCTACATGAGTAATGCTGTCTTCCACTTGTTCCTTTGAATGAATTAGGTCATTCAGCTGTTTCTGTATGTTGCACAATTCTTGGTTGAGGTGCTGGTTATCCTGTTGGCTACATGTCAGTTGTTGCCGTATGGTATAGTTTTCCTGCGTGATAAGTTTGCTCTCCTGCTGGCTGCTGTGGAGTTGCTGCCGTATGTTGCATATCTCCTGGTTCACAGACTGGCTGCCCTGCTGGTTGTTACACAATTGCTGCCGTAACACATGATTGTCCTGGTTCAGCTGCTGGCTTTCCTTTAGCACTGCACTGTACTTCTGCTGCAAAGATTCCAGCTTTTTGACAGAAGAGTCAGTTCCCTGGTTACTGAGGCACAGAACGTTATGGAGAAGTGATTAGTGCAACATTCTCAGAATCCGACAATGTTTCAATGACATTCAAAAGAAGCTGGAGGAACAATGCCTCCTCTTGAGTAAGAAACAACTACTAAAACTTACAAAAGGGAATGAAGGAAGAGTGAACTGGTGTGGACTGGGAAAGGAATTTAACAGAAATGTTGGTTGATCAGCAATTGCATACATTTATGAAAATAGCTCATGACTCACAACAAAGATATATCCCAGAAACGAAAAAGGATTAATGGAAGGGGATATATCAACCATGGTTAACCAAGGAAGTGAAGGATAGTATTAAACTGAAAGACAAAACATACAATGTGGCAAAGATTAGTGGTGAGCCAGAGGAGTGGAAAAGTTTTAAAAACCAAAAAAAGACCAGAAAATAAATAAAGAGGAAGATAAACATGATGGTAAACCAGCAATTAATATAGAAACGGACATGAGGTGGAGATGCCAGTGTTGGACTGGGGTGAGCACAGTAAGAAATCTTACAACACCAGGTTAAAGTCCAACAGGTTTATTTTGAATCACTTCAAAAGTGTTTCGAATCACTTTCAAAAAACGGACAGTAAGAGCTTCTGTATCTACATAAAAATGGAAGAGAAGAGCAGCAGAGTGGCGTAGTGGTTACCACTGCTGCCTCACGGCGCCAAGGACGGTTTGATCCTGGGCCTGGGTCACTGTCCGTGTGGAATCTGCACATTCTCTCATGTCTGTGTGGGTCTCACCCCCACCCAACCCAAAGATGTACAGAGTAGGTAGATTGGCATGCTAAATTTCCCCTTAATCTGATTAAAAAAAAGAACTGGGTACTTTAAATTTATTTTAAAAAATGGAAGAGAAAGGACAAAGTGAAGAAAGGACCCTGAGAGAATGAGATTGGGGAAACAATAATAGGGAACCAGGAATGGCAAAGGAGTTAAATAAATAGCTTGCATCAGTCTTCATAGTGGAAGACACTAATAGCATTCCAAATAAAATGGAATAGTGTGAACAACGGGAAACCCTATTGTCAGCGGGTCGCAAACCACACCACAGGCGCAGGGGGCCAATAACTATAACTGAAGAAAATGTTCTGGAATGCTATTAGGGCTAAAGGCCTTTAAGTCCCAGGGACCAAATGGGTTGCATGCGAGGCCATCAAAGGAAGTAGCTGCTGAGATAGTGAATAAACTTGTATTAAAATCCTTAAATTCTGGAGAAGTCCAAACTTCCATTGTTCAAAAAGGGAAGGCGGCATAAAACAGGTTACTATAGGTCATTTAGCTTCACATTTGTCATTGGGGGTGTTAAGAGTCCATTGTGAAGGACTTAATAGCAGAGCATTTTAAAATACATAATATACAATCAAGCAGTCATGAAGGGGAAATCATGCCTGACAAATGTATTAGAATTCTTTGAGGTGGTTATGTGCAGGAGATATAAAATACTTGGTTTCCCAAAAAGCATTTGTACAAAAGGTTACTTAACAAGGTCAGAGCCCATGGTGCTGGGGTAGTACAAATAGAGGATTGCCTAACGAATGAAATACAGACAGTTGGGATAAGAGGGACATTTTCAGGATGGCAACTTGTAACTAGTGGAATTCTCAGGGGTCAGTGTTGGGACCACAGTTTTTTACAATATATATTAATGACTTGGACAAGGGAAGTGAATGTACTTTGCGAAGTTTGCAGATGACATAAAAATAGGTGGGGAGGCAAGTACTGTAGTGATGATGACAAGAGTGGGATATAGATAGGTTAAGTGAGTGTCAAAAACTTAGCAGATGGAATACAATGTTATGAAAATGTGAAGTTCTGCACTCTGGTCAGAAGAATAAAGGAATTGAATATTATTTAAATGGGGGCTCTCGTGCATAAATCACAAAAAGCTAGCATGCAAGTTCAGCAGATTATAGGGTAGGCAATTGGAATGTTGGCTTTTATTTCAATGGGAATGGAGTATAAAAATAGGGTAGTCTTGCTAGAACTATACAAGGCACAAGTTAGACCGCACCTGGAATACTGTGAACGGTTTTTGTCCCCTTAGCTTAGGAAAGATATACTGGCATAGGAGGCAGTCCAGAGAAGGTTCATTAGGTTGATTCTAGTAATGGAAGGGTTTTTTATGAGGAGAGCTGGAAGATGTTGGGCTTGTACTAATTGGAGTTTAAACAAGTGAGAGGCAACCTATTGAAACATACAAGTTTCTCTGGAGGCTTGGCAGGATCTAAGCTAATCTTACCCTTGTGAAAGGGTCGAGGACCAGAGGGCATAATCTCCAAGTAACGGGTCATCCGTTTAAGACAGAGTTGGGAGGTATTTCTTCTCACAGAGGGTTGTAGAGGTTGTGTCATAAAGTACGTTCAAGGCTGATGTAGACATATTTTTAATCAGTAAGGGAATCAAGGGTTATGAGGATACGACAGGAAACTGGTGTTGAGGATATCAGATCAGTCATAATCTCATTGCATGGCGGAGCAGACTCGATGGGCTGAATGGCTTACTTCTGCCCCAACGTAACAATCAGGCACTTTAGTAGCTTCTGGGATCAACATAGAGTTCACATCACAACCTCTGCTCCCATTTTTAGTGACAGCCGGTGCTAGAAATAATTCTGCTGTTGCCATTCATGCCTTTTCTGGACACATCTTGGATGTATTCTTGTGGATTTGAGGGGGGTCTCGCTGGCCAGCTAGAGTCAGCAAGAGCCTGCATCTTGTTCCACTCATGTATTGTTAGGCAGTGGTAGGCTGTTCCCTGGTTTCAAGGACCCTGGGGGGGGGGGGGGGGGGGGGGGGGGGGGGGCAGAAATCCCAACTGCTGAGAGCTGTTGGTCAATCAGAGGTCTGCAGCTGTATTGAATAGCAGTGCCATGGCGGAAGCGGTGGTTGCTACTACTGCAACACCTAGACTACAGGTGAGTTATGATGGAAGGGAGTGTCACAGGGTGAGGGTTGCTGGGTGGGGTGGGGGTGAAAGAGGTTGGCTGGCGGGGACCCCACCCTCCTGCTTGATTGAATGGTTCCCTCCCCCCTCTATCAAACTGACCACAGGAGAAGGCACAAGATTCAATTCAGCTTCAATGGTGTCAATTGAGTGCTCTGCAGATTAATGTAGATAAATCTAAAGAGCTACTTTCATATAGCAATGGGCTGTATATGTGAACCTCTTGCGTCAATGGTCAACTGGTAGAGGTTGTAGAGTGTTTCAAGTATCTCGTAAAATATATAAAACAGAAGCTAAACTTCACAGAGAATACCAACTGTACCTTTAAAAAGGCTGGTCAGCGTCTGTTTATAATTAGGAAACTGTAAGGGTTTGGAGTGGATCGAAATGTTTTAGAGAAGGTATACAAAAGTCTGTTAGAGAGTATTTTAGCATTCAACATGACAAACTGGTATGGTAACCCAAGTGTGAAATGCAAAAGAAGCTGACCAGAATTGACAACATTGCAGGTAAAATCATTGGTGGACATTAGATACAGCTCGATAACTTATTTAACAACACAGTTAAAAGGAAAGCTCAGTCTATTCTCAGTGATCCCTCCCACACTTTATTTCACCAGTTTTGGCCTCCTTCGGGCTGGCATTTTAGAATGCCTACTGCCAGGAAAAATCTGTTCAAGAGGTCTTTTATTCCCAGAGCCCACAACCTTACTAAATAACAATGTAAATTTAACCTACTGTTTGTATTTATTTTAACTGCAGTGTGCTTTAATGGCAGAGTGTAATGTGTTATGTTTGTATAGTATGGATGTATATTATATAGGTGCAAATGTGTAAATGGAGGTATGCATGAAATATTCACTGTTTTTAACTAATGATTGTGCGTTATACTGATGGTAAAGGCAAAGACAAATTTCACTTTTGCGTGATCAATTAATCTCTATTCTACCCACTTGTTTCTTTACTTATCCCATTACCATCCCTTTTCACGGTGCACCATCATCCCTTTTGACATTTTATCACACCTTTCTTCCACAGTCATATTTGCTTTTTTCTCCTCCCCCCACTTTGTACTTAAATAAAACCTGTTCCAGATGTAACATTTTTCAATTCTGATGAGAAATCACTGACCTCGAGCATTAACTATTTCTCTCTCCACAACTGATGCCTGACCTGAGTATATCCAGCACTGTCTGTTTATATTTCAAACTTACAGAATCTGTAGTATTTCCCCTTTGTATTAGTATAATATTCATCTGGCTTTGGCACTTTTGCCACAGGAGAGAAGTGCTATATTTTTGTTTAGCTCCTCTAGTTTTCTCCCATCTCTATGTTCTTCCTGTGATCAGGTACAAGAACGCTTCCCGAGGTTTACATAGAACATAGAACAGTACAGCACAGAACAGGCCCTTCGGCCCTCGATGTTGTGCCAAACAATGATCACCCTACTCAAACCCACGTATCCACCCTATACCCGTAACCCAACAACCCCCCCTTAACCTTACTTTTTTTAGGACACTACGGCAAATTTAGCATGCCCAATCCACCTAACCCGCACATCTTTGGACTGTGGGAGGAAACCGGAGCACCCGGAGGAAACCCACGCACATACGGGGAGGACGTGCAGTCTCTGCACAGACAGTGACCCAGCCGGGAATCGAACCTGGGACCCTGGAGCTGTGAAGCATTTATGCTAACCACCATGCTACCGTGCTGCCCCACTTTCCTTCCTTATGCCAGAACTTTCCTTCTCGGGTTGGGAAATCAACATTGGGACCATCCCTGCAGTTCGGGTTGACGGGGTAGTCAAAGCCTGCAATTTTTACCAGGGAGGGCTACTAATTTGCTGGAGAGCAGGTGGGGTGGTCAATTAGCAGCTATGGGAATGGAAACAGGAATGAGATACAGGCCTTGTTTAAACACATTGTGGCAGCCATTATAGCACCAGACAAGGGGCACCAGACAAGGGGCTTCAATTCCGGCCTTGGGTGACTGTCTCTGTGTGCAGTTTGCACTTTCTCCCCATTTCCTCCGGGTGCTCCAGTTTCCTCCCACAGTCTAAAGATGTGCAAGTTAGGTGGGTGTTATGGAGATACGGGGATAGGGCAGGGGATTATGATGGGGGAATGGGCCCAGGAAGGGTACTCTTTCAGAGGGTCGGTGCAAACTTGATGGGCCAAATGGCCTCCTTCTGCACTTTAGGAATTCTACGGAAAAGAAGCAAATACCAGAGGAAGTTAAGTAATTTACCTACGCAAGGACACATTCTAAACACTTAAAATTCAGGCAGGATGATAATGGAACTGTATTCAAAGGATAAAGATCAAACATTTAAAGCATAACTTGCATTTTTACAGATGATGTCACTCTTGGTACCAGCTGTGAACTCAAGTCTTCTGACCCAGAAATGGGGATGCTATTATATGAGCCAAACTGACATGCACAATCCTTCATTTGTGTAATCTTGAACAAGCCAATGCTTATTCATTTAATTTTTAATTTTTTCAATTAAGCGGCATTTTAGCATGGCCAATCCACCTACCTTGCACATCTTTTTGGGTTGTGGGGTGAGCTGCCGTGCCGCCCAAGCAAATGATTATTATGTGTATGTAAAATGGCAGCAACCCCAGAATTCATGCAAAGGAAGATGGACCAAAAAGCAAGATAGGTATGAAAAGGGTTATTTAGTAAACTTCTGAAGGTTGCTCCAGTGTAGCCTTGTTTACTAATTTAATCCATATTAGAGTAATGACATGTTTTTACTGTGTCACTAATTGACTGAGATCTACAGGAGAGTATTTGACTGCAGCCAATTAATTATACAGCACAACCATTTTCTCAGTGAGACACTGTTAGAAGCTATTAGCTCAAGTTTTACTTTAAAAAGAATTCCACAAAACTACAATGGTCTTTTGTTTTGGGCAGGACAGGTAGATGCCATTTTCTTATTCCTGACTTTGTACTCAATTACAGTACGTACTATGCACCGCTTTGTTCACTCTGGAGTTTACATATGGCGTTCTTCAATTCTGCTATCTGGCATTGGTATCCCTCTGCCATTTCTTTCCAATTGTTGTTTGGTGTCCCTTGACAATTCTTGGACAATTCTCGGTAATCCTCCAGCACCTTGTTGAGCTAATAAATAAACCAAGAGGTTAAATTAGCATTTACTGATGCTGAGTTATAACAGTTGACAGAAAAAAAGACAGCAAATGCAAAATCTTTTCAATCTGACTGCTGTGTAATGGCTCATTCACAGCTTTACATTCACCCATCAGTGTAACAGAGCAACAATTCTTACACTTGTGCTGGGATCACTGATCAATTGATATGGTTTATATCTGCACTTGATCAACACAACATATTGCTTCTAATGCACGACTGACACAATTTGGTCCATTTACAATCTAACTTTGAATACATAGCTAGAATGAGCCTTGGAGCAAATCTCAAGATTGAGAATAGTGGTTTGCACTGCTCTGCATGGACTGACAACATGTAGGAGTAAGGGAGCGATCAACCTACGTGGTTGGATTTTGCAGGATCAATTGAAAATGAACTGTCAAGAGGATAGTTTGTCCGGCATATATGGACAGATTTTGGGGGAGGAGCTGCTCTGAGTGAAGCGGACGAAGACCAAATGGGAGAAGGAGTTGGGACACAACCCCCCTCACCCCCCCATACTTCATCGGCCTTTCTCCCCCCCCCCCCCCCCCCACTCCCCCCCCCCATTTTGTTGTTCGGGCTCCATCTTGGGCCTCGTCTTCATTGTAGATGCTGTAGGCCCTCTTTCGTTTTGGATTTGATACGGTTGCCCTTAGGGCTTTGTTTAGCCCCCCCTGTCTTTTTCTGTGTCCCCTTCTGATGTTTCCCTGAGTTCCTCCCTTGCTGCCTCTCTGCTCCCCTCCTTGTTCCTATTTGCTCTGTGTGGTCCTATCTGCCCTCACTGGCCCCACCGCCCCCTTCCTTCCTATCCGCTATTGGCCTTGAACAGGTCTTGGAACAGACTGATGAATAGCCCCCATGTTTTGTGAAAGCCTTTGTCCGACCCTCGGATGGTGTATTTGACTTTCGCCAGATGGAGAAATTCTGACAGGTCTGGCAGTCAGTCCACAGCTGCAGGTGGTGCTGCTGATCGCCAGCCGAACAGGATACTCCAGCATGTGATTAGGGAAGCAAAAGCATGGGTGTCGACCATCCTCCTCATATGAAGTTCTGGCTGGTCCAAAACTGCCACTCTCATGCATGACTCCACCCTCACCTCCACAACCTTGGTCATCACCTCGAAGACGACTGTCCAGGACCCAAAAGGTCTGGGGCAGGCCCAGAATATGTGGGCATGGTTGGCTGAGCTTCCCTGGCACTGTTCACTCTTGTCCTCCACCTCCGGGAAGAACTTGTTCATCGGGTTTTGGTTAGGTGGGCTCTGTGCACCACTTTGAACTGCATGAGGCTTAGCCATGTGCAGGAGGAGGTGGAGTTGGCCCTCCTCAGTGCTTCACTCCAGAGTCCCCACCCTACGTCCATCCCTAGTTCGTGCTCTCATTTGTCTTGCTCCATCTAGTGGTGTCCTCGCCCTTTTTAACAGTCGTCCATAAATGTCCTCACAGTTCCTCTTCTCCATACCGTCCGTCTCCAGCAATATGTCTCTCAGGGCCCTAGTGTACCTCGCCATCTCCTTGTGAAGAAAGTTTTTGATTTGTAAATGTCGGAGCTCCTATCCATTCGGTAGCTCCAATCTTTCCGTCAGCTCGTCCTGGGTTGCAAGTCTATCCCCAATGTAGAAGTCCCTAATCGCTGGCATCCCTCTGTCCTCTCTTCACTTCTTAAAAGTGGCGTCTAGCATGGCTAGGAATGGTGGGAATTTGTGGTTACCGCAGACGGGGTCCATGGTGAACACCTCGGTTAAGCCGAAGTGTTGTCTCATCTGGTTCGAAGTTTTAAACATGGCTACCACCCTGGGCTAGATGTATACATTGCTGGGGAGATGGGAGTGCTGTCGTGGCTAGGACTCAGAGGACCGTTCCTGCACAGCAGGATTTCTCCAATTTCACCCATTCCTTGCTAGGCTCCCCTACCCATTCCCTCACTCTTTCGGCTGTGCAAGGTGATAGTATTGCAGGTTCGGAAAGGCCAGGCCGCCCATTTTTCTTCTCCTCTGCAGTGTATTTTTGGGGATTCTTGGATTCTCCACGCGCCCCCCCCCCCCCCCCCAATCACACACACACACATGCACAATTATCATTTTATCTATTCCTTGGAAAAAGGCATTGGGGTTGAAGATCAGTATGGATCTAAAGAGGAAGAGGAATCTTGGAAGTATATTCATCTTGATTGTCTGCACCCTCCGTGCCAGGGAGAGCAGGTGTGCATCCCATCTCTGTAGGTCCGTATTAGCTTCCCCCACCAGACTGGTCAGATTCCATTTATGGATCCATGTCCAGTCATGGGCTATCTGAATCCCCAGGCAGCCGAATTTGTTTTGGGCTGGTTTGAATGGCAGACGCTCCAGCTCCGTCCCTCCCCGTTACCTTGCTCTTGCCCAGGTTGAGTTTGTAACCTGAGAAGGCCCCGAACTCCTCCAGGAGCCTCATGATTTCCTTCAAGCCGTTCCGTGGGTCTGAGTTGTGAAGAAGCAGGTGCTCTCTGCTTCCTCTTCGGATACCCTTCCAGCCTTTTGCGTCTTGAAGAGTGATCGTCATGGGTACAATTGCCAGGGCGGACAGGAGCAGGGACATTGGGCTTCCCTGTCTGCCACCTCTGTGCAGCTGGAAGTATTCAGAGCTGGTGGTGTTGGTCCAAACACTCACCGTGGGGGCTTTGTACAGGAGTTTCACCCATGAGGTGAACCCCGTCCCTAGCCCAAACCCCTCCAGTACCTCTATGAGGAACTTCCATTCGACTCTGTCAAAGGCCTTTTCTGTATCCAGGAAGACAATCACCTCTGGTGTTCTCTCCCCGGATGGGGTTAGTGTCACATTCAGCAGCTATCTGATGTTCGCAGTTAGCTGTCTGCCCCTGACAAAGCCCGTTGGGTCCTCCGCGACCACTTCTGGGACACAGTCTTCCTGTCTCTTGGCCAAGACTTTGGTGAATTTATTTGCATCTACTTTGAGCAGCGAAATGGGTCTATACGATCCGCATCCCATCAGGTCTTTGTGTTTCTTGGGCATCGGTGTATATGGTGGTCGGTGTTAGTGTAGGAGGCAGGGATACCTTTGCTAGTGAGTCTGCGAATATCACCCGTAAGTGCAGGGCCAGATCTGGTGCAAATTCTTTATAGACGTCTGCCAGGAACCCATCGGGTCCCGACGCCTTCCCCGTCTGCATGGAGCTGATGCTCTCCATGACCTCGCCCAGTCCTACTGGTGCTTCCAGTTCCCTCTGCCTATCGTCCCCACAATTGGCATGTCCAGTCCATCGAGGAACCATTTCACCCCCGAGTCCCCGTCAAGGGACTCAGAGGTGTACAAGCCCCCTGTAGAAAGCCTCAAATGCTTGGCTAACCTTTTTTGGATCAGCTACCAGTCCGCCTCTGCTATCCTTCGCCTGCGTTATCTCCCTCGTGGCTGCCTGCTTTCTTAGCTCGTGAGCCAACAGGCTGCTAGCCTTCTCTTTGTGTTTATAAAAGGTCCCCTATGTCTGGCAGAATTAGTGCACTGCCTTCCTGGTGGATAGCAGGTTGAAGTGCATTTGTAGTTTTTTCCTCTGTGGACAGGGCCTCGGAGTACCTTCAATTGTTCCCTGGCCACTCTCTCTTCCCTATCTTCACATGCCTTGAAGGCTACAATCTCTCCCCTAATCACCGCCTTCAGTGCCTCCCAGAACGTGGATGATGAGACTTCTCCATTCTGGTTGCTAGTGATGTACTCACCTATGGCCTGCAATGTTTTTTTGGCAGAATACCTTATCGGCAAGAGCTCAGTGTCCAACCCCCATGCCGGGCGTTGGGCACGACCGTTTCCAACATCCATGCGGGGCGTTGGGCACGACCGTTTCCAACCTCCATGTGGGGCGTTGGGCACGACTGTTTCCAACCTCACGTTCATGTAATGTGGAGCGTGTTCGGAGATTACAATCGCAGAGGATTCTGCTCTTACTATGTCTGGAAGCACCAATTTCCATACTGCAAAGAAATCGATGGAGGTGTATACCTTGTGTACCAGTGAAAAGAATGAGAATTCCTTCTCACCAGGATATAGGAACCGCAAGGGTCCTCTGCCCCCATCTACTCCATGAATGTTCCCAGTTCCCTAGCCACGCCTCTTTTTTTTCCGTGTTTTGGGGTTTGATCGGTCTTTCAATGGTCCTGTACATGGTTAAAGTCCTCCCCCATGATTAATCGGTGTGTGTTGATGGTGGAGATTTCTGCCATGGTCTTCTTTATAAAATCCGTGTTGTCCCAGTTGGACGTGTACACGTTTGCCAGGGCTACAGGTGCCCCGTCTAGGACACCGCTGACCATGATGTACCATATCCCTAGGTCCGTAACCGTCCTTGTCGCCGTAAACACAATCCTCTTACTAATCTGTATGGCCACCACCCTAGCCCTGTAACATGAATGATATGTCTGTCCCATCCAGCTCTTCCTTACCCGAAGTCAATCCTTCGCCATCAGGTTCGTCTATTGAAGGAAGACGGTGATAGCTTTCAAACTTCTCAAATGGGCAAAGACTCTGAATCTTTTCACTGGGCCGTTAAGTCCCCTAACATTCCAGATGACTATCCTGGTGGGGGATTTCTGTCGTCCCCCCCCCCCCCCCCCCCCCCCCAACTTCCTGCAGGATCAACCATATTTACCTGGTGAATGTGCCCCTGCATTCCGGGATTTACCTTTGTCAGGGGGCTATCCAAAATGGCTGTGGTCACCATTCTCAACATGAGGCCGGGCCCCTGCGCTACGGGATTTCCCTTTGTCCAGGGGCACCGAACATGGCCGCCAACTATGTGTACGCCACGTGTGTGCCCCTGCGCTCCGGGGTTTCCCTTTGCTTAGGGAGCCTCCAAGGTGGCGCAATCTTGTTCCTTCAAGCTTACCACCCAATTAGAGACTCATTCCTTTCTTTTCCTTGTTTTCCCCTTGTGTTTCCTTTTCCCCTCGTTACTCCCCCATCTGCCCATTACATTCCCCATCCCTGCCACCCCATGGTGCCAGACGCTCCCTCTCTTCCAGGAGTTGAGTCTCAGCCCCCTTTGCTACTTCCTGTGCTAGCTTTCTCCTCTAGTGTGGTGCCTCCCCCATTCTCCTGGGGCTGATCTCACCCCTTTCCCATGTCCGCTAAATACCTGTTCCCTTTGTCTCTGCCTCCGCCTCACCTGCGTTCTGTTGCCCTTACCCTTCCCTGCGATCTGACCTTTCTGTTCAAAGTGAGGCTGTATAGTCCTCCGCAAACAGTGTGCATCTATCATAGTTCATTTTTCTCCCCTCATTCCTCCTCTTCTTCACCCTCAGCGTTGCCTTGTCTGCCCCTTCTCCAGGCCGTTTGTCCTAACAAACTCCTCCACCTCTGCTGGGATGTTGAAATAATGTTCTTTATTTTGGAACATGATCCAGAACCTGGCTGGGAACAGCATTCCAAATCTCACTCCGTTCTTGTACAGGGCCGATTTTGTCTGGTTGAACTTGGCCATGTGCTTTTCCTCAGGGTAGTGTCCTAGGCCCAACCATCTTCAGCTGTTTCATCAACGATCTCCCTTCCATCATAAGGTCATAAGGCTATGTTCTGGAGGAAAGTCACTTGATGTGCGTCGGCTGAGCACAGCACCTTCACCGGAAGTCCCCATCTCAATTGATTTGGATGTTAAAATCCCCCAATAATACCAGCCGGCGTTCATTACATATTTGTCTAGTTTCTGCATTAGTACATTCTTTTTTTTTGGAAATGTTTTTTATTGAGTTTTCATATTTTATATCCTACAAATTATTAGAAAAAAAACACGCAAAAATTAACATGTATATTTACAGGCAAGCATCTTCATAATAACAACTGTGGTCACCCCCTTTAACCGGCATACATATTTTACATTCCCCAATATGGCCGAGGCACATGTTTATAGGCATTTATTTACAATTTGGTTTTGGGCCTTAGCTTGCCATCAGACTGTCGCTTGCGGCTTTGTCCTTCACATTCTTCACGTCACAGCTGCTACCAGGAAACCCATATACAATTCCCATTCCAGTCTTAAATATTTTTCTATTTTTAATTTTACTCATTTCCTGCTGGGAATGTAAACTTGCAAAATTTACTTCATAGTTTGGTGTACTGAGTGTTATGGAATGAACTTTGCATACCTGCTTAAGATTATCTCTGAATTGGATCTGTCGAATGGTATTGGTATTCAGGTACACTACTGTTACTGCCATTTACAATGATATTAGGTTCAGTATTAGCTGCTGCTCTATAATATAGTAAGAAGTCTTACAACACCAGGTTAAAGTCCAACAGGTTTGTTTCAAACACGAGCTTTCGGAGCACGGCTCCTTCTTCAGGTGAGCCGTGCTCCGAAAGCTCGTGTTTGAAACAAACCTGTTGGACTTTAACCTGGTGTTGTAAGACTTCTTACTGTGCTCACCCCAGTCCAACGCCGGCATCTCCACATCATGGCTCTATAATATGGCCTTACCTTCTGTTCTAGAGCGTTATTTTCCATTTGCATTCTTTCAAGGGCATTACTTAATGCTTGATTCTGCTCCGTTGAGGCACGATAATCCTTCAGCTCCATATTCAGATAGTGTACTTGAGTTCGGAATGCCTCCAGCTCCTGTGGATAACATTCAACTTCACAATAATACAGTGCCTTTTTTATTTTATATCCCCATCAGTCTCGTCCTCTCCCATCTCCAGAACACTACTGAGGTACAGTTCCATTTGCAAATCAAAATAATAAGGACTGACAGGATATTTGACCATAAGGAATCTTAACTTTCCCTTGTCCAACAGCTCTATTGGTGCACATTTCAACAGAAATTATTGGCCTGTAGATATCAACATTTCCTCCCTCTCTATCTCAGGGGGATTGTGCCGATTTGAAAACACCAATCGTTATTTGGTGTTAGTCGTTAAATAAGTAGATTATTAAGACAAATGTTACAGAATGTGCTATGAGTACTGTCACTGTGTTTCCAAAAAACAGAATTGTATAAAAGGTGGGAATACTTGTGAATGAAATAACTGGAATTTGAGCCGTTGGTCTCCTGACGTTGGGGAAAACATCTTAAATATGTTGTTATGCCACTGTTAATAGATCGAGGTTATTGTTTTAATGTCTGGCTCCACTGGCTGCAAGCTCCTGGTCCTGACCTTTAATCATCTCAGTAATGGTATACCACTGCACTTCACTGACCTCCTTCGGTTCTTTTCTCTGATCCACTGATACTCAGCATTACCTTCACTCCTGTTTCCCACCCACTTCACTCCAATATTGGCAACTGTTCTTCTAGCCTCTATACCCCTACCATCCGGAACTGCCTCCTTTCAAAAGCTCTGATTTTAAAAATCTCTTCACCTGCTCGTCCAACCCAATTCCCTAAACCCATCCCCTTGTTTTCCCTTCCCTCTCAGAGCTCCTTACTGATCTTCATGCACTGTTAAAAGTTGGGCTGTCTTTCTATATAAATGCATATTGTAAAATTTTGAAATAAGTAAATATTGTTGAAGAATCTCAGTGAGGTTTCCAGCCCATTGATCAGAATAGAAAAATCAGGACATGCTATTATTTGTGGGATTGCTTAAATCACCATCATTTAGTTTGAAGATAAGAGGACACTTAAGTGGAATGGGAAACATGAAAACATTCACAACTGGAGCTTTGAAATAAATGAGTATGTTGCCTTACTTATAATTTTAATATCTTGAATTTTTGTCATAGTGCCTGCTGGAGCACATCATTTCTGCCCTTTATTAATTTTCTGATCGCCACTCAATACTTTACAGGTCATTCTATGTATTTGCATTATACAGTTTTTCCTCATTTCTTATTAAATGCTGTTCACGCATTATCTTTCAGTGCTGAGAAAGGATTGAGAATTTACTGTCAACTGACTCGTGTTTCTCCAACGGATTCTGCCTGATCTGTCGAGTGTTTCCAGCATTTTCCGTTCCTGTTTATAATTTGATTGAACTCACCTGAATTCAGTTTTACTATCCAAGCAGCAATACCTTGCATTTATATAGCATCTTTAGGATAGTAAAATATCCCACAGCACTTGTTACATCAGGGGATGAAATTGAATGTCAGCAATGGGGGCTCACCCACCCCTGGAGAACCAACGAGAGCCCAGCATTGCCTTTTTGGAGAAGGCCCGCCAAAACCAAATGCCCAGCAGACAATTAACTGGCTTGCAGCAGGACTTCCCTGGAATTTGGGACCCCCGGCATTGAGAATCCAGCTCCCAGAGAACTATCAGCGAATCAGAGGTTTACAGATCTTTATTATCCAACAGTGTTAACAGGAGCAGCCATAGCTGCTGATAATGCAACTACCAGTGGCCCAAGATCACGGAGAAGCTCAAAGCACAGGTGTGTGAAGGCAGATAGAGGTCGTGGAAAGAGCGGGGATCAAAACAGCGGGAAATTATTGTAAAAGATTCTTAGAGATAGGATTTACTCACATTTGGAAACAAATGGACTTATTAGTGATGGACAGCATGGTTTTGTGAAGGGGAGGTCGTGCCTCACTAATGTTTTCGAGTTTTTCGAGGAAGTGACAAAGATGATAGATGAGGGAAAGGCAGTAGATGTATACATGGACTTCAGTAAAGCCTTTGACAAGGAACCTTGGGGTAGACTGGTACAAAAGGTGAAATCTCATGGCATCAGAGGAGAGCTGGCAAGTTGGATACAGAACTGGCTTGGGCACAGAAGATAGAGGGTAGCAGTAGAAATGTGCTTTTCTGAATGGAAGGCTGTGACTAGCGGCGTTCCACAGGGATCAGTTCTGGATTTTTGAAGGGCTTGTTCCTGTGCTGTATTGTTCTTTGTTTTGTCTGTAATGTCTTACAGCAGATTGTACAGTAGAATTGAAAACAAAATTTTAAAACATTCCATGCTCTCTTTAAGATTACCTTTATCATTATTTTACATGTTTTCTAAACTGCTTCACATCACCAAAAAATGGTTCAACAACAGATCTTGCCATCCTGCTGGTCGAACTCCCAACTACAATGTCAAATAGAACACAAGAATATAAAAAGGAGAAACAGGAGTATGCCATTCAGCCCCCCCGAGCCTGTTGAGCCAGACAATAAAATTATGGCTGCTCATTGTCTTAAATCCATTTTGCTATCTACCTCCCATTATCCTTGACTTCCTTGTCAATCAAAAAATTGTCTAACTCCGACTTCAAGAATTCCAAACACTAACAACACCCAGAGATGAAATTTCTCCTCATCTCGTCTTAAACTGGAGACCACTTATTTTCAAACTGTGCCCCCTAATTCTAGATTTCCCCATGAGGGGAAACATCTTCTCAGCATCCCACTGCCAAGCCGCCACAGAATCTTACATGTTTAAATATCACCTCTCATTCTTTGAAATTCCAATGAGTATGGGCCCAACATGCTCAAACCTTTCTCATAAGACAACCCTTCATCCCAGGAATCAGCTTAGTAAATATTCTCTGAACTGTCTTAAGTAAGGATACCAAAACTGCACACAGTACTCTAGGTGTGGTTTCATCAGTGCCCTGTCCGGGTGCAGCAAGACTTCCCTACTGTTGGGATCATTCCAGAATCTAGGGGATTTTGGCAGGTTACAACAAAAGTTTCCTTTTTTTAAATTCATTTAGGGCACTTGGGCATCGCCGGCTGGGCCAGCATTTATTGTCCATCCCTAATTGCCCTTGAACTGAATGCTCGGCGACATTGCTGTGCATATGGAGTCACATGTAGGCCAGACCAGGTAAGGACGACTGATTTCCTTCCCTAAACCTAAAGGACATTAGTGAACTAGAAGGATTTTTACAACGATTGACAATGGTTTCATAGTCATCATTAGTCTTTTAATTCCAGATACACTATCTCTGCAGCCACTTCTTTGAAAATTGTAGCACGCAGGTTATCAGGTTCAGGGGACTTGTCAGCCTCAAGTCCCATTGGTATTGCCATTATGTTTTTTCTACTGATAGTGAAAGATTGCTCCAAGTTCACCTCTCCCTTTTGCCTCTTGATTTTCAACTATTCTGGTGATAATTTTTGTCTTACTCTGAAAAATGATGCAAAATGCTTATTCAAAGCCCCTGTAATTTCCTCGTTTCTCATGAATAATTCCTTAGTCTCACCCTTTAAGGGACCAATGCTCACCTTAGTTACTGGGTGAAGTTTAAACTCAATCATGATTATTGCAGCACATTTCTTGCAAGCCTCATTACTTCTTACTGCATGCTCTGTCCAACTGCGTGTAGCTACTGTAAACTACTGCTAAAGTCTATAAACTATTCCCACCAATGACCTATTCCCTTTGCCATGTCTTATCTCCATCCAAACAGATGCTACATCTTGACTGTCTGAATTAAGATCATTCCCACTATTGTACTGATCTCATCTTTTATTAACAGAGCTACCCCACCTCCTTTTCCTGACTGTGTGAAATATCAAACACCTTTGAACATTCAAATCCCTGCCTCGGTAATCTTGCAACCATGGGCTGGATTTTCCCCGACCCGGCGGAGTGGGGGGGCCCGGCGGAGTGGGGGGTCCCGACGGGATGGAGTGGCATGAACCACTCCGGTGTCGGGCCGCCCCAAAGGTGCGGAATTGTCCACACCTTTAGGGGCCAAGCCCTCACCTTTAGGGGCTAGGCCCGCGCCAGAGTGGTTGGCGCGCCGCCGGCCGGCGGAAAAGGCCTTTGGCGCCATGCCAGCCAGGGCCGAAGGGACTCTGCTGGCCAGCGGAAGTCCGCGCATGCGCAGGAGCGTCAGCTGACGTCAACCCCGCACATGCGCAGGGGGTCACCTCTGTGTCGGCCATCAGGCTGATGCCCGACGTGGAAGAAAGAGAGTGCCCCCACGGCACAGGCCCACCCGTGGATCGGTGGGGCCCGATTAATGGGTCGGATATAATTGACATAATAGAGATATGGGGCTGGATTCTCCGACCCCCCCCGCCGGGTCGGGGAATAGCCGGGGGCCGGTGTGAATCGGCCACTGTGGGGGCACCCCCGGGCCAGATCGTCCTGCGCCCCCCCCCCCCCCCCCCCCCCCCCCCCCCAGGTCCCTGGAGCCCACCTGTGCCGCCCGGTCCTGCCGGTAAATACCTTGTTTAATTCACGCCGGTGGGACCGGCATAACAGCATCGGGACTTCGGCCCATCGCCGGCTGGAGAATCGCCGGGGGGGGGGGGGGGCCGTCGATATGCGCGGCGCGATTCCCGCCCCCGCCAAATATCCGGTGCCGGAGAATTCGGCGGCCGGCGGGGGCGGGATTCACACCGGCCCCCGGCTATTCCCCGACCCGGCGGGGGGGGTCGGAGAATCCAGCCCCATATCTCTATTATGTCAATTATATCCGACCCATTAATTGTTTCTTGTGCTATTAATTCATCCATTGTGTTAGAACTGCACTGGGCATTCGGCTAAAGATCATTTAATTACATCTTATTATCTTTTTTGGTTACTCTGACCTTATTTGCTGGTCTCTTCCTGTCATATTCTGGTAAGCTTTACCTGTATCATTACCCAGCATATCCTTCTCTTCAATTTTCCAAATCTCCCCTCAACCCTACTCATTTAGTTTAAAGCCCTCCCTACAACCCTTGTTATACGATTTGCCAGGACACTGGTCCCGGCATGGTTCAGATGAAGCCATCCCAATGATATAGCTCAATGCTGGTGCCAGTGCCCATGAATCAAAATGGACCAATTTCCCTACATTCCTACCTCCTCTGCTCGTACTTTTATCTGCTGGGCATTATCCAGGGCTGCTTCAAAGTACTCCCGGTTTTTAATTTCTTCATCAAGTCTTAGCTGTATGCTCTCCAATGTCGTTTGACCCCTTTTCATTTGCTGTTGAAGGTAATGCAGAGATCAATATCAGTGTTAGATCCAAACTCCTTTTAAAAATGCCTCATCACCATTCTCCCAAAAATGATTTCTCTACTATCCCGTTGGCATGGACTCCTGTTGAGGTATGTTCCACAGCTGCATTATGGCTGAGACCAGCTCTGAACCCCTCCAATATCAATAAAGGAGGATGGCCGAGCAATCCATATCTCAATCCTTGGCAAATTTGTTTCTCCATCTGGTTAACCCCAGATGAGGGCACCGAGGCCAATTAATATGTCTCAACTTACGTCTGGCTGACATCAGCATTTTTCAATATACATCAGAAATTGAATCTGCACCTTCTGGTCCGGTTGTTCAGATCGGGCAGTTGCATTTTCTATTTTGGCTACATTATTAATCATGTACAACTGAGAGTGTGAAGAACAAACAATTATTCTAACTTCCACCTACTGAGTTGTCAAATGTATGTCTGAAGTGTATACTTCATGCTGACAATATAACTCTTTGATAATGGTTCCTAATGCACCACTGATTATACATCAAGCATCGACTTCCTTGTCAGACAAATCCTTTTTGTAGATCAGAGTAAAATCCCACACTCACCTCCTGAAAATCCTGATCCTTACTCACAGCACTGATCACCTCATGACTTTTGGCTTTAAGTTCTTTGTACTTCCGCTTCAGTTTTATGTAATCTGTCTCCATACTGGCGACCTGTACAGGGAGATAGTGCACGTTAGAGAAAATACCAGCTTTCTTTACAAGGAAAGGAAAAGATGAGAACGACGACCATGGTAACATGGCAGCAAAGTATATTTACATAACCAAAATGAATTAATAAATTACAACTCATTTCATCAACTATTCTATTTCTAGCACCGAGCCTCCTTAGGCATAATGCAACCCAAGTATGATCCCTCAACAACAACACAAGCTTTCCTGTTAATGTACCTCATCCCTAGCATTGAACACACCCACTATGGTGTCTAAATTCTAATATAACCTTTGCTACAAACACCAAACCCCACACAGAATTATCCCACTATAATGTCCTAAAGCCAAAATAGAACCCTACGATTCAACACAGTACAAATCTGCCATAATGACCATCCCAACTCGCAGCCTTCTTTGCTGCAGCCTAATGGCTGTCTGAGCCCCAGAATGGGCCAAATAGCTACTTTCTGAGCTGTAAACAAGATTCTCCAGTAAAAAAAGGAAATAAAATGCAAATAACACAAATAATTTTGGCAATCAATGCAATGATCTTCCTGTTCCCCAGTGAATCAGCTTCAGGTTTCTTTCTTCTCGTTTTCAAATCCATCCCAGCCTTGCTCCAGCTATTTCAGCATTACCGCAACTTGTGCTGCATCGATCCTCTGCTTTCTATACTATCTACATTGCTGACTCTGCATTACTAGTCATCCTATATACCATTAACCTTTGGTGAGCAATGTTTCAATTGTTAGATTCTTGCCCTCTGGGATTATTTTCCAAACAACCACTTTCTTAATTCCATCTCACTCCCTGTCTTCAGAATCCTCTGTGGTTTAACATGCAACTAACATTCACAGTCCAGTTTCACATATGAGGAACAGTACATTCGGCAAGGTACCAGAGGATAGTAGATTCTAGTTAATAATAGAAGAAAAGTTGGCATGAGAAAATTATGTTCAATACAGATGCAAATTTAAAAAGTATCCTATTTGGATGCAGAACTGGCTCGGTCACAGAAGGCAAGTAAAAGAAGAAGGGTGTTTTTCTGAATGGATGGTTGTGACTAGTTGTGTTCTGCAGGGATCTGTGCTGGGGCCTCTGTTGTTTGTAGAATACATAAACGATTTGGAAGAAAACGTAGCTGGTCTGATTAGTAAGTTTGCGGATGACACCAAGATGGTGGAGTGCAGATAGTGTTGAGGATTGTCAGGGGATACAGCAGGACAGAGATAGTTTGGAGACTTGGGCAGAGAAATGGCTAATGGAGTTTAATCCAGACAAATGTGAGGTAATGCATTTTGGTAGGTCCAACATAGAGGGGAAATATACTGTAAATGGCAAAACTCTCAGGAATATAGAAAGTCAGAGAGATCTGGGCATGCTAGTCCACAGATCTTTGAAGGTAGCAACACACGTGGATAATAATAATAATCGCTTCTGGTCATAAGTAGTCTTCAATTAAGTTACTGTGAAAAGCCCACGGTAGTTAAGAAAGCATACGGAATGCCTGCGTTCATTGGATGGGGCATCGAGTATAAAAAATGGCAAGTCATGCTGCAGTTGTATAAAACCTTGGTAAGGCCGCACTTGGAATATTGCGCACAATTCTGGTCGCCACACTACCAGATGGATGTGGAGGCTTTGTAGAGGGTGCAGAGGAGATTTACCAGGATGTTGCCTGGTCTGGAGGGTGCTAGCTATGTGAAGAGTGTGTGCTGGGACCACAACTTTTCACAATATACATAAACGATCTGGAAGAAGGAACTGAAAGCAATGTAGCTAAGTTTGCAGATGATACAAAGATCTGTAGAGGGACAGGTAGTATTGAGGAAGCAAGAGGGCTGCAGAAGGATTTGGACAAGCCAGGAGAGTGGGCAATGAAGTGGCAAATGAAATACAATGTGGAAAAGTGTGAGGTTTTGCACTTTGAAAGGAGGAATTTAGGCAGAGACTATTTTCTAAATGGGGAAATGTTTCGGAAATCAGAAGCACAAAGGGACTTGGGAGTCCTTGTTCATGATTCTCTTAAGGTTAATGGCAGGTTCAGTCGGCAGTTAAGAAGGCAAATGCAATGTTAGCATTCATGTCAAGAGGGCGAGAATACAAGACCAGGGATGTACTTCTGAGGCTGTATCAGACCCCATTTGGAGTATTGTGAGCAGTTTTGAAATGAAAAATGAAAATGAAAATCGCTCGTCAGGAGTAGGCTTCAATGAAGTTACTGTCAAAAGCCCCTAGTCGCCACGTTCTGGTGCCTGTTCGGGGAGGCTGGTACGGGAATTGAACCGTGCTGCTGGCCTGCCTTGGTCTGCTTTAAAAGCCAGCGATTTAGCCCAGTGTGCTAAACCAGCCCCTAAAATCGCTTATTGTCACAAGTAGGCTTCAAATGAAGTTACTGTGAAAAGCCCCTAGTCGCCACATTCCAGCGCCTGTTCGGGGAGGCTGTTACGGGAATTGAACTGTGCTGCTGACCTGCCTTGGTCTGCTTTCAAAGCCAGCAATTTAGCCCTGTGCTAAACAGCCTCATCAACCTCGGAGTTGGGCCCCATATTTAAGGAAGGATATGCTGGCACTGGAAAGGGTCCAGAGGAGGTTCACAAGAATGATCCCTGGAATGAAGAACTTGTCATATGAGGAACGGTTAAGGACTCTGGGTCTGTACTTGGTGGAGTTTAGAAGGATGAGGGGGGATCTTATTGAAACTTACAGGATACTGCGAGGCCTGGACAGAGTGGACGTGGAGAAGATGTTTCCACTTGTAGGAAAAACTAGAACCAGAGGCCACCATCTCAGACCAAAGGAACGATCCTTTAAAACTGAGATAAGAGGAATTTCTTCAGCCAGAGGGTGATGAATCTGTGGAACTTTTTACTGCAGAAGGCTGTGGAGGCCAAATCACTGAGTGTCTTTAAGACAGAGATAGATAGGTTCTTGATTAATAAGGGGATCAGGCATTATGGGGAGAAGGCAGGAGAATGGGGATGAGAAACTATCAGCCATGATTGAATGGCGGAGTAGACTCAATGGGCCGAGTGGCCTAATTCTGCTCCTATGTCTTATGGTCTTGTAATAGACTTGGACTGTTTTCATTAGAAAGACGGAGGTTGAGGGCTGACCTAATAACGGTCTACAAGATTGTGAGGGGCATGGATAGAGTGGATGGGCAGGCACTCTTTCCCAGGGTGGAGGGGTCAGTCACCAGGGAACATAGGTTTAAGGTCCATGGGGCAAAGTTTAGAGGAGATGTGCGAGGCAGGTATTTGATGCAGAGGGTGGAACGCGTTGCCCGGGGAGGTTATAGAAGCAGATACATTAACGGCATCTTGACAAACACATGGATAGGATGGGTATAAAGGGATACGGCACTGGGAAGTGCTGAGGGTTGTGGCAAAGGTTGGTATCATGACCGGTACAGGCTTGGAGGGTTAAAGGGCCTGTTGCTGTGCTGTATTGTTCTTTGTTCCAAGTGGTCAGACATAGGATGCAAATGTTATCAGCCTGCAGAGTGGGAGTTACAGATACACCCAGTAATAACACTGTCTCACTCAAGACTATTACAGTTAAATCAAGAGAGAACAAGGTTTGTGTCTTTTTTTCTTGAATAGACTAACCTTGGCTTTCAGTAATTCCTTCTCACAATCAGTGCTGTGCCTGTCATCTTTAGAGCGATTCTGGTATTCTTCTATAGCAGACTCAAGTGTCTCATTCCTTATCACTACATCTTCGAGTTCCTGTTGCAGCTTGTGCAGTCTACGCTGCAAATCATGGTTCTTGGTGTCGAGCCGATTAATCTCATGGTGGCACCTAGAACATAAAGCAGATGACAATGTTCTGCCTTGGCATTTTCAAAAATTCATGATTCTTCTTCTAAAGGTGTTCATTCTTGCTTTAGGAATGATTCACATGTGACACAGAAATCTCCACCAAGTGACCTTTCTTTATGTGTGATTTTATCGACAGAGGGTGGAATTTAATGCCCTCCCAAAGTCAGTTTGGAGGTGAGGGCAGCATTTAATTGAGTGGAAGGATGCCAGGTGGAGATTTTCTAGGGTACTTGGTGCCAGGGAAGGCTGGCTGCAGGCAACAATTCTGACAGACCTTCCCCATAGGAAGCTTCATAAAGTTCTCGTCAGCTCTCCAGCCATCAGACGAGATCATTAAATACCTCACGGAATATCGACAATGCATTCAACTGGCGGGATCAGCCAAGTCTGATCTTATTCCCACCAAGAATTTACATGCATGCACTTTGCAGCAGTGGTCACTGAATTATGACCAAGGTGGAGAACCAGAGTTAATTTTCCACACAATTCTACGATGCCCGCCAACATCAGGAATGGAATCTGAGAAACACGCCTCTACTGGGTTAAAAACCTTTGCCACTAAAAGATATATAACAACGACATTTAAGAAAGACTGGAATTCACATAGCACCCCATCACATCTTAGAAACCTTTCAAAGTGCTTCTCAATAGAATGTATTACTATGAAATGCATTGACTGCGATTATTTAGGAAAACACAGCATCCAGCATACTCCTAGATCATAGAAACTACCATGAAATTAATGACCCAATCAATCCATTCTTGGTGATGTAGATTGAGGAAGGGATGTTTGATCGGGTGTGGAGAGAAAACTATGCTATTTGAAAAATCTTGAGTTTTAAACATCCACCCCAACCACTAGCATGCAAAGGCAGTTAAATATCCCATCTGAAGGATGGCATTTGTACAATTGAACACTCCCTAGGTACTGTGCTTAATCATCAGCCTCGATTATGTGCTCAAAACTACAAAGGAGTGCTGAATCAAATGCATGGACTCAGAAATATGTGATCAATTTATTCTGGCAAATTGTCATTGCTGAGTGAAAGGTTTGCAAATTGCAATGTTATCACACATCGTGCTGCAATAGGACCCACGTTATGATCCTTTCCCAAAAGATACTGTTCCATCCTTGGAGTTTGTCTGAGTGAAACTCAAGGAAAACTGGAAGCATCAGGAAAGGATATAGGACTCAAGCGCAGGGGAAATTGTTGATATTGTGGAAGAGATTCACATGATAATAATCTAAGGCAATAGTATTAGAATCTTCTTCACGATTCTCCCACAGATTACCTGGAATGGAGGGTTGGGGCAAGGATTATTGCACTTACAGACTGATCAAGATGCAGGAGATGTTTGATTTACTTAGCTTATCCACCCACACAAATATTGACATTTCTTGATCTTGTGATCCAATTGCAATGCCGTCAGGAATCTTAAGCTCTTGGTAGGGTCACCCACAACGCTATGTCGGACGGGAGGAACCAGCAAAAGTGCAATCCAAAACAAGTCTTTAACGGTAGCTCAGGTGGAAGATATTTATATGGTATCAACGGCTGTGATGGTGGGATGAAGGCTGCAGCAGTTGGGAGATCCCCAGTCGTTGAGGTTCCCTTCCACTGGAACTGGACTTACCCTCTGTTGAGGACAGTGTGTCTGCAGATGTGCAATGGCACCCCCACGTTAAAAGATGTCCCGCACCAGGCGTCCACCTAGAGGAGACCAGCACACCCCTCACACAGACAAGCCCTGTGGCGATTAGCGGGCGGTGACAGGGACAGGACCGTGAGATTTAGAAGTCCCTAGCTTCGGACCAGCATGTAGGCAGTGGAGTTTGTTTCAGTCATCTCACTCTTGGAATAGGAGTAGGAGAGCATTTGGCAGCTTTCTTCATGACTGAGCAGCCCTCTTCAGGATCCACTCTGCTCATTCTCCATGGGTAACGGCAAGAAAACATAGCTTGTTCCGTCCCCAATCTGGCCGGAAAAGTGCATTCAGCAGGTTCATCTATCTGTGGTCAGAAGATCCGGCTCTAGGATTGGGCTCATCAGCCATGCATAAACCTACAGAACCCGTGACCAGTAACATGGAGCTTCTTAGGAGAACAGTCATACTCGTTAGCGAGTCATCGCTGAAGAAGAAGATGATCCAATTGACTTGTCAGTTTATGCTTTTTATCTACTGTACCCTATCTGGTTCATATGTTGATCATTGTTTGTGGAAAAATCTTTCTGACATCTGTCCTCAGTAATCCTTTCATCAGTTCTAGCCTGTTTGCCTGTCTGACAATAACTGGGTCAAACCACACAACGCAGGGGCTTTGATATTCCACAGCAGGTAGGATCAAATTACATTTCAGACAAACTGTTTTGAGGACAGGATGAGCCAAAAACAAAGCCTTGTTTGGGAGAGGAAAATTACTGAGCCAACACAAGTGCCCAAAATTCATGATCTGCTAATGTACCTTTTGTGGAGTTCCTCTACTTTTGGACGCTGAGAGTCATGGGCCGAATCTGAGTGCCATGAATCCTGCTCGAAGTCAAGGGAAGCGGAGTCCTGGGGTAAAGGAAGGTTGGGTTGTTAATTATAGTAAACACTGAACCATATTGCTACAAGTTCAAATTAAGCCAATTCTGCTGATCGTGCTGGGTTAATCCAAAGCTAATACTACTTCTCCACTCTTTATCCATACCCATTTCCTCATATGTTTTAAGTATTCACTCAATTGTATCCAAAAAGATAAACAGTCTCTGCCTCAATCACTGTTTAAGTGCAAAATCTTCCCGATTCTAACAACCGTCTACGTTCAGAAATTTCTCTTAATCTCTCTCTTCACCATTTAAGTGACATTTCCAAATGGATGCTTGCTCTCACTGACTAATGAATGAAAGAAAGTCTTTCTCCATTGATGCCATTAAAGCCCTTCATAGCTAAAAAAAATCTGTTAAATCTCCTTTTACCGTTCTCCACTCCTATAGTTGCCCAATGAGAACAGGGTGAATCAATTTGGTCCCTTGATTTACATTCGACCCAACTTGATGCTGATGACTTCAAAGAAGCCAAAATATCAGATAGGGTCTAATTCGGGTTCCCATCTTGAACATACACTGCGCTTGGCAAGTGTGTTAAGTTACAATTGGAGGTAGTCTCCTCGCATAATTATGGTCTCACATCCTGAGCATCATAATGGTGAATCTGTTTTCACTTGCTTCATTGCCCTTTTTATAATCCTGCAACCTTAATTGCATACAATATTAGAAATACAGCTCAATCAATATTCTATGCAACTTCCTGCTTTATTCTTGTACTCTACAACACTATTTATAAAAGCCATAGTAACAAACTCATTGAATAGGCATGCATAGGCTATAATACAGGATCAAGAATCTTATGGAGCAATACAGTGATAGTTTGTAATTCTATACCCGTCATACCTCAGATGGTACACTTTTGATGCCAGTTATACAGTGTCACGATGACAGGGGAAAAAAACACAGAATTACATCTGGAAATATTGGACTTTAAATAATAACTTTTGAGTTATTTAAAAGCACATACAAGATGGCTGAAGATGTAATGTCAGTTACTGGCTGAATTGCTGTAGAGTGATGTTGCAAGAGACAATGGAACTCCTCCCTGTTCCCAGGCAAGGAACTTCTAAGGCATCCAGAAACTGATTACTATTCGTGAGTAATACCTTGATCGAATTGTGGATTCACTTTCTCAGACGGAATAAACAAAGAATGGGTTAAAAGCCAGCTGAAATGTTGTACCAGTATCTGTGTGTTCTATGATTCTATGATACCAAGTACTGGAAGTTGAACAGAAGAAAAAGCCAGCAAGCACACTCAGTGCCCCTGCAAAATAGCTTTATTTACAGGTCTCTCGCCCTCTCTCTCTGACTATGGAAATCAGTCAGCAAAAGATTTGCAGCTGAAAACAGAACGGGGAGGCTTTTCGGCACAACTACAGAACACTGGAATCAAAACACCAACTTACTTGCCTGCTGAAGTGAACTCTGTGGGAAACTCAGAACTGACTATTGGCCTGCTGAAGCTAAATTTACTGGAATGTTGAATTATAACAGCTGCAGTGCTTCAGTATCTACTCCTCGCGAGTAAAGGACTGTTCTTCTGTTTACCATTTTTTTGTATTTACTTACTTTGGACTCAATTCTCACTTAGAACATAGAACATAGAACAGTACAGCACAGAACAGGCCCTCAATGTTGTGCCGAGCCATGATCACCCTACTCAAACCCACGTATCCACCCTATACCCGTAACCCAACAACCCCCCCCCCTTAACCTTACTTTTAATAGGACACTACGGGCAATTTAGCATGGCCAATCCACCTAACCTAACTTCTAATTTGTATGAATGTATATGCATGTGTTTTACCATTTTTTGCTTGCCTTTTAGTAGTTAGGAAACTCACTCTATCCTTAACTCAAGAGAGCCGTGTGAAATTGGTTTCTTTTAAAACATAAATATCAGCTTTTGGAAAAGGGATCCACAAAAATAAATCCTTTTTAGGTTCAATCCTGTTGCTACCAACAGAGGGGGTTGAATAAAGAAAGGGAGACGGTTCATCCTTTCTCACCATGGTTTGCAAAAATTTGGGATCATCCCAGCCGAAGATGACAAATCAAGGGGTCTCATCTGGACTTTGGGAAACCTCGTCTGGGGGAGGTCGCAACAAATTGGAATGCTCATCCGGGATGTGAACAGAATTTGGGGCTCGTCATGCCCAGGAAGTTCTCACAGAGGACAATAATTTGAGTTTAGTGTCCAGAATTTGTTCCTATAGATGAACAAACGAATTAAGAGTGAGGAAAGTAAATTGTTCCATTTAAAACCAATTTTAATAAACTGCACAAAGGCTTTCTTGAGTCAGTACAATTAAACTAAAAATTCCACGTGATGCCAGTACTTCTCCAGCAAAACCAGAGACACTTTAAGGATTTAAGAATGTTGTACCTTGAACAGTTAAAGGGATAGCGAGGCATTTAGGATTAGAATTTCAGCTGAAAGCCAGAAAATCTGAAATGTTAAAAGGGATGGCCGATTGTCTGCAGGTGAAAATGAAGCACGATGAAACTGATAGCACAGCAGCAGAGAGATTAGAATTGGAGAAGTGGAAATAGAAAAGAACGTAGAACATAGAACAGTACAGCACAGAACAGGCCCTTCGGCCCTCGATGTTGTGCCGAGCAATGATCACCCTACTCAAACCCACATATCCACCCTATACCCGTAACCCAACAACCCCCCCCCCTTAACCTTACTTTTTAGGACACTACGGGCAATTTAGCATGGCCAATCCACCTAACCCGCACATCTTTGGACTGTGGGAGGAAACCGGAGCACCCGGAGGAAACCCACGCACACACGGGGAGGCTCCCCGTGGTCACACACAAGAGTTTTAACTAAAACAGCTCGAAGGAGAAAGAATCCCGCTATATTTCTTGAAGACACCAGTAGCTCAGACTTGAGGGTTGAGGCAACCTAGTTCATTCATTTAATCCCCAAGTTTGATGAAGCAGAGATCGCGGCCTTCTTTATCGTTCTCGAATGGTTCGAATTATAGAATCCCTACAGTGGAGAAGGAGCCCATGCGGCCAATTGAATCTACACCGACCCTCTGAAAGAACACCGTACCAAGACCCACTCTCCTGCCGGATCCCCAAAGCCCCATCTAACCTGTACATCAAAGGGCAATTTAACATAGCCGATCCACCTAACCTGCACATCTTTGGACTTTGGGAGGAAACCAGAGCACCCGGAGGAAACCCATGCAGCCACGGGGAGAATATGCAAACTACACAGAGTCACCCAAGGCCGGAATTGATCGTGGACCCCTGGTGTTTTGAGGCAGCAGTGCCAACCAGTGCCATTGGATCCACCCTTCCATGGCAGTAAAATGGCCAGCCCAAAAGTAGGAAACAGCACCCATGGGAGAGTGGGACATTCTGGGAGTCTTCTTCAAGACGGAAAGGTGGTGCTGAAATTAAAAGTGAGGCCAAGAAACCTCTGTCTTTTGACTGCCAAAAGTTAGGGCACGACTGAGCCAACTGCTGGAGGCTATGGGGAAAACTAGTGGAATTTATCGGGGCCCATATACCCAGAATGGGAATCAGTCAGAGAGCATAGCAGCTCAGGCCATGGCTCTGACTATGGTTGTAATCCGCCATAGGAACACCCCAAAGAGTATGGACAAGGTTAAACAAATCCCTGAGAGTTACCAAGATTTTGTACCCCAAGGAAGTGTGGCCATATTTCCCAGGGCGAGGTGTATAAATCTGTAGTAATACTGTAGGATACAGGGGCCAGCCAGACTCGACTGTTGGGAAAAAGCATGACCTCCGTTAATGACCTGGCAGGATCATCGGTCACAGCATTCCTCGTGGTTTCAGAAAAGCCACTGAGGTAAAGGAGATTGAACACCTGCAGGAGAGGGTGTCTGTCATTTCCCCTGACGGAGTGGCAACCCAGTCTACGGGGGTCATTGGCTTCAGGAAGCAAACTATTATACACACCCCCGTCTGCATCAATGGTGCCATGGTGGAGATGATTGACAGCTTCAAGTTCCTAAGTGTGCACATTACCAACAATCTGTCCTGGTCCACCCATGTCAAAGCTACGACCAAGAAAGCACAACAGTGCCTATACCCTCTCAGGAAACTAAGGAAATTCAGCATGTTCACATTGACTCTTACCAACGTTTATAGATGCACCATAGAAAGCATCCTGTCTGGCTACATCACAGCCTGGTATGGCAACTGCTCGGCCCAAAACTAAGAAACTTCAGAGAGTTGTGAACACAGCCCAGTCCATCATGTGAACCCACCTCCCATCCATTGACTCTGTCTTCACCTCTCCCTGCCTTGGGAAAGCGGGCAGGATAATCAAAGACCCCTCCCACCCGGCTTACTCACTCTTCCAACTTCTTCCATCGGGCAGGAGATTTTAAAAGTCTGAGAACACGCAATAACAGATTCAAAAACAGCTTCTTCCCCGTTGTTACCAGATTCCTAAACCACCCTTCTATGGAATGATCTGATCTCTTGACACAGGGGCTGAGTTAGCACAGTGGGCTAAACAGCTGGCTTGTAATACAGAACAAGACCAGCAGCGCGGGTTCAATTCCCGTACCGGCCTCCCCGAACAGGTGCCGGATGTGGTTACTAGGGGCTTTTCACAGTAACTTCATTGAAGCCTACTTGTGACAATAATCGATTATCATTATATTATCACTGCTACCTCTCCCTTCAGAATCACAACGGTTGCTTCTTTCACTGTTGGGCCTCACGGTAGCATGGTGGTTAGCATCAATGCTTCACAGCTCCAGGGTCCCAGGTTCGATTCCCGGCTGGGTCACTGTCTGTGTGGAGTCTGCACGTCCTCCCCGTGTGTGCGTGGGTTTCCTCCGGGTGCTCCGGTTTCCTCCCACAGCCCAAAGATGTGCGGGTCAGGTGGATTGGCCATGCTAAATTGCCCGTAGTGTAAGGTTAATGGGGGGATTGTTGGGTTACGGCTATACGGGTTATGTGGGTTTAAGTAGGGTGATCATTGCTCGGCACAACATTGAGGGCCGAAGGGCCTGTTCTGTGCTGTACTGTTCTATGTTCTATCTTCTCTGAGTAATACTACATTCCTGTATGCTTCACCCAATGCCTGCGTCTATGTATTCAAATTGTATATTCATGTATGGAATGATCTCTCTGGACTGTACGTAGAACACTTTTCACTGTACCTCACTACACGTGACAATAAACAAATCCAATCCAAGTGAGTGAGCAAAATATCAGTGCTTTAGCCTCTTATTATAGAACATTCCAGTTTGTTACAATCCTGTACCACAACAGCTAACAAACATAAACATAGAGGGAGTTAATACATCTTAGATATCGAGTCATATTTTGGACAATATTTTTCCTTTAAACGCATTTTTCCTTATGGTCACTTGAAGGTGGCAGCCATTGATACTACACCTAAAGGCCTTTACTTATGTGTGAGCCTAGATGTTTAATGTTAGGTTAAGGACACTGAGGGGAATTGTAGTAACCCTAACTGAGCAAAGACCAAGGACTAAGCCTGCGACTTTCCTGCACATGTTGAGGAGTAGTTGAAAATATCCTATATTTTGTCTGTACAACTCAATGCCATACCAGACCTTCCAGCTATACACTGAGCCATGCAGGAGAGCAGGTTTACTTCACCTCTTACCTTACCAACTGAACGTGTAGATGTATAGGTCTTTTTCTTCTGACGAACAGCTGGCACTGGAAATTCTTTTACTGGTTGTTGCTGGGAACCCATCTCTTGAGCTGATTCCCTCTGAGGTGGAGCAAGGAAAGGTTAAGGAAACCATGAAGTGAGGCAGCAACCATTAATAAATGACAAGGACAAAGAAAAATACTGTGGATGTTGGAAATCTGAAATATACATAAGTAAGTGCTGGGAATACTCAATAGATCAAGCAGTATTTATGGAGAGAATCTTTCACGTTGAGATGACCTGTCATCAGAATTCAGCATTTTTTTGTTTTAAATTACTGAATGATAAAGACTTGGCTCAATAAATTCTGAGGTAAGATTTAGTGCTGTGATTGAAGATTACACTTATTACATTATACAGGATATTTTCAACTACTCCTCAACATGTAAAGCAACCCAAATTCAGGCCGAGCTCAGTAACTAACCATTATTTTTGCAATGTGCTGATCAGCTACCTCAATTCCACAGTGACTCCAGCAGACATCCTACCTCCACACTCAGCTGGCTAGCCTGCAAACTCCACAATGAACTCACTATGTCCATACGTAGTTCATGAAGCAACCAAATTCCAAAATCAAGCCAATAGTAGAGCCACTCAATGAAAAGCACACCAGCCACCCACCCCGATGTTGAGCACACCATCCACTTAAACCAACAAAAGTCCCTCCTGAGCCCCGCGCCACCCTCCTGAGCCCACCACCGCCCTCCTGAGCCTGCCAGCCGTCCTCAGTGCACCTCTGTGCTGACCTCGTGGGTTGCCCACCTCAGTGGTGAGCCCGTGGCTGCCCACTTCCACGCTGAGCCCACCAGTTGCCCACCTCTGTGCAGAGCCCACCAGTCGCCCAGCTCCGTGCTGAGCCCACCAGCAGCCCAGCTCCATGCTGAACCCACCAGCAGCCCAGCTCCATGCTGAACCCACCAGCAGCCCAGCTCCATGCTGAACCCACCAGCAGCCCAGCTCCATGCTGAACCCACCAGCAGCCCAGCTCCATGCTGAACCCACCAGTCGCCCAGCTCCATACTGAACCCACCAGGCGCCCAGCTCCATACTGAACCCACCAGCAGCCAAGCTCCATGCTGAACCCACCAGTCGCCCAGCTCCATGCTGAACCCACCAGTCGCCCAGCTCCATGCTGAACCCACCAGCAGCCCAGCTCCATACTGAACCCACCAGCAGGCAAGCTCCATGCTGAACCCACCAGTCGCCCAGCTCCATGCTGAACCCACCAGTCACCCAGCTCCATGCTGAACCCACCAGTTGCCCAGCTCCATGCTGAACCCACCAGCCACCCAGCTCCGTGCTGAGCCCACCAGCCATCCATCCCCATGTTGATCCCACCAGCTGCCCAGCTCCGTGCTGAGCCCACCAGCCATCCTTCTTGCTATCCCAACCAGTTGGACTCTTTTGCAAAGAGCCCATAAATTGTTACCTAACCATGTCATGACACAGGAGCCCTGCACCAAACAGGCAATTTAACAACAGGGGGAAAAACAGTCTTTCAAACAGCAGACATTATATAAACTCAAACTTGCTCAAGTCATTTCCAGTATTTACCTTGATGTCTTGTTGCAGCTGATCCATTTTCACTGGTGGACTACTGAGTGGCTGTTCCTCTATTGGCAGGATTCTTTGAAGGCTTTCAACCTATTCATATACAACATAAAACAGTGTAAGACCTTACAATAAACATGTATTGAATCAAAGAGGGAGATAAGAATACAAAAGAGTCAGGAGAGAGAGAGAGAGAGAGAGAGAGAGAGAGAGAGCGAGAGAGAGCGAGAAAGAAGAGAGAGTGGGGGAGATAAGAGATAAGGGACACAAGATAATTACAAATTATAAATAAATGGATTGATCTGTGGGTTATCGAGTGAAGAGGTGCATGTTTGTAATAAGTACTTGCTGGCTCCAATTCTATCTGAAGTATAATACTGTACCCCAGGATGGTTGCTTAAAAGGTGAAGGTTGGAAAATTTGAAACCAGGGGCTGGATTCTCCAACCACACCGCCGGGTCGGAGAATCGCAGGGGTGCCGGCGTGAATCCAGCCCCCGCCGGCCGCCAAATTCTCTGGCACCGGATATTCGGCGGGGGTGGGAATTGCGCCACGCCGGCCGGCGCCCCCCCCCCCCCCCCCCCCCCCGGACGACGATTCTCCGGCCCACGATGGGCTGAAGCCCCGCTGCTGTAATGCCTCTCCCGCCAGCGTGAATCAAACCACCTCCCTTACCGGCGGGACTGGCGGCGCGGACGGGCTCCGGGGTCCTGGGGGGGGGGGGGGGGAGGGGCGATCTAGCCCTGGGGGGTGCCCCCACAGTGGCCTCGCACGCAATCAGGGCCCACCACTCCACGGGTGGGCCTGTACTATGGGGGCACTCTTTCCCTTCCGCATTGGCTATCGCCTTCGCGATGGCCGACGCGGAAGTGAACCCCTCCCCTGCGCATGGATGACATAGCAGCCGCTGACGCTCCGGCGCATGCGCGGACTTCCGCCGGCCGAAGTGGCGCCAAAGGCCTTCCACGCCAGCCGGCGGGACGGGAACCACTCCGGCACGGGCCTAGCCCCTCAAGGTGAGGGCTTGGCCCCAAAGATGCGGAGAAATCCGCACCTTTGGGGCGGCCCGACGCCCGAGTGGTTCACTCCACTCCATCCCGCCGGGACTCCCCGCCCCGCCAGGTAGGGGAGAATCCAGCCCAAGAATTCAGACTGAAAACTACAATCATAGTAGCCATTGTGGAAAATAACAGGAAGTGTAAATTGTCAGGCTATGACCCCTATTAATACCTACTTTGACAAAGCTTTGTGTCTTTAATACTATCATCTTTGATCTTTCCTTCTCTCTAACCTTTCCCGGACTTTCTTTTTTGTCCCACCTGCCCCTCTCCTCTTTTCAACAGCATAAAACCCATAATATTCCTATCTCTCTTCAGTTCCAAAAATGGATCACACTGGACTTGAAAGGTGATCCCAAGTTACTCTCTCTCTACAGATGCTGCCAGACCTGACGCGATTTTCCATCATTTTCTGTTTTATTTCAGTCCTCCAATATTTGCAGTAATTTGCTTTTATTATATTATTACCCTCTGATGTTCTTGGGATTCTGAATCATATGACTAGTGGAAGAATAAGTGGATATGTGGACATTTCTTACAACCCCACAAAAATATTTTTTGTGAACTGTATGCTCGTCACTTAGATCATGGTGAAAGTTTAGACATTGAGCATTGAAATGAAGTTTCTAAGGAAGGTGAGCTGCTAAATGCCTAAAACCATGGTCAGGCTTTAATAGATTTTTAAAAACAGGTGACCATACTATCATGAAATTCACTGCCAAAAGAAAGCCATCATTTTTCAACACAGGCAAGTGAACCCAGTGGCAATGTTTGTTAACATCACAGAAGGTTACATTGAAGGGAAAAAGGCACCAGAAAGGCAGAAAAGAATGTGGATGGAAGATAGCAGAGAGTGGCTACTAGGTATGGGTTATGTCCAATTAAAAAGTACTGTCAGAGATAGAGATACTCTTTTGGAGGGTTGGTGCGGACTCAATGGGCCAAATGGCCTCCTTCCACACTGTATGGATTCTATCAGTCTATATGTTGAAAGCTATGATTAGCAACCTTGGTACAATCGAGGATGTCATATGAAGAGAGGTAAAAGATTTAATAAATTAAATTTGAGAATCCCTGGATCAGTACCAGTGTTTGAAGTGTTGGATTCTACTAAGGTGTCTGAATGGACAGGCTACTGTTTGAACAGATGCTTGCAGCCTTGAAAAATTTCCTAGGGGGCTGTGATTTCCTTTAGCCTACATAGCCTACATGGAATAAGAGGCACATTCTGTGGTAATCAAAGAATGAGCTCAATAATTGCTCCAAATAATGGACATAGGTGTCAATACAATGGAAGACAAGTAGAATAAGGATTAAAGCACCTTTCACAGATTTGACTGCCACAGCAGAAAACTGAATTGGATCATGAATAATCAGCCAATGATTTACAGGAATGCTCAAGGAACAGTTACTAGGACCATAGGAATTAGGAGAAGTAGGCAATTCAGCCCTTCGAGCTTGCTCCACCAATCAGATCATGGCTGATCTCTTCCTGGTCTCAAATTCACCTCTCCACCTGCTGCCCCTTTAACCCATTTTTTAAATCAAAAGTATATTTATCTTTCTTGAAACCATTTGATGACTCAGATTCCACCGCACTATGGGGCAGCGAGTTCCACAAATTCACCACCCTCTGCGAGAAGTAGTTCTTCCTCATCTCAGTTCTAAATCTACTGCCTCTCACCCTATACCCATGAACTCTCGTTCTAGATTTCCCCACACGAGGGAAAATTTGGTCTACATTTACTTTATCAATCCCATTTAGTATTTTATACACTTCGATCAGATTTCCTCTCATCCTTCTAAACTCCAGCGAGTATAAGCCCAAACTGTTTAATCTCCTCAATGGGTGCGTCAAATGTGACTTTAATTATAATAAGGTGGTGAACTACTCAAAGCAAAGGGGTAGGATCCTCATAATGAACATGTCAAAGAAAACATAAGATAATGAAGATAATGATGAACCAGAGCATTTTTTAGTCATAGGAGTTATAATCCTGTGTCAAATGTATTAGTTGTAGACTCCTTTATCTGTACTGTACTAGGTAATGCTTATACGTTGGCAGTATGTAGAACAGATTGGTTAAATTTTATTTTGGTTCACCCAATGATGAGGATTGATACAAGGTTACGGTCAGATAAGTATTGCTCACTTTAGGTTTTGTGAAGACAACAAACTGAAATTACAAAATAAATTAGCAATTGCTCGTAGCTGGAGTAAGCCATGATGTAAGTACTGAAATACCTTGCAGCGAACAATCTGTACTGTTGTCTGCATTCTATGAAAAGGTACAAATTAAACCTTACAAGGAATATAATAAAGAAATGCAAATAATTCACTCCAGGTGGTTGGACTATATAGTCCATGGGCGAAATGACAAACTGCCTTGCGTGTTATCCAATAATGCTCTTGCTCAAAAGACAGTAGAAAATGGGCTTTTATCACTGTCGGGTTCTCAGATAAAACTCGTAGAGCACTGAAGCATCATACAAGATTATCTGAGATCGCCTCCCCGGCCACTGTTTATGTGGAGTTTGCACATTCTTCCCATGTCTCCGTGGGTCCCACCCCCACAACCCAAAGATGTGCAGCATAGGTGGATTGGCCACACTGAATTGCCCCTTAATTAGACAAAAATAATTGGATACTCTAAATTTGTATTTTTAAAAAATTATCTGAGATTGAATTTAATTCAGATTTGGTATATTATAAAAGAAGGCGCCATAGGGAATAAAAAGCCCTGGCAAATTAATGAGTCATGATGGTATGACTATACTTATTAAACATGGCAACCAAATTGTGACGGTTTATTCTTCATGATTAATCATAATTAAATCTCTGACTCTAAGCAGCTGACAGAAGTTATTGAGGCACCTTCCACCTCAGGTGTTTGTGTCAGTAATAAAGCTCCTGAGGAATATCCTCCTGAAACATCATTGATCCGAAAGGTTAACTAGATGCTGTGTGACTTGCTGAATATTTCCAACATTTCCTGCTTTTATTATGAAAGGAAATTAGACAGCTAGAAATGAAAGAGTATGTTGTGTATTCTGAGGTATCAAACAAGGGGCAAGCAGCTTTATCACATTGGTGGATGTGTACAAATGATTGATGTTGGGACTATTAGCAAGGCTAATTGCCAGGGATTTTGAAGAGAAACTAGGTGATGCAAATGCTATCCAGGACCTCCCCACAGCTGAAAATAAATATTTAACATGTATCAATTGACATTAAAGCTGCATTTCTACAGGATAATACTTTTCTGAATGTTTCTGAAACTGTGCAAAGCAGCAGCAGATGCAGAAGGGAAACTATGCAAATGTATCAATGGTGAGTGGTACTTCTAGGATCTGCTATGTTTTGGGGAAATCAGATTTCCTGAAATAGTTTTATGTTCTATCCCACTAGGTCTTTGCTATCATAATGAAAACACTTAGCATCTTCGTGATGGACGTTGATGATTGCTAGTACTAAGACACCTATACCGGCTATTTTCCTAATTGACATTTCGAGCCCAACCATTTAGTTTATCCTTTTTGAACAATCTAATCATTTGTACGTTGTACTCGTCTAACAATGGGATGGTAAATAATTATCATAGTAGTTCAGTCCTCTTGTTGCGATATATTCAAGCATTCATATATTTGCTCTTTAATAGGTTACACCTGTTCTTCACAGTAGTCCTATTCTTAACTGATTTTTCTTTTAATTTCCTTTCATCTTTAGCTCTGCTTTCCTTTCCTCCCCACTTTACACAAGCTCAAATTCCGCCAATGCCTTATTTACCTTTGTCTGCAAGGACATAATTATCAATTAGGTTGAGAGAAGATTCTTCTCCAATAGTAAACTCTGAATAGTTACTTTGCATCAGTCTTCACGGTGGAAGGCTCCAAGAGAACCAGGGGGCAGAGGTGAGTGCAGTGACCATTAAGAAGATGGTTTTGGTGAAACTGAAAGGTCTGAAGGTGGATAAGTCACCTGGACTGGATGGACTACACCCCAGGGTTCTAAAAGAGATAGCTGAGGAAATTGTGGTGGCATTAGTGATAACCTTTCAGGAATCACTGGAGGCAGGAAGGGTCCCAGAGGACTGGAAGGTGGCTAATGTAACACCACTGTTTAAGAAGGGAGGGAGGCAGAAGACGGGAAATTATAGGCCGGTTAGCCTGACTTCGATCATTGGTAAGATTTCAGAGTCTGTTATTAAAGATGAGATCGCAAAGTACTTGGAAGTGCATGGTAACGGTGGACTGAGTCAGCACTGCTTTGTCAAAGGGAGGTCGTGTCTGACAAATCTGAGTTCTTTGAGGAGGCAACAAGGAAGTTAGATAAAGGAGAACCAGTGGACATGATTTATTTAGATTTCCAGAAGGCCTTTGACAAGGCACCGCATAGGAGACTGTTAAATAAGTTAAAAGCCAAGCAGCCCGGTGGTGCAGTGGGTAGCACTGCTGCCTCACGGCGCTGAGATCCCAGGTTCGATCCCGACTCTGGGTCACAGTCCGTGTGGAGTATGCACATTCTCCCCGTGTTTGCGTGGGTTTCGCCTCCACAACCCAAAGATGTGCGGGGTAGGTGGATTAGCCATGCTAAATTGCCCCTTAATTGGGAAAAAAATTGAGTACTCTAAATTTACAAAAAAAGTTAAAAGCATATGGTGTTAAGGGTAAGATCCTGGCATGGATAGAGAATTGGCTGACTGGCAGAGAATGGGGATAAAGGGGTCTGTTTCACGATGGCAGCTGGTGACTAGTGGTGTGCCTCAGGGGTCTGTGCTAGGACCACAACTTTTCACAGTATTCATTAATGATCTGGAAGAAGGTAGTGAGGCACTGTTGCTAAGTTTGCAGATGATACAAAGATCTGTAGAGGGGCAGGTAGTATTGAGGAAGCAAGGGGGCTGCAGAAGGACTTGGACAAGCTAGGAGAGTGGCCATGAAGTGGTAAATGAAATAAAATGTGGAAAAGTGTGAGGTTATGCACTTTGAAAGGAGGAATTTAGGCATAGACTATTTTCTAAATGGGGAAATGCTTCAGAAATCAGAAGCACAAAGGGACTTGGGAGTCCTTGTTCACGATTCTCTTAAGGTTAATGGCAGGTTCAGTTGCCATTAAGTTGCAGTTAAGAAGGCAAATGCAATGTTGGCATTCATGTCAAGAGGGCTAGAATACAAGATCAGGGATGTGCTTCTGAGGCTGTGGAAGGCTCTGGTCAGACCCCATTTGGAGTACTGTGAGCAGTTTTGGGGCCCGTATCTAAGGAAGGATGTGCTGGCCTTGGAAAGGGTCCAGAGGAGGTTCACAAAAATGATCCCTGGAATGAAGATCTTGTCGTATGAGCAACATTTGAGGACTCTGGGTCTGTACTTGTTGGAGTTTAGAAGGATGAGTTGGGGATCTTATTGAAACTTACAAGATACTACGAGGCCTGGATAGTGTGGACATGGAGAGGATGTTTCCACTTGTAGGAAAAACTAGAACCAGAGGACACCATCTCAGACTAAAGGGATGATTCTTTAAAACAGAGATGAGGAGGAATTTCTTCAGCCAGAGGGTGGTGAATCTGTGGAACTCTTTGCCGCAGACCGCTGTGGAGGCCAATTCAGTGTCTTTAAAACAGAGATAGATAGGTTTATGATTAATAAGGGGATCAGGGGTTATGGGGAGAAGGCAGGAGAATGAGGATGAGAAAATATCAGCCATGATTGAATGGCGGAGCAGACTCGATGGGTCGAGTGGCCTAATTCTGTTCCTATGTCTTATGGTCTTTCCATCTGGATATTCCTCCCTACCATTGCTCCCAAGCTTTCCTCATGTCTTTTGAAGTAAAGTTCTCTTTTCCGCACCATCAACGTAGTCACTCATTGATGCGTATGATTGATATATTAAATCTGTCTTCACCAACTTGATTCATACAGGCAATAATCCTGAAATCTTCAAAATTCCTTTGCAAGACGCAAACTTGCTCTTTGCTACCTCACTGGTTTGTGACCGGTCACAATTTATGACCGGTTTCCTCCTTTACAAAAAGTCGAACAACTTGCAACTTTGGATAGAAACACCAGCAAGTCAACAACTTCGGGAAATAAAGAGTGTTGGGACAAAGAATGTGTTTTGTTTTTAAAGAAAAGGAACAAACCTAAGTTAACATTCCCCCCCCCCCCCCCACCCTTACTCTTCCCTATGGGGACTCCCTTGTCACTCGTACGCACCTTTTCTCAGCCAATTCTGGTTGTTTTCATTATTTCCACTGGAACCATGTCAAATTGGTGAAAATAGCCATAAATATTCTACCGATTTGATTAGCATCACTTGTGCAAGGAAATACCAGTGGAAATAAAATCATATTTCCACTGAGGCCCACATCACAATGGCAGTGACATCATAGAGCAGCTGTTAAATATCTCCACTAGTGGCGCTGACACAACTCAGTAGTTTTCAAACTTTCTTTTGTAGGGACCCACCTCAATTCTGAAGGACAGTGTCTCTGATCCAAAGGGAAAGCATGATATGACTATCGAAAACATTTTCATCAGTATACAGATGGGAAATAGTCCAAAAATTTTGTGATTTGAGGAACCCACGCTGGAGTCCCTTTCCAGACCCCCATTCAAAACTTATGCCATGACCATTAGGTGACATTGTCAGACCATTATACCATTGGTTTGACATAACAAAATATTCTTTAGGAAGCATTGGGACTTCTACAGATAAGTTATTCAAATTCTTTATGACATTAGCTTTCTTGGCCCTACACAAAATCCTCTCCTGAAGGTGCTTTTCTTGAGGTGCCATTCCACCGGTGAAAAAGTTCTTTAATATCTTACTGAACAAGTCTTCTATCCTGTAGCAGCGATGTCATTGAAAATCAGTAAGTTACTTGAATGAGGCAGATGTCACAGCTCACCCATTTCTAATCTCAACTATCATTCACCACACGGGGCAAGCTCTTTCAGATGGCAGGTTCTCCTGCCCCAGCACCCAAAGAGTAGATGGGAAATACATCCCTGCTGATCATAGCAGCCCCCCAGCCATTTAGTGCTTAATCTAGTGTTGATTGGTGACGAGATTTTCACTCCTCATAGGACAGGCGGGATATGCAGCCCTCTATCTGCCAGTTGGTCTTCAGCTGGGGAGAGGGCAGGCTACCCTTTGTAAAATTGCAAACCATTCATTGCCTTAAACAAACACTCCCTCCACCACTGGCACAGGGGAAGCAGTGTGCACAACAGCAATTCACCAAGGTTTCTTCCAAACCCACAACCGCTACCATCTAGGAAGAACAAGGACAGACACATGGGCACACCACCACATGTGGGGAAAAAACTGATTTCTGAATTTTATTTCAATATCACTCATATAATGTGAAACAGGCGGTGTGTGAATAAGTAAGAGTGCGGCTGGTCTAATTAAACTGAAGGCACTTAGACTGTGAGGGTCAAAACATCAAAAGAAAGTAGTTGAAGTGGGAATAAACGGACTGCCAGGGGCAAATTGAATTGAAATTATATTAGGCAGATAAGAGATTTAAAGTTAATTGTTGTATTTAAAAAAATATATCCAATTAGGAGATCATAAATGGGTGAGACAAAGGAGTAAGTTAAGTTTTATAAAACATTAACCCATAAAGTACCATGAAAGATGGGTCGTGTGGGAAAAAATACTTTTTAAAGGACTGTAAAAACAATAAAGCAGAAGTTCAAAGGGGGAAAGTTTTAAAGATTGAAGATTATTAGAGTTTGGTTATGAGGTCTTGTGTGCTGGAGATAGACCTCTGAATAACAGTTGCCACCACCCTCAAAGAAATGTGCTTGTGTCAGCAAGGTTATGGAAACAAACTGTGGTCTCAATCTTGAATAAGAGAGAAGGAAACATTGGCATAACATTTCCCTGAGAACAGCAGTGCATGGGTTGTTATAGTACTGAAATTTTTATAGATTAAAAAAAATTGAGGACTGTTGCCTTCAAAAAGAGATTTAGCTCCGAGTTTATTTAAGCCAAACATTTTTCAGAAATGCTTGTAAAAGTACAGTTAGCTGTGTAAAGCTTACCTTGTGTTTTAATTGTTCTTTTCTTCCTTCTTTGTTTTAAAAAATGTTTAAATTTAATATTTACAATCATCACAAGTGGTCTGAAGTTCATTTTTCTTGACTTCAGGTACCTCCTCATAATATACAAATTGCAAAACTGTTGAGGCAGCTTGTTCCAAGTTTCCCTTTGGGATTTGGGCAGCCTGACACTTACCATCGGTCATGCCATAACAACTACCTGGAACTTTCCCTCCAAGCCATTCATTATCTTGACTTGGAAATATATTGCTGTTCTACTGTCTTTGAGTCAAAATTCTGGAACTCTCTTCCTAACAGCACTGTGGATGTACCTATACCACATGGACTGCAGGAGTTCAAGAAGGCAGCTCACCAACACCTTCTCAAGGACAATTAGGGATGAGCAATAAATGCTGGCCTACCCTGCGATGTTCACATCCCATGAATTAATAATATAAACATTGACTTTAATGTTCACCAATATGAAACATAGGGATTGAGTGGTGCAGTAATTCTCCATACAGATTGTTCTTTCATTTCTGCTTCCTATGTCAGTTATGACTGAATTTGTCGCACTCTCGCCTGGAGTTAGAAGGTTGTGGGTTCAAGTCTCACTCCAGGACTTGAGCACAGAAATCAAAGCTGACTTTCTAATGCAGTTCACAGGGTGTGCTGGACTGTTCGAGGTACCGGCTTAAAAATAAGATGTTAAACTGATGTGCGAGGCAGTTTTTGTACGCAGAGGGTGGTGAGTGCCTGGAACCCATTGCCAGGGGAGGTTGTGGCAGCAGATGCATTAATGGCATCTTGACAAATACATGGATAGGATGGGTACAGAGTGATACGGCACAAGGAAGGAAGTGCTGAGGGTTTTAGCCAAGGTTGGTATGATGACTGGTACAGACTTGGAGGGCCGAAGGGCCAGTTCTTCGGCTCCCGGCTGCTCCCTCAATGTGGACGTAAAATATCCCTCAGCACTATTTCAAAGAAGAGCTGGAGAGTTATCCCCGGTGTCTTGGCCAATATCTAGCCCACAATTGGCATCACAAAAACAGATGCTCTGATTATTATCACACTGCCTTTTGCGGGACCTTGCCATATGTATTTCAGGTGACTGTCTTTCCTATATCACAACAGTGACGACAGTACTGTACTTCATTGGTATAAAACAGTTTGTGATGTCCAGTGCTCATGAAAGGCACTATGTAAATACAAGTCCTTTTTTGAAAGTTGGGTTTGAATTCAGCCCTAACTGAAGGAATTAAAAGTCTCTTTAAGCTGGCTTTGTGGAATCTACATGCAATGAGTTCTCAACACAGATTTACTATCGCACACAATGTAGCACTCAGGATGATTGGGAATTAAAAAATAGTTGGATGGATTCTTCAAAGATTGGCGCCAAGGAATGTAGCTGGGGGAGATAAACATGTTTTAAATAAACATTTTATTGAGGTTTTTTTGGTATTATAACAACACAATAAACAATGTACATGAAACTATAAACATAGTGCAAAAGCCATCTCCCTCCCTCACAGGTCCCACCTTTATTAACCCCCTACTCTAAGCTAAACTAATCCCCCCCCCCCCCCCCCCCCCCCTTCTGCTGACGATTAATTTTCCGCAATGATGTCAACGAACGGTTGCCACCTCCGGGCGAACCCGAACAGTGACCCTCTCAAGGCGAACTTGATTTTCTCCAAACAGAGAAAGCTAGCCATGTCCAATAGCCAGGTCTCCGACTTTGGGGGCTTTGAGTCCCTCCAAGCTAATAGTATCCGTCTCCGGGCTACCAGAGAAGCAAAGGCCAGAACGTCTGCTTCTTTCTCCTCCTCGATTCCCGGGTCTTCCGACACCCCGAAAACCACCACCTCTGGACTCAGCGCCACCCTTGTTTTTAACACCATGGACATGACATCTGCAAATCCCTGTCAAAATCCCCTAAGCTTCGGACATGCCCAAAACATGTGGACATGGTTCGCTGGTCCTCCCGCACACTTTGCGCACCTGTCTTCCACCCCAAAGAATCTGCCCATCAGGGCCACTGTCATGTGAGCCTGGTGAACGACCTTAAATTGAGCCTGGCACATGTTGCAGACGCATTGACTCTATTCAATGCGTCCGCCCATAGACCATCCTCTATCTCTCCCCCCAGCTCCTCCTCCCACTTGCGCTTCAGCTCCTCAGTCTGCATCTCCTCTGACCCCATAAGTTCCTTGTAAATGTCCTACCCACCCTCTGGAAACTACCCTGTCCTGAATCCCCCTTAGCGGTAGGAGTGGGGATGTTGATACTTGTTTACGTAGGAAGTCCCGCACCTGCAGATACCTGAATTTGTTTCCCCTCGCCAACCCAAACTTCTCCTCCAGCGCCCTCATACTCGGAAAGCTCCCCTCGATAAACATATCCCCTATCCTCTCAATCCCTGCTCTCCGCCATATTGGGGACCAGACCAATGCTTCCTCTGCTCCCACATGTCTCCTCCATTGCCCCCAGACTCTCAGGGCCGCCACCACCACGGGGCTGGTGGAGTACCATGCCAGCGGGAACAGCAGAGACGCAGTTTCCAACACCCCAAAACTGGTGCCCTTGCATGAAGCCGCCTCCATACGCTCCCATGCTGACCCCTCCCCCACCACCCACTTCCTGGTCATGGCTATATTCGCCGCCCAGTAATAGTTATTAAAATTTGGCAGCACCAGCCGGCCCTCTCCCCGACTCCGCTCAAGCATTACCTTCATTACCCGCGGGATCTTGCCCGTCCAAACAAAGCCAGAGATCACTTTGATGACCCA